>NW_004444027.1:1896064-1918610 GCF_000243295.1 Trichechus manatus latirostris
TGCTGGTAGTGGGGGAAGAGGGGATGTCTGGAATATTTTTATAGAAAGTCATAAAATTTAAAGCTCTGTGCCAATCTTTCTAATTCCTGGTGGTATAAACCCGAAACCCATTGCCGTCAGTTGATTGCGACTCATAGTGACCCTGTAGTATAGGGTGATGGAAATAATGCTCAAGTCTTGGCAGGAAAACTGATAAATTCCCAAAAGAGCCACAAAGAGAAAAGCATTCGTGGACTATTGTAACATCTTCCTAATAGATTTCCTTACTTCTATTCTCCATTTTCCAATGGATTCTCCAAGTTCTCTCTCCAAAATATCAACCTGACCATGAAATTGCACTGCTAAAAATTCTTTGATGTCTTACCATTGCCAACAAAATATAGTCAAAATACCTTCATATGGGCACATAAAGTCCTCCAAGATATGGACTCAAATCATCTTTACAACTTCTTCTACTGTCACCCTTCATACATATCTATGTGCCTGTAAAACTACAAGCACATTTAGGAAATTCTTCCCAGTAGACTAATAATAACACATTCCTTTCCACATGCCTTTTCCTACAGGCTTTCCTCCTCCTACAATGCCCTTAGACCTCAACTGTTCAGGCCCAAGTTATAACCATCTTTCAATGCCCAGCTCATTTACTTATCACCTCCAGAAAGGTGATTTCCATGCCACCCCACCCACCTCTGCTAAGATGGAAATTATCTCCCTATCTTCAGATCTCCTGGAGATTTATGCCTACCTCTTTTATGGCACATTTTACATTCTATATTGCATCATAGTTATTTTTGCAAATCCTTTGTTTTTCCTTCTAAACTATGAACTTTATATGGGAAAGCTTTTTGTCTATTTAATCTCATCTCTAGGAGCACTTTGCAAAGTCTATGACATAATGGTCCCTCAATAAATATATACTGAATTACTGACGAATAAGTATTCAATCTGCTTTACAACCCTACATATCTGTTCTTGGTGCTGTTTTGTACCAATCTGCCACTGGAGGCAAGATTGCTAAGCAGTTGACAAATACAGGTAGTTACAGGAAAAGTCCTGTATGAATTGGCAAAGGACTTAGCCATCCTATCTCTTCAAATGACTATTCTTGGCAGTCAGAGATTAATCTGTCAACTAATATTTACTGAGCTCTAGAGGATAGTCTGGATAGTCACTGTGGGAGACACAGAATAATAATATTATTTTTTTAAACATCTCTGTATCATGCTCTGCGTGGATATCTTACATACATTAACGTATATAATACAAATCCGTGAAAGAGGTAGTAGTATTAATGCCAAATACTAGAGTCAAGACTTAAACAACATATAGTGTCTGGAATTCAAGAGTTTATAATATAGTTGGGCATAACAACGATTGTGAGGATGGCGCAGGACCAGGCAGCGTTTCGTTCTGTTGTACATGGGGTTGCTGTGAGTCTACACTGACTCGACGGCACCTAACAACAACAACAATATAGCTGGGAATGTAAAGCAAGGATAAACAGGTAAAAAGATAACAACGCCCACGTATATACTAACAAGGATGAGCATATGCGATAAATGTTAAGTGAAAAGATTTTGGCGATAAGAGTTGATATCTTTGAGGAGGTAGAATCTGAACTCAGCCTTGAAAAAGAGATAGGATTTACATTGGCAGAGAGCTTAAAAATCTGTTGCCAGAGGGTCGATTCCGACTCATAGCGACCCTGTAGGACAGAGTAGAACTGCCCCATAGAGTTTCCAAGCAGTACCTAGGCAAAGAGCTTAGGGAGGTAGAAATGTGGTACTCCAGGGGGAAATGGTGTGTGCAAAGATGAAATACTCAAGGTCTGTTTGATGAACAGAGGATTCATAGAGAAAGAAATGATGAGACTAGAAAGTTGGAACTTATCTACCACCCACCTACTTATTCTTCATACCATTTTTCACTGTTTGTAAATACATGTTTATTTGTGTGATTATTTAAGCTGTAAGTTCCATGACAGTAGGCACCACGCCTGTTATATTCCCTGCTGGTACCCCAGTGCCAGGAGTTCACAAATATTTGCTTAGTAACTGAACAACAGAAGGAATTACGAAATGAACTAAGGATGAAATGAGCTAATTTACAGATGACTAAGCTAGTTTGTATCATATCCTAAAGCTCATCAAGTCCAGGTAGACCAGTGAGTCAACTGGACTAAGGATAATGCTTAAAAACTAACTGCAGAACTGAATATCCTAACTCTGCAGTACCATCCTTTTAGCTACCAGGAGGACAGTGATTTTCCCTAAGGAAATTCAGTTTCTTTTCTTACTGCTTGGCTCAGACAGTCCTCCAGTGAAGTAATTCAACCCAAAGTGACTCTTTTTTTCAGAACAACAAGCAGCAGAGTCCCTTCTCCTACCTGTACCCCCTGAAATGACCAAGAAACTAGCAAAGGCCTTGGTAGAAAACGAAAGAAGAATATGAAAAAGTGATGCATTCACACTGGGTAGATAATCTCTGAGTTTTAGTGAGAAAATCTGTACCTTCCCTGAGGGAATGGAATTTTCACTAAAAATTAAAAATTGCCCCAGGCCAGGCTTTTGTAGACTCATTACCACACTATGCTCTGCTACACTGGAGATGGGGAGTCTGGGTAGGGAAGGTATATATTAATAGCTCCAGTAAATTATTGATGAGCAAGGATGATGAATTAGCATGCCCAGCATCCTAATCTGGGCCCTCAGCTAGAATCAGAGAAATTAGAGCTGGGAGGTAGTATAAAGGTCACCCATTAACCCAGCACGCTTCATTTTATAGATAGAGAAACTAAGGCCCAGAAAGAAGGCTACATGACCTCTGTAGCATTAGACAGCTAGTTAGTGAACAATCTGGGACCAGAAGCAGATCTCCCAATCCTTATCCAGGGCTCTTTCTGCTGTCCCACACTGCCTCTCAGTCACACTGGGGACTGATATTCCATCAAACCAGTCACGAGACTGAAGGTGACTTGTGCAATGTCAGAGTTAATGGACAGTTCAGGGGCCATCAACACCCACTACTTCCCAGAGAACAACTTCCCTCTCTAATATTCCTACCAGGAGTTCTTCCAGGACATGCTCAAGTAATTTCACTGATACTACACAAGTCCTTTCCATTCTTCAACAGTTAGAAATTCTAGACTATTTTTCTTTCTACTGTACCAAAATCTTTCTCTCCGTAACTTCCACACTTTGACTAAACTCAAGTTTCAGCCATGAAACTATATATGTGACCTTGGCCAAGTTACCTAATCTCTTAAGACTAATTTGAGACTTTCCGTAAAATTGAGACTTTCATCAACCATTGAAGATTAACTAAGAAAATTATTTAATTAACATAAATTGTTTAGCACAACACGCAGCACACAATAAATGTCAAGTAAATGTTAGATAAATGTTTATTATTAGCCTTATCCATCCTTCTGAGAGCCAGAATTCTTTATTCAGAGGGTGTCACTACTGATAAATCTGGCTTGCTCATTTCCATGGAAAGTGAGGGTGCCTGAAAGTCTGTCTGAGTAGCCTTGAACCACAGGTATCTGCTGTGCTTTATGGACACAAAGCCCACCTAGAGCTCAACTCCAACTACTACCCAAAAACTACTTCTATGCTGAAAGGGACAGTGGGATCAAAAGCAGACTGTACTCCACAGATCCAGAATGGATTAATATGGAAATAGTTTGATAAATTAACAGAAAAAAAAAAAAAAACTCCAATGTTCCAGATTAATGAGATACTGCCTAGCTTGCATGGCAGGTAGGTAGACAAGGGCTTTACTCCTCATAACTTTCCTCTAAAATTTTCCAACCCACAGGTAACACTTCACTAGAGTTAAGTGATTAACTTGGCAGAGGACTAGCATGGATGGCCCACAGGAAAGACACAGAGAGAGGCAGGAGAGGGCTGTGCCAGATGGCGGAGGAAGTGCAAGCGAGAACCTTGACCAGAGGCAAGGGCAGCAGGTGAGGATGTGACAAGATGGAGGGAGGCAGGAGAACACTATTAGAAAAAGGAGGCAGGGAAGTAATCTCAGGAAAATCCCTCACAGGCAACTAAACACCAGATATTTCTTAATAAACCTTTTGAATGAGGGCCATTCTGTTGTTTGTTTGACTTCTGGAAAAAGAAAATAAACAAACCCCATCAATCTAACACTTAAAATGGTCCTTCTGGGAACAGTGCTCTGAAACATATGAGACCAACATCCCAGGACAAAAGACTGAGACATTTAGCATGTGCAAAATAGGTTGGACTTGCCCTTTAAATAGAAAACACCCTACCAGTATGCACATGGACAAGGGTAGCCTACAAAGGCTCAAAAGGAAGTCTCCCCATCTCAAACTATCTCACTTTTTATGGAGCTGCAAGGGCAGGAACCAGAAGGACTCTCTTCCCTTCTCCCAAATCTGTGAGTTGTTGCTGTTAGGTGCCGTGGAGTTGCTTCTGACGCATAGCAACCCTATGTACAACAGAACGAAACACTGCCCAGTCCTGCACCATCCTCACGATTGTTGTTATGCTTGAGCCCATTGTTGCAGCTACTGTATACGTTTGCAGCTGTTTCTTCTCATTTTGAGTCATCAGCAAATGAAGGTTCTGAAAGCTTGACTTCATCCATGTCATTAAGGTCGACTCTACTTTGAGGAGACAGCGCTTCCCTCGTCGTATATATCAGACAGTGTTCCAGTGCTATTCATAAGGTTTTCACTGGCTAGTTTTTTCAGAAGTAGATCACCGGGTCCTTCTTCCTAGTTTATCTTAGCCTGGAAGCTCAGCTGAAACCTGTCCACCATGGGTGACCCTGCTGGTATTTGAAATACAGGTGGCATAGCTTCCAGTATCATAGCAACACACAAGCCCCCACAGTACAACAAACTGACAAACGTGTGGGGCAAGTCCCTGAGACTGTCCCTAAAATACTCCTCCATGGACCACCAGATTATCCTGAGACCCAGAGACTAAAATGGATATTCAGAAGACGCTTCCACATAAAGAAGAGAGTTTGAAGAGAGCACGGCCCATGATAAACAAGGCTGAATTAGAGGTTCCCTCTGAAAACCACAAAACGTAAATCAGCTCGAGCCTTTTCATTTTTATTTACCACACAGATATTTATAGACAAGATTTCGGCTGAAGACCACAGTAAAGACATTGTTTTTGGTTTGGTTTTGTCCCACCACTGCCCCAGACAACTTGGATTTTTACACTAAAAATTAATAAACCCCACTCCCACACATATACACATATTTACACAGAAGGAGGCCTCTGCTGGGGGCCGTGATTCAGCAGCAAGTCCTGCTGGGCTGGGTGTTGACCTGGCTTTGTGGAGATGGGTGTGGCTGCCCAAGAATGCACAAAAGGATGCTGAAAAGACAACTGAAAATAAAAAATCTGTGTTTCTAGGGAGATTAAGGCAGGGAGCGATTCAGCAGGAAAAGAAAATACAAATTGGGGGCTAAGTCTTAGGAAATAGATAACTAAATCACTGATGGAGGATGCCCCATTGTAGAACCCAAAGGTTTTCAATTAAGGAGCCGCAAGGTAGTAAAAGCTACCCTTAATCTCTCAAGCAGCCTGTTAGAAACTGAATATCTGCCCAGGATGTGGTCACAAAGGCCAACTGAAAAATTAACTTGTTTTATTTTTTAGCTGGAAATTGTTCGAGTCAGTGCGGTAACGCTGATTGCCTCATGCTGCTCAAAAACTCTGATTGGCCATTGATGACATCAAAGGCATTTCCGGGATGAGATTTTTATTTCCCATTCTGTTACTTGCCTTTGATTAATAAAAATAAAATTAAGCTGAATTATTACTTCTTAATTGCAGTTTGGCAGGCAAAATCTTGCAAAACCCTGGATTCACTAAGAAAAAAAACAAAAGGGGTCCTTGGTGATGAAAAGTTTGGGAACTACCCACAAGCCTCCCTCCGAACATGCACAATTCCGAGAGAATAAATAGGCTTCCCTTGAGCCAGAGTGGAACATGCCTGTCGTGTGAGAAAACTCAAAGAGAGATAGTGTAAATTAACTGCGTCTGGTTAGATTGGATGAGAAGGGGGAAGAGATAATTAGTTGGCATTATAGGAACAAGGGCAAAGAAGAGAGTTCTATATCTACTCAGAGGAAATCCAAAATACACTGCTTTGCACCCGTTCGGTGCTCGTGGGAGAATTCATCACCTGCAAGTTGGCAGATGTCAAACCCAGGGACTAGATGCACAATTCAACCAAACTCCTAGATGACACAAACTGCCTATCCCACCTCCAACAAATGAAAACCTGACTTCATCCCCCTTTTGCTTTTTCAAATAAAGGCAAGAAGGCCAAGGTAAGCCCAAGTGACATTCAGGAGCAATAAGGCAAGGTTTCAATGAGGAAACAGTATCATCAAAAAAAAGCTCTACAATAAGCAAGCTAAACAAATACATCTATTTATAATAAAACAGGTTCTCTTAAAATCTGATACCAGTCAATTTACAGCACCCTTTGGTATGTACGTTTCCATGTGTAGACGTGCAACATTTTGGAAGTAACACATGTTTCAAGTGATGTGGAGACGTTGAAGGGCAGTTTTATTGTCCATAGGATAGTAAAAATAAATGCCAGTCACATAAAACTCCATAACATGTAGCCAAGATACAATTCCCACCTTCTCAGAAGAATTTAAAGCATTCTAGCACAAGCTATGAAGGCACCTATTATGAAAATCTTTTCTCTCCAAAGGTGCAAAAAGACTGTACTTTCTTTTGCCCTTGTGTATTACATAGGAAGAAAACACAAGCATATTCAGCATTATCCGTGGATGTAGGTTATATGTCATTTTTTAAAGTAAGAACTACTACTCGGTGCAGAGTCTGTAAGATGTGTGCTTATGAGATGTAAGATACAGGTTAGCATTTATAGGTTTGCAAACATTTCTAAGGCTGGTTTATAGAGTGTTTATTACAAGAAAAGATACAGCATTCTTGAGGTTAGAGTACTTTAGTGAAAAAGACTAAATGAAGATTAGTGAGCTAGAAAGGACGAGAAATTTGGAACTGCATCTAGGCTACCCTCTTATGCTTCAAATTCCCCCAGAGGATCCCAACGGCATCCCTGGAAGAAGGTAAATGATGTCACGTGCAATCAGCAGATCCAACTGATAGGAGTTAAGATAGAAGGTGAGCTTGGGGCAGCAGTGCTTTGGCTGTGAGAGAAGTCAGGACAACCACGCTCTAGTGCCAGCTCTGCCCCAACAAGCTGTGTAACTGTGGGTAGGTCATGTTATCATTCTAGGGTTCAGCTTTTTCGTTTATAAAATGAGAAAGACAGAGAATCCCAAAGAGTTCTTATAACTCTGTCAATTTCAGAAAAACTGAAGAAACTCCAAATAGCTACCTAAAATTGGACTCTTCTCCTAAAACAGCACAGAAATCACACATATCCAACAAATATTTTCTATTTGGCTATCATCCTCCTCCAAGCATCTCAGAGAATACTGCAAGTCTGTCACTGATATTTCAGTAGCCTCAGGAAATCTACAGCAGCTGGCAGTACCCTCCAACACATCATTATAGCATTGAAGAACAGAGATGCTGAGTACTTTGCCCAAGGTTAGTAGCTAGGACAGGATCAGAATTCCAGCCTCCTAATTCCTAGGGCTAAGCTATACTTTCCATGAAGAAACAAGACTGGTTTTCTGGGAAGAATGCCAGAGGTTGCGTTCTCCCAACTGAGAATTCGTTGGAATATTGGAATAACAACTTTGGACACCGTGGTCTCGCCAATCCGTTTCAGGACCTGGCTAGAAACACAAAAACCCAAAGAAAGAAGCAATAGGGAATTACTCCGTTTTTTAACAAAAAAGAAAAAATTAGGGGTGGGAATATGGGGTTTCTTAAAAATTACATGATTGCTAGAAGTTAATTTGGTATTTCTTAGTTGGTTTGTAAGTTCTGTTTCCAATCATAAAAACAGACAGCTGAGGATGCCTAAATCACGTTTCAGTGAATTAGCATCTTGTCCCAAAGAATCTTTCCCACTCTGAATATGACATAGAACCCAGAATGTAATCCTTCGTGGTAGAAAGGAATCTCACTCAATGCAATAGAGAGCTTGTCATAATTCCCTAAACCATAATCGAAATGGAAACTCCTCAAGCCCAGCAGCAATCACTGAAAATGGTATAGGGATTGCTGTGTAACTCGAGACATCTCACCCTGTCTAGGGAACTAATTGAGCCCATAGCCTGCCAGATAGGAAGATGGCACCCTTGACCATTCTTCACTATCCACAGATTCCTCATTAAGCTGAAGTTACTGCACCTGGAAAAGAATCCCATCATAGATTTGAAGGCATATATTCAAAATGGAAGGTTCTGATGTGTTCCAAGAAATGCCAACCAGGAAGGGACTATGTGGGACTAGCTTAATGCCTTAGGATAACATGAAACCAACCGTACAGCAAAGCCACCAAATGGTTAGTACTCAGGGTTGAGATTCATGAAGGAAAGAAACCAACAATGAGAAAAATCACATTTTTGCCCTACCTGTCGATGATGACAGGGTCTGAAGGAGTCTCATTTCGGTTTCCACAACTTTTCTTTTCACAACATCGACTGTAGATTGGAAAGGAACCAAAAGAATAAAATTTATTGAATCAAGAAAATACAATGAGCATGCATTCACAAAAATGAGTATATCCTAGGTAGCTTCCCAACTATAAGCTGCTTGAGAGCAGAATTTGTGACCATGTTAAAAATTAAATAAATAAATAAATAAATAAACACTGAACTTGGAGCCAAAACATATTCTTTCAAATTCTCTATAATTTATAAGTGGGGTGATTCTTAGCAAATTGCAACTTACCTGAGAGCCATATTTGTAATCTGAACCATAAACAGTTGAATTTTAAGATCTATAAGGTCACTTCCAGCTCAGTGTTCAATGATTTTTATGATTGTATACTTTAGGTCTTTGTGTCTCAATAAATATTTGAAGAAAGAGAGCAAAGAAAAATGTATAAAATAGACCACAAGTAGCTGCCTGGGTATTATAAACCTTATTTACATAACACCTCTCTCCAGAGAACTTGGTGTACTTCATAAACATTTATTCACTCATTCATTCCCATCATTTTCAAAAGCTGAAGGAGAAAGACCAGAACTATGATATACATTTTAAAATTGGAAGAAAACAAGGCAGGAAGCTTCCGGATGATCTCCATAATAATTTTCACCAAGTCTGGAACAGAAATGGGATTCAGCAAGTGAATGTCTTGAAAACTTTACCTCCCAAAAATTCCATCTGAGTACTCGTAGAAGCTCGATAAATGTTTGTGGAATTATGTGAGAGCAAGAGAAAAAGAAGAACCCCTAGAGCAATCATAGCAGGAAGAAAACACTCAGAAGGACCTGAGCAGAGCAAAACAGTCCAATCCAAAAGTACCTGTGTGAAATACCTAGACAAATGCGAAACGGGCAAAGGAAGCTTGGTGGTGGGGAAACGCTAGGGAATTGCATTCCCATCTTGCCTGTCTGCTGCTTGTCAGGACCACAGACTTCTGAATACTTCTCAGCTCATTTCAAGTGCACAGTCCACTACCAACTGGAGTTGATTAAGGATGTAACCTGGAAATGGCCTATAAGACAAACATTATTGTCCATACCAGTTGGAGAACATGCCTAATAAATGTGAGCAATAACCAAACTATATGTGAGTACTGCCCTTCCCATGATAGTTTCTTTCTAGCTAAAGATTGACACGGTACAATAAAAAGATTGCTGAGCTAGGAATCAGGGCTTTGGAGTCTAATACAACTCTGTCACTAACCAGATACATGAATTTAGTCAAATCTCTTCAACCCTCTGGGTTCTGCCTGCCTTATATAAAAAATGAAAGTGTTGGACTAGATAATCTCTAGAATCCCTTGCAGCTTTAAGAAGTCCATGTGGCTGAGATTCCCTATGTGCCCTATGAATGTGATGGCAGGGTAAGGAAAGAGAGAATCTGTGTGGCAGCAGAGACTCAAAGACCCAGTCATAGATTTGCTGTGTGGCTCTCTACCGTCCATTTGCCCTCTCTGATCCTCCATAAAAATTTTTTTAAATAAATAAACATTAAAAAATTTTAAACCCATCTCTCTCATACGGTGATGTGTGGGGTTATTCAGTGAATAATTCCAACATTCTCAGAAAGTAAAATATCTTCAGAGATGCCAGAAATGTTCACCAAATGGGTACAATGAGGTTTTAAGAAACTTAATCAAATTAGTAGGAAGTAAAAGAAAAACTGTTTCAATTTTCTTAAATACCAGAGTTAGCCACTGGGATTTTCTGAAATAATAATTTGCCTTTGAAATTATGTTAGGTCTTTACTTTTAAAATTTCAATCCATCCTAAGATTAACACCAATAAAAATGCTGGCCAGCTGCTCTCTCACCTCCCAAAGCCCTTGTCTCTCTTCCCAACTCTCCACCCCCATCCATTTCCATCCCCCACCTCTTCTATTTCTGGAGTATTGCTTATGTCATCATCATACCTCTGCAGCTCAGGCAAAACTCTTTTATTAGCAACATAATTTTAAAAGACCCATACATGCTAGTCACCTAAAGAACTTCCAGCTAGACTCTCCTTGGACATCACCACCATGACCACCTAACCCCAAATATGTGTACCATGCCAGGCACAACTTACTGGCAGGCGCATGCATTGTCATAATATGCCAATCTGTTTAGTTTGGGTAGGAATGATTCTGAGGAGGCTGAGTAACTTTGCAAAATTGCTCAGCTGAATTCAGCTGCTTTCCATGGGGATTTCCTCTGGAGGAGAAGAAAAACAGATAAAAATGTAAGCCTGAAGCCAGTGTAATGCAATGTAGGGGATCAACTCAGGGAAGGAAGTAACATTCAACAAAAAAAAAAAAATGCAGAGAAACTTGAGGATCCAATCTTCCTTTTTCCTACAGTAACATATTTAAACATAATCTCTAATGTTCATATTCAGCATATAACAGAAATAGAAGACATTCACTTGAGTGTTGAACTATGATAGCAAAGGTATAAAAACAATAGAGCTTAGCTGTGTTTGCCCCCATTTGAGCGCTTCTTAAAATTTCTCTGGGTCTCTAAGTTAATCAAAGCTAATTCTTTTTCTTTCTTTTTTGAAAGAAAAAGTCTCATCAGTATGTCCTAGTTGTTCTTTATTTTGTTTCTTAAATAGCATTCAGTCCTCAGGCCATCAATATTATCACAAGCAACGGGGAGTGGAGAGAGTTGAAGGTGCTCATGGGCCCATACTCCGGAACAATCTCTCTGGGATGAGGTATGCGGATAGTTGATGCTGAGGAAGTGGGTCTCTGAACTACTCACATTAAAAACTCAATTCTCCCTCCCCTTTGCTATACAGACAAAGCCTAAGTGACCAACTTCAGATTAATTACTCTAGTTAAAGGTCTTTAGGGTTCTTTTCTAACAGGAAAGCTTCTAGGTCTGAGGTTCCTGACAAGGGTTTTCAAAAACCGAAAATGACTGTAGAAGAAGAAAAGAATAAAACAAAAAGAAGGAACCCAACTTCGCAATAGGTTGAGACTGCATTCCCAACTACCACAGAGAGACTCAGAAGTGCTCTTTTTTCCTAATGAATGAAAATGAAAGCTGTTCCTCTGTTTGGCTTAGTTCCGTTTATCTTATCCTAGTGCTTATTTGGAGACCATTTTACCTGAAATGCTCTCAATTTGCTTACAGGCCTCTTGTACTCTCCCTAACTCCACACAGAGTCTTTGAAGAGGGAACGAGAGCGAATAAAACAAGCGTGTGTGTGTTGGGGGAGGAGGGGGTGTTGGGTATGAGAAGTTTTATTACAATCCTGAATCTTATCTGCATTTTTCAGAAAGGAAAAAAAAAAAAAAAAGAGGGAAGAGGAATGGCAGGGGGAAAAGAAAAAAAAAAAAGCCCCCACCATGGACACAGGGTGTCCAGTCACCAAACTCCTGTTCAAGACAAGCTAATGTGTCCCTTTCCCCTCCAAAATGGTTTTTAAAATTCAACCCTCAACTTTCAAAAATCTGTCTCTAATTTCAAACACAAATAAGCGCACAGCATGGTGGCTTTTGTTTTGTTTTCTTCTCTCCAACTCCTCCCTGCGATTGCATAACAAAAGTGTCTAAATTCACACCATCTGGCCGATAAAGACACTGGCCCCACTGCCCGGCTGGCCCATCTGATTAGGGCCCTGTCTAGCCTGCGCCTTGTGGCGAAAAGTCACAGCTGTGGGGTTTGCTCACGCTCAATACAACTCTGTTATTAGCCAGCTGTAGGCCTTAAGACGACTTCTGTTCAAATTATAATATCTTTTAACCCTCTGAGCATTGAGGGCGCAGAGGTGGCTGGCAGTGACATAACAACTAGATTTCTCCTTGCTAATAATTGGCAAAGTGAACTAAAGCAGGGAAGAGAGGAGCAGAGACAATCAGGGAAGGGAGAAAAAGTTATTCCTAAAGAGATTTATTTTACCCCCTTGCTTTGTTCTCGCCTTGAAGCTAAACACCAGTTTATGAGCCTTTTCACTAAAGATCACAGAACATAAAACCATTGGGGGAGGTGCCCAGGTATGCCAAAGAACACCATGCAAATGAGACTAACTGCGCGCAATGAGTGCTGGGGAAGTAGGCATCTGATCATCCCGCAATCATTGACTGTTCTAACTGGCTGGGAAAACCTAGGAGAAGGAACTGTTTTTCCCTTACCGGTGAATCAACCAGCTCTAGCAGACAGATTGAATGAGAACTTCTCTTTTAGTTGCATCCAATATTTGCCAGCACTCCACCTCATCTCCCACAACACACACACACACACACACACACACACACTGCAGATACAGTAACCATCCGATGGACCATTTATTTACCCATAATTAATATTTCTTTTAAATTCTAGTTTGGGAAGGAAATAACAGAGCACTCTCCCAGGTCTCAAATGCAGAGACGTTACAGTACATTAAATTTTTATATTGTGTTACTAATGCAGACTAAACTAGAGGGTTTAAAAATTGATGCTGCTACTTAAACAGCATAAAATGAGGAGGATTTGATTGGGCTTAAAAATAAAAATGTCAGCCTTAACTACAGCTGGATGGGGCGTGCAAGTGTTATTTAAAGTGATAGGTATAATTCGTCAGAAAATGGGCCAGGTTTTTGTTGTTTTGTTTTGTTTTTGTCTTATTGTGTTTTCTTTTGTACTCTTTTAAGAAGGGAATTGCTTCAAACAAAGACATTTAAAAGTGTTAAGAGAAGAAAAAACTGCTCTTTGATTAGCCAAGCAATTCGAAGCATTCTATTTAATCTAGGAATTACCCAGAAGTACAACTTAAAAGTGCGTTTTCGCTCTGAACGAATCTAGCGAAGGGTACCACTCAGTGTCCTCTGGATAACTCCGCTGCCCAACTCCTCACCCCGGCTACAGAGGCAAGGAAGCCTCCACTGCCCTCAGCTGAGGCCACTGGCAGAGTTGAACTTTGCATTTGGCAAGTTTGTTTTTCTAATACTTGGTCAAAACCAAAACAAACATGTCTGATTGTTATGGTTTCATTCTGACTAGATTGGGGAGGGGGGAACAGGGCTGCCGGGGGCTGCCCATAAAATAGTCCGTACTAAATCAGACTACCAGCAATTACCCCAAACTAGCAAGTCTGGAGTTGGAAGACATTCACTGAAGAAATAGTGGAGTAAGGAAGAATTGAGGTTTTCCCTCCAATAAGATATTAGAGGAAGAAAAATGCATATGGAATACAGATTTAAATTTTTATGGTAAAATAACCACACTCTTCCAAGAGTTTCTTTTTTACATCCTGTCTCATTCTTATGGGATCCCCAATACCTAGCTCAATACCTGGCACACAGACGCACTCAATAAACATTTGTTGAAAAAATGAATGTGTGTGGGTGAATATGTTCTGATTTTTATTTTCTTCTAGTAAAGCAGAAGAAAGGGGGGCAATCTGCAGGACTGAGAATGGAATAGATATGCGTCTCTGAAAAGTAGGTGAGAAACGGTGTAGAAACGAGAGTAGATTGCACCTTTCACAACTTGTCCATCAGAATCCAGCTGTTGCTCCAGACCCCAGATTTCACTGATAGGGTCTTCTCCCTGCCCCTCCCACCCACCTCTGAGGAACTTTGCTGGTCTTTACCCGCAATTCTGCCTGACCTAAGAAACTCTCCGGCATGTGAAATCATAGCAGAGGCAACTTCCCTGAAGAAAGGAAATCGTCCCGCATCACAGACAGGTGCCTCAGTGAGGGGAAGAGCCCGGAAATGGGGGCTTGACCCTCTGGTGGCCCCTCGCCCAGACTGCGGGTCATTCCAGTACTTTAACTGGAGGTGAATCGGTAACTCCACAAGAAAATACACCCCCAGAGGGCGGGTCAGGTGGTCAGGTGGGAACCGAGCAGTCGTGGGCATGGCTCCGAGATGGTTTCAGGGCAAGTCCCGGCTGGGAGCTGCCGGGCCCCAAGCGCTGCTGCCAAGCGATGGACAGCTGAGGCTTTTCAGGGAACTAATAAATGTCCTGCGACGCAGGACTAGTTGAAATCCCGAGTTACTCTGGATTTTCTTTTGGAGTCCTCCTAACGGATATGCCCTAAGAACCTTTTCTTAAAGAGAGGAGGGTTCTGGTGAATTTGGCCTCGGGCGAGGCCTCCCTCCTGCTCACCATCTCTTCTAAAGTTAAGTCCCAGGAGCGTCTGAGAGCGGGCCAGGCGCGGCTCACCTGTCTGGTTTTCCAGCAAAGCCCGGAGGAAAAGGCAGCTCTTACCTGCACATCACTTCGTGCGTAAGGAGAACTCGGCACATTTCCGGATTCTTATTCTGTCCCTCATAAGCTATGGGCTGCGGGGGCGGGGATGGGGTAGGGGAGGCAGGAAGGGAAGATATGGAAGAGAGCGGAGGGACAAAGAAAGAAAGAACTTTAGAGCAAACACAACCGTTTTTCCTCTTACTACCTATTCCCTCACTATGAGTTCCCGGGAGTCGCACAGAACCTGAGCGGTTGCCGGGTTAATTAAAGCGAAATAATAATAGAAAAGTTTTTCCCCGGTGAGAAAATATTTCTTAGCAAAAGGTAATGTGGGGGGGCGGGGCTGAATTTCCCAGTAATCGCTTCCTCTCTCCATCCCTTTGCTCACCTTCCGCCGCCCCCCAGCGTCTCCCCATTCGGATAGAAAAGGGACATTACATTTTCCAGAGTGACATGGTGTGAGTTTCTGTTGAGAAGTGCGTGAAGCCTGACCCAGGAAATCATGGAGGACGCGAGGGTGGAGGGAGGCCAGAGACGGAGTAGGGGGAAAGGGGCGGCGGACTTTGCGCCTGAGGAGGAACCAAGTGACCAGTGAGCTCACCTGCTTGGTGACTGAGTCGATGAGCCTAACGTAGAGGTCCTGTTCCGTGCGGACACCTGCAAGGGAGGGGAGCATTCACGACTCAAGGGCCGCTGAGCGCCTCCCCGGCACTCAAACCTGTCTCCGATGTGGGGCCGAAGCCTGGGCAGCCTCTCCTGACTGCAGGCACCGCGGCTGAGCGGTCCGGGGGACAGAGACCAACCTCCTCCCTCCGCCCCCAGCCCTGACTGAATCTCCCGCAGCCCTGGTCTCCCTGGGTCCACTCTGGAGGCCGCCCACAAGCATCCTCATCAAGGTCAACTACCTTCCTTGAAACTGAAAAACAATGCCGAGGCTCCCCGGAGCCCACTATCTGGTGCGCCTGGGTGCAGGGGCTCACCGTTGCTGTAGAGAAGCTGTAACTTGTAGTGGGTGCCGTTGTTGGTCTTCTCATTGCCTTGTTCCTGAAAAGACAGGCTACTTTCGGTTCCGTCTCCTACCAGCCCGGAAAAGTGAGTGCGTTCCCACGCTGCCTCCCGAAACCTTTCTACCGGTCAAAAGACAGCTTTGAACAACCCCCTACCCAGGCCCGAGGTCAAATGAGAGAGCTAGCGGCCGACCTCAGAAACTTGCCAAGGTTCTCAGCCAATTGACCCCCCAACCGTCTATCCCTCCCTCTAAAAAATGTCCTCAGAAGTCCGACCCCGAGTCCCAACGACCCCTGGTCTAGTGCTGCCTCTAAACAGCCCCCCCAAACCATCCGGCCCTAGTCTGTACTTATGAAGCCCAAGGTATCTCTTGGCAGAAAAGTGAAGAGATTTGTCATTTGGAAGGGCAGCATTCGGTTCTTATCCCACCAAGACCGGAGCCCACCAGGACCACGCGCTCAGGGCCAGAGTCCCAGGGTTCAAGAAGAGCCAGGGCAAAGGACCTTGAAAAGCTTTGCTCTAAAGTTTGCGTTGTACAGCTGAGGGGACAGAGGCCCAGAGAGGACAAGGGGCTTTTCCTTGGTCACACAGCGGCTTAGGTAAATGGTCCTTCATTTGAAATCAAATCCAGTCCCAAAACCAGGGCCTGGGTTCGGAACAAGAGGTGCTTTAGGGAGCAAGAGTGGGAGAGAAGCCTGATCGGGAAGGTTGACTGAAGATGGGCTGTCGGTTTCCGGCTAGTACCGATTCAATCCACCCGGCCCGCAGGCGCCGGCAGGTGCAAAATAATAAAAATAACCCAGAGAAGGGCCGGGCGGCCTCGGGTATACTTTAATAAATTATGCTTTAGTTAGAAGGGCGTTTGCTCCGTGGTCAGCCGCTACTGACGACCAGGAGGCTCCGGGAGCAGAGCCGGGTGCGGGAGTAGGGGCAAGAGGAGGTGCGGGGAAACCGAGTGATTTAGAGACTGGGGGTGAGAAACCTCGATTTATCATCCCTGATGATGTGAGCGGAAAGTGTCGCGAGTGACAGATGGAATCTTTAGTGCTTTGCAAGGAGGGAGTTATTAGGCCCCGGAAAGGGGGGGGGACCTCCGCTTACTTTGTCGTTCTCCACAAAGTCCACGAAAGCGGTGCGCTCGATCTCCACCGGCTGCCCCTGCCTGTCGTAGAGCGCCAACACGAAGTGAAAGAAGTTTGATTTCCTCAAGTTGGAGGGTGGCTGCTTCTCAAAGTGGGCCCGGGACAGGGCGACCCCGCTGCGCAGAAAGAGACACGGGGGACACCAGGCACCGGGAAAGAGAGAGACACGATGTTACCAACCCACGCACAACGTCGCAAATGTGCAAGAGTCAGCGTCCCGGATCCAAAGTCCTGGGCCCCTCTGGCCTTTTCCCAAGTCTCATTAAGAGCGAGGACTCCTCAGAGGAGTCGCAGCGGCCATGGGGGTCGGGTGGCCGACGCCTCCGGCCGCCCCTCACCACCACCAGGTGGTCCAGCCTCCCGGCGTTCCAGTGCGGGACCGCTCGCTGTTGGGCCTTTAGTCGAGACCCAAGGATCGGGGCTGCCGACAGAGACTTTGAGTGGTTCTGGGGACGGCAGCCGGTCCTTGTCTGTACCGTAGGGTAGTCCCTGCTCTCTCTCTAATGTGGACAGCCGGCTAGGTCAGGACGCAGAGATGGTCCCCGGCGTTAGGGGAATAAGCGCCTAGTTCGCTTTTGAAGTGACCCTTTTACTTAGAGCAAGTCGCCACTGCCCACAACGGTCCCTCATGCTAACTTGGAAAACCGGTGGGTAAGAACCCCCGACTGGAGCGCGAAGCCCAGACTGAGCCCAAATCTTGCTCGGTCGGAGATGGTGAGGCCTCACCCCCTCCTTCCCTCGCTCTTCCGAAAAGTAGCGCCAAGGATAGCGGCGGGGCGGTTTCCCCGCGACCAGCACAACACCCGGTGGTCCACTGCGGACGTTGTGATACTGAGGGGACCCCACCACCACCGGAGCTGGCGGACTTGGAGAAGCCAAAATGGTATTAAGAGGCAGAGCGCGTCCTCGCCTAGGGCCGAGGGGATCCCCGCTCAAGCCGCGTCTCCCAGCAGCCCTAGCCAAACCAGCTGACAGCGAAACCAAAGTTGGGGGACCTGGGAGGCGCCCTTGAGCTTGTCCAGGGTGTGCACACACCCAGCCGACCCTCAGCGGCCGGGGCAAACTGATCTCCCGATCACATTTAACCAGAGACTCGGGGCCTAGGCGAGCGCGCAGATGGCGTGTGTTGCCCCGCGGCACTGGGGTGTCGCGGCCGCATGCCCCGGAGTGGAGCACTTTCACTCTTTTGCTAAAATAGGCTAGAATATTCTCTCCCTGGCTGCCTGTTCCAATTTAGCAAACTGTTTAATCCGGGGAAAGAAGGTGGGGGAGGCGTCTTTAAGGAGCCCTGCTAAGGAAATGCGCCAAGCTGCCGGAGTTCCCTCAGCCTCCAGCCCAGAGAGTCCCCCCGACCAAGTGCGGAAAGCCGCGACCGCGGTGGGCGGTCTGCCCGAGGGGTCCAGGAGCGTCCCGGGCTCAGCCCGGGTCCCCCCGAACGATTCGACTTCTGCTTCCTCTCTTCAAAGAATGGCAGCTGGTTCGGTCTACCCGGGACACCTGGAAATGTGGCCGGTCTGGGAAAGGGGTTATTTCTTGGTGTGAATTCGGGGCTTAGGAGTGGACTGCCAGGAGGGTGGAAGGGAGGCCAGCGTCCTGGGAAGAAGTTCGTGATCTCTTTGGGGAAAGGGGATTGCCTCTCACGGAGAAGGACGTGGAGGCCACTCATCTCAGCTCAGTGGTGATATGGGGTGGGGGGCGGACGAAAAGTTTTTTGGAGTGACCACCAGGAAAAGGTGTTTCTATCTCATCACGCAGAGACTCTAGAAAGAAGTCAACTTCACAGACCTGCAAAACTAGGGGATAGTGGTTCCTAGGACTTCCTGGCGACCGGCCTCTTCTCCTCGTCGCTCTTCTGCAGTTCCTTCTACTAGTAATTCTTCGTCTTTTTTTTTTTCCCCCCTTCTCTCTCTCCCCCTTCATCCCTTGTGTTTGGCCCACTGTTCGATCACTGAGCTCGGACCCTCCCATCCTGTTGCCCCCACCCCCCATCCCCAGCCCCCGGCAGCCGCTCCCGCCTCTCCGACTCCCTTCGCCGCCGCCGCCGCCACCAGCTGGCCGCCGGGCTCCGGGCCTCCAGGAATCGCCCGGCAAGATGCGGGAGGAGAGACGCTCGCCAGCGGCGTGGAGAAACCCAGTATCGCCAGGAAGCCGGCTCTCCACCCGCGGCCGCGAATCCCAGCTCCCGTCCTCATGCTCGCTCTGCGTGCGGCCCGGCCCGACTCGCAGGACTAGGGGCTGAGCTGCGAGGAGTTGGATGTTTGTTATTTGTTATTTGTTATTTTTCTGGTCTATGGGGAACAAGTGGGATAGAGACACAAACGACCCAAGCAGTGCAGAAACTCGAGTGTTCGCTGCCGGGCATGTGTTCCCCTGACTACAGCGACCTGCTTGCCCGAGGGCGAGCCCCAGCAGGCGGGGCCAGGGCGACAGATGGGAAAGAGAGAGAGACAGGGGATAAGGGGGACACAGAGAGAGAGAGAGAGTGAGAGTGAGAACGAGGAAGAGACTTTGGGAGCCCGCTCCCAAATTGTGAGGCCCTCTCGTTACCTCTGCGCCGCGACATTGGCATCCACCACGCCGACATTCCGGACCCAGGACCTGACCGAATCCATCTCGGCGCCCAGCGATTTTTCTTTCAGAGCTGGTCCTCTTCCTAAAGTATCTTGAATCCCAAACATTTAAAAAGTCTGATCCTCTACTGACACTTTAAAAATAAGAGTCAACAAAAAAGTCCTGACTGTTCCCAACGCAGCCACCAACCCGTCTCCCTCCAAAGCAATCCAAGAAAAGGGATCGAGTGCTGAAGTTTCAGTCTCTCTTGGAAAAAAAATAAGATAATCGGTCCTTTGCTTCACATTCGAGGTGGCGGACTGATGTAGTCAAAGTTGGTGTTTTAGCCTACGCAAATTCAGATCTGCCGCCTCAGCTCCTCTGCGCTAGGTCGCTCGCATCCTTCCAGTCGCAGCGTTGCATCCAGAAACTGATCACAATTTAGAAACATCACCTGTTCTAGGAGAAACAGCAGAAGATTGATGGCTGCCTAATCGCTACCGTTCCTCCCGGTCCCCCCTCCCTGTTCCTCCCCTCCGCTCCAATTTAGAAAAAAAAAAAAAATCCCCAACAGGATCAGTTGTAAAAGGAAGGGGAAGACCCGGAGTCGAAAGGAGGCGGTGGCTGAGAGCGCCACGGAGCCGGGATTCAGCCGCGCGCAAGCCCCATGAATGGGTGACTACCGCCCAGGCCGCTGGAGGCGGAGCCGCGGCCCGATAAGGAGCCTCATTTGCATGGACGCTCGGGATTGGTCCGCGCCGGGCAAGCTGGGCCGACGTTCTCTGGCAGCGCGCTCCTCGCTGGGCCTTGCCGGGAGTGCGGGAGGTGAAAGGGGACAGAAAACTGCGGTCGCCGAGTCTTTTCCTGGACCCGGTGTGCGTGCTCCAGATGGGAGCCCCCAAACCCTGCACTGACGTGGGGAAGCGGGGCTCTGCGGGCTGGAAGAGCACCGGCTCTGCCTGGCAGCGGGAGCGTGAAGTCTCCGTTAGTCCTGCCTCTAGATGTAGGGTTTTTGGAGCCCGCAGGGAGGTTTATCATTCCTGGGGATTAATCTGTGTGCATGTAGACGTGTTAGTGAAGAAACGGAGAGTGTGGCCACAGGTACTTAGGTTTCGTGCAAACGTTCTCCCAGAGCAACACAGTTCCCTGAACGGCTCTCTCAGGTTTCCTGGAGTTACACGGTGACGCTCAGATTTTGTGTGCAATTTGCAAGTTGTCGAGAGAGAGGACACATGAATAAAAGTGGAAAGGGTGTGGGTAGGGGGAGAACGAAAGAGACTCAAGTGCTGTTCAAATAAAGAGGGAGTGCCGGGGAAACCGGTCAAGGAGCTAAGTAAAATACCCACGGGCGGGCAGGCGGACGCGAGCGGGAGTCGCACCCGTGCAGATGAGAGCTTGCTGACAGATCCGGGCAGGTTAAGTGAGAGAGCGGTCTGAGCGTTTTCTCGGGTGCCGCCCCTCCTTCCCCCAAGTTCCCGAAGCCCGGGGGACCGGGCAGAGGACTCGGAGGGGGGCCTGTGGGGGAGTCGCGTAAACTTTGCCTATGGCGCGCGGTCGCCGCGGTGCTCGCCCCGGGCTGGTGGCCTACAGGCTGCGGCAGCTTCGCCAAACAGCTGAAATCGTAGACGGCTTTTTAACTACGCCGGGCAGCTCGCGGTGCCTATTAAAAATCCTCCTGGCTGGGTGTTATTTTCTTGTTTCTCCTTTTGTATTATGATCTGTGCATAGATCTGCTGCTGAAATCTAGAACACCAGCGCGAAAACAGATTTGAAGACAATGAATGCAAATCTGTGCTCAAAGACCATCTGCCGTGGAGGAGACAATCAGCTGTTCCCTAGTTAGAACGACTGCACCGGAGTCTCCCGGCCTCATTACAGAGCGGGCCTTTGCGAAAGCCTGGATTACATTCGGGAGACTTTCCCCCCATTTAGGATTCAAATTTGAGGGTGAATTAACTCCCGATCAGATCTCTCAGGTGTGGGTGAGCGCTCACAAATGAACTGCAAGAGTTTGCCGCTAGAGGACACAGCGCCTTACAACTCGTTTGCCTGGGCTGACAGGGAGCTGACACTTTCAGAAAATACCGCTCTCTTGAGAAAGGGCCGGGTCGGCGCCTCCACCCCATCCCGGGTGCAAACAGCTATCCCAACTTGCGCGGGCAGCATCACGCTCTTCAGGAAGCGCAGGTCTCTACTGCGGAGATTTCGATTGAAAACCGATGGGGGAGGGGGGGTTTGCGCCGTCCTTCTCTGCACAGACTTGGAGCCGAGGGGCTGGAATGATTGATTTAGGAGAAGAGAACGTGAAATCCCAGCCTCGGAGTTGTGTTGACTTTGGCACACCGACCACCAGGGCTCTGCCTTGGTCCGTCCTGTTGGGCATAAAGGGGCAGGGTGAGCAATGCAGGGTGATTGGGCCTCGGAAAAGGGAAGGAGGCCGTTGTAAAAAGCCAAGTAAGATACGAGTTGTCCTAAGAAAGAAGAGGGAAAGTGGAAGAGAAATTTATAGAGATGAAACTTACTACCCTGTTTCAACTCAGCAATTCTCTGTTACATGCAGGTTTTATGGATAATTTCGGCTCCTGAAAAAACTAACCACCTGAAGTCTTCTACCCCTGCCTTCTCTTTATAAATCTCTCCATACTTCAAGTTATTCCCCTTACCCCACTCCACCATTCTTGTCTAGCGTCAACGCCCAGAGGAGCCAAGGCCTCAGGTTCCCTGGCGGAAAGGGTGGAACAGCCTGGGAGCCCCTCAGAACGTGTCAATGAGTCCGGTGACTTTTCTTCCAAGGGACATCTGATCCGCCGGTCCTCGACGCAGGCCGGGAACGGTGCCGAGCGCAGCCCGAGGGGCCGCCGAGGAGCAGTGGATCCTGGCCCGGCCCGTCTGCCCCTCTGGCCAGTGTTGGCTGGGGTTAAAGGGCAGAGCCTGGGTCGGGGACGCCCGGCTCTTCTCGCCCGCAACAGCTGCCACCCAAATTATGCCCTTCGGGAAGAGAATGAATCGGTCCTTTCTCCAGGCTCCCTGCTGCGGCATCTAAACCTGAGGGCCGCGCGTCGGGAGCCCCC
>NW_004444027.1:1918710-1984765 GCF_000243295.1 Trichechus manatus latirostris
CCACCCCCACCCCCCACCTTCCAGTCCCTCAGAGACAAGTTCAGGGCCGTGGAACCAGGGCTGTTTTGGGGAGCCGCGGCCCCGGAACTTGGACTGGGAAGGAGGCACACCGCTCCCCCCGGCCACGCAGGGCGCTTGGGGACAAGGGCCGCCGCGCTGCTGGGGGCCCCGGGCGGCTAGCGGAGGGCGCCCAAGTTCCCACTCCGCCGGGACAAAGTTCCCGAGCGAGTGCGGGCGTGGGGGGAGGAGGTGGCGGCTTCGTGCTCGGTGAGGCGGAGCTTCAGCCTGCAGAGAGCGAGGAGCTTTAGTGCCACCGGAGTTGGGTTTAATTATTTTTGTGTAGGTTTTAGGGAGGGGGCGGGCTCAAAGTAGGCCACCCGCACCGAGGAGGCGTTAGTTAGTGACGGAGTGAGCCGCGCCGGCTGTGCCTGGAGGATGGCTCCCATCTCCATTGCCTCCGGCTACCCCCGAACAAACCTTTTCGAACAGGCAACACACACCCGCCCCGAGCCGCGCGAGGGCCGGGCAGGCGCAGCTGCGGCCCCGGGAAGCCCGGCGCGGCAGGGGAGCGGAGCCCGCGCGCAGCTCCCGGGCTCCTACCTGCGAGCTTCGTTCCGCCCCTTGCCAGGGTCGAGAAAACGCCAAGACAGAATTATTAAAATTCTTCACAATCCATTTACACAGAACTGAGGTGGTGGTGGCAGCATTCCGTCTTTTGCTCTGTCCCCTCCTTTGTTCACTCTTTTCCCAAATGAACCTCTTTTTTTTTTTTCTCCAAGTTTCACATCTGCACCTCAGTGAGATATATTCCATTTTCCCCTAATTGGTTAAAAGGCCCATTTCTCCAGTCTCGTGTGGTCCCGTTATCCCGGGCGCCGCGTCTCTCCTCCCATTTAGAGGTTCGGAAATTGTCCTTAGATATTGCTCTCCCGGCCAGTTCCTCGTTCAGTGGGGCCATGAGGTGAATTTACAGGTGTGAGGACCCTCACCTGGCCTTAACACCACCATCCTCACCCCCACCACGACACTCGCACCCGTGGCGTCTGGGTCAACGAAGCTGGAAGCACAGAGCCGACGTAGTACCCGGAGAATTCGATCCGCAGGGACAACCAGTCTAGATTCTGTAAATTAAGTGGTAGTCCCCGTAACCTCTCTTTGGGTGTGAACTTTCCGATTTTTTTCTTTTTTGCCGAAACCTTTGCTCCTTATTTGTCCGGGTAGAAACAAATGGTTTTGTTCGCTATCTCAGAGTCTTATCGAATATCTAGCTCACAATTTTTCATGAAATGATATTTTTTTAATATCCAACTTTATTAACTCCCAGTCCAAATTTCAACTTTGGTATCTTTCTTGCAGAAACTGGACTTCTATGCTCCAGAAAATGAGAATTCTCTAGAGAGGGAGGGGGGAGAATTACTCTATTCATAAGTGCACGAGAAATATCTCATGGGGACTCAACACTGATACCGAATAGCTCGCTTTTAGGGCAATTCCGTAAGAAGTGGATTCGCTTATTTTGTTTTTAAAATAATGAAGGAGATTTGAGCGGGAACAGCGGCAGAAATACTGAGGCGTGGAAGAACGTTTTATAGACACATAGTGTTACATCCAGGCCACTTGTGTCATTGCAATGACTTAAAATGGACTGAAGGAATCAGAGTCCACTCTACCCTAATACTTAACATCTGAAGAAAGTCTCTCTCTCTCTTTCTCTTCTTCCTCTACTTTCTCGCCTCATTCCTCCCCTCCCCTTCAGCGTTGCCCTTCTGAAATACCCATCCTTCCCATTCCCTTATTTTGGGAGTGGAGCGAGCGAGGAAGCCTGAACCTCAGAAAGGTCAAAAGAACAAATACTGGAGGAAGCTGCAGCAGCGTTCGAGCGCGGCGGTCGGTGCTGGGCAGGCGGGCAGCGCGCGAGTGGTTGCCAGGGAGGAGTGTGTGTTGGGGGGCAACTGGTCTGTAGAGAGGCAAGTGCGTGGTGCTACCTCCACGAGAATCCGGGTATCCGATTTCTCAGGTGGGTGGAGGTGCGCATCGCTCTTTGAGCCCTAAGCCCTGGGCCCGGGCCATGTTAAGGGGAATCGGCGGATTGCAGCCCCTTCCCCTCTAGGAGACCGAGCGCGGAAGGCGGGGGCATCTCTGTCACCACAGGACTTAAAGCGCTGCGACTTAAGGGCAAATTGGCCCGCATTATAAGAGGCCGGATGGAGCAGGTCCCCACGAAGGTAAGGATAAGAGGAAGGTATGAATGAATGGAAGCAGAACATTTATCGAGCACTTCTGGGGTGTCAGGCACTGCCACACAGTTTCTTACCCTTAAACTTGACAGCAACACTTCAAGTGGGATTTATTTGCCTCATTTTACAGACAAGCAAAACGAGGATCGGGGAGAATAAGTGGCTTCTCAGCAGATAAATAGCGAACAAAAATCCACGCTGGTTTTCCAACTTCTAACACACCACAATGGCGTACGGTATAAGGCCTAAAAAAAAAAAAGTTAAATGTGACTTTCCGCCCTCTCCCTTTTCAGTTTCTCACCTTAGGTCAGGGGAAACATACCTGAAGAACCACTTTGAGATGTCCCCTTTCTCCTAATGGCCCCGGGTACCCCGACAAGTCGGCAGGGGAAAGCCCGGGTGGACCCCCCAGCTCCCTCCCGACTCGCAGCGGCGGTGTGAGCGACGTGTTGATTATTCACATTTTTGCCGAGCGCACACTCCGCCGCGGTCGGCGCCGCCACATTTCACACGTACACACGCGTACACGCCGCTCACCCCTGCCCGGCAGGCACGCACGGAAACCGCCCTCGGGTGGGGAGTGACAAAAGGCTCTCACTCACTCCTCCTCAGGTCGCCTCTTTCTCCGGCCCCCAGAAACACGCCCCCTGGTTTCCAGATCCAGCTTGCTCCTTCATAACACACTCGTCTCCCCAATTCCCTCCTCCCGGGTTTGGGGGCAGGCAGGTGTAAACATGGCACCAGGCAGAATTTCATTCTATTTGGCACCAAGAATCTGTCCCCCTACACACACACACACACACACACACACACACACACACACACGCACACACACACAGCCATCATTCCGCCCACAGCACACATCTCAGGTGGCAAAGAAGAAAATCAGGAAAAGGCACTTGAGTAAAATGCCTGTTTTCAAGTTATTTTTGACGATCTAAACCCAACTTCTAACTGCGGGATCTCTTCAAATAACGCCCAGGGCCTAGGAATTCCTTTTCTGGCTCATGGAATACCTCTTTCCCGGGAGCTGGACAAGCATTTCGGGGCAGGTGGGTCCAGGGCAAGCGGGACTTGGCGCCGGAGGAAACTTCTGCGCCAGCTGGGAAAGCAGAGCTTGCTCGCACAGCTGGGCAACTCCGTCCCACCCTCGAGGGGGCGACGCAACTTCCACTTACTTTGGTTTCCCTGAAAGAGAGGACAGACCGGAAGGAGGTCACGGGGCTTGGGGTCACCCACGTCGGGACAGTCCCAGGGGCAGGAAGGTAAGAAGCGCTTTAAGCAGCGTTTAGGGCAAAGCTGGCCTCACCACTTAAGAGACGCAGGACTAAACTCCGTGAAACCCATATGATTCGAGCATTTTCTGCAGGTCTGACCCAGGGCAAGTTCAGCGGAGTAGCATGATGCAGAAACTACCAGCTTTGGTGGCTGCAGCGCCAGGTTAGAGCCTGGCATTTACTGGAGCTTAATATTACACCTCTGAGCCTTAGTTTCCTTACCGGTAAAATGGGGGTGTTTATTCCCCAGAGTTTCACTTGCCTTACGAGTAAAAAAGAAAGCTTAGATGAAAGTATCTGGCAGGTACTATGTGTTCAATAAATGTTTATTTCCCTTCAGCATCTGCATTTGTAAAATGAGCATGATGCTTACTGTACTCACTGGGTCGTTGTTAGCCTCCTATGGGGAAGGTTTTCTTCCCCACGGGCCTGTGGGCTCCTTGAAGCAAGAATCTTGACTTACATATCTTTGGGGCTCCTTGGACTGGCACGGGGACTGATGTACGCACTGGGCGCTTAGTAAATTTTTTTTATTTTAACTTGGAACTATATCTGGGAAAGTGCTTCGGCACCTGTTCGGTGCCGCAGATGTCAGAGGACACGGAAGACAGCGGAGCGGGGGCCTTTCCCCAGCTGGGGATGCGACTTCCTAAGAGTCCGCGTGGGGGTGCTCATCGCAGCCTTTCCCTCCGGACAGTTACAGGTCGCACCCGGAACGCGGTTCGCTGTACTGACGCTGCAGGCTAGCAGCCTAAGTGCTGGGGTCATGGGAATAACCAGAGAACTGAGGGAAACCGCGAGGAGTTCTGGAAAGGTCCTTCGGTTTATGTTACACACACCAGTTGATTAGCGGTTCACAGAGAGAGCGGGGAGCTCCTCTCCGCAGGAGACACAGCTCTGCAGGGTCGACATCTCCAGAGAGCTGAGCTTCAGGAAAAGCGCTTTCCAGAGTCCTCACTGAACGAAGCTGGGGGATGGGGAAGCTGAGAGGCGAGGGATCCCAGAGGCTTCAAATCTGGAAGTGGGAGAAGGCAGGTTGGGGGTAGGAGGAGGAGAGAGAGAAAAGGGTTCAGATTTTTCTATTCTACAGGTCTGAAGACTCCTAGAAACTCATTTTAAATTGCACCTTTTATACAAAGGCAGTACATACTCATTGTACAAAGAATAAGCAAACAACAGAAGAAATGTATAACCATCCCCAATAGCATCAACAGAAATAACCACTGTTAATATTTGGGTGTGTTTCCTCCCTATCTTTTATGCATATTTCTTATATGCTGTAAATGGGAGCGTAGACTATAAACTGACTGGTTACTTTCGGGCTCACTTAATGTAGTATAATTTTCCATACTGTTAAGTATTTTTCTACAGTACCATTTAATATTGGCATGGTGTTTCATCATACAGAAAAGATACACCATAATCTGCCTAACCAACATGCTATTTTGGACATTTAAGTTTTTTTCTAATTTTTCACCATCATAAACAACACTGTGATGAACATCTTTGTAGATGTAGCTTTTCACAAACTTTTATTTGTGTTAATTATTTCTTGAGATAAATTTCTAGAGGTCAAATTTCAAAATCAAAGTGTATGCATGTTTTTAAGCCTTTATACATATTGACAAATTGGCCTTGTAAAAAACTAAATTAATTTACACTCCCACCAGCAATACATGAGATTGCTCTTCTGCCCCCACCTCAACTTTCTCAATCTTTCAAGTTATTTTCTTATTAAAACTTTTCTAATAGATTGGAAATGTCCTTTGGTATTTTTATTTGCATTTTATTTATATTTCATGAATTTCCAATAAGGGATTTTTTCCATAGATTTTTTGGCCACTATACAACTTTGGAGACTTGTGAGTTCTTAATTTATTAAGGATATTGAAATTTAACTTATATATATTGCAAATATTTTTCCTAATTTTTTGTTTACCTTTAATTTTATTGATGATAACTTTTTGGTGTTTCATATATAGAAATATTTTGGTTTAGAATGTTTTCATTTATAAGTAACAGAATGTGACTAACAGTGGCTTAATCAATAAAGACATTGCTTACCTCAGATAACAAGAAGTCTGGAGCTAGATGGCCCCAGGTTAGATGTAGCCCTCACTGATACCATAAACAATTTTAGTTCTTTCACTCTTCACCCCACCATCCTTTGCATATTGAGTTTTCAATCTCATATTTACTGTCTTGTGGTGATAAGATGGCCAATACCATAGCAGATATTATAGCATTCATTCAAGGCAGGAAGCAAGGGGGATGAGGCATCAGCAGCTTCTGTCCCTTTTTATAGCAAAGTAAAAGCTTTTCCAGAAACAGCTGTATTCTCCTTAGCCATCATGTGGCCACATGACCATCCATAGTCAAAAGGGTAGCTAGGAAAGCAACTGCCTAGCTTTCTATCCCGTATGGCAAGCGACCTTGGAGATAGGAGTTGGAAATGGCAATTGGTAGGTGACCAATCAAGCCCACCACAAAAAATCTTTAAAATGTATGTAGTTAAATCCATCCCTCTTTTCCTTTATAATACCTTCCTCTTGTGTCATATTCAGGTAATCTTTCCCATCCCAAGATAATTTTTGGATATTTATCTATATTATCTTATGATTTCTCTTTTTACATTTATTTTTTTTTCCTAAAGAAACAGATTTGTTCATTACGGTCTTGTTTCCACTTTCAACAATAAGCACCAAATTTTAGAGGACTAATTTAACTATATTAGCTATAAAACCAAAAAACCAAACCCGCTGCCGTCAAGTTGATTCCGACTCATAGCAACCCTGTATGATAGAGTAGAACGGCCCCAAAGTGTTTCCAAAGAGCAGCTGGTGGATTCGAACTGCCATGTTTTTGGTTAACAGCCAACGGCTTAACTACTGAGCCACCAGGGCTCCCTATTAGCTATAGATACACTTAAATACTTAATTTATTCTTTTATTCAAAATACATTTCTTTATATGTTAACTATATGCCATTCGGAACTATTCTGGTTTATGTATGAGCTGGAAATCAAACTTCACTCACCAAATTGTTAGTTGTACCAACATCATTTATCAAATAATCTTTAATTTCTCCCAAAATGTGAAATATCATGGTATATGTATTTCTTAAACAAACATTGAGATTTTTTATTGGAATTGGAAATTTACGATTAATTTAGAAACTAGAAAAACAACAGGCTCCTCAGTTTATTCATTTTCTTTTATGTCCTGCAATAAAACTTTATTGTATTTTTCATATAGAGCCATCATAAATTTTGTTTAAATTATTTCTAGGTAGTTTGCAAGTATACTTTTCTCTATTATAGTTCTCAGCAGACTGTTAAAATAGAGCGAAGTTTATTTATTATGCAGTTCCATCTTACTTACATTTTCTTAGTTGTTGTAGTCTTTAATTAATTCAGTAAGTCTTCCCAGATAATCATATTATCTACACACTGATATTTTAGCCTCTTTCTTTCCAGTAAGCACATTTGGTTTATTTTACTTGTTTTATTGCATTGGCTAAGACCTCTAATACAAAGGCAAATAGTACAAGTATTGGAGACAAACCTTGTCTTGTACCGGAATATTATCAGTATTTTTATAATGTGCCATTATTAAATATTATGTTAACTGTTGATACCAAAAATTAGGTATTGATATCATTGCTGATGTCAGATGTATCAGGCTGAAAGCAGAAAATACCAGAAAGATGTTTACCTGTGTTTTATGGACTTTGCAAAGGCATTCAACTGTGTGGATCATAACAAATTATGGATAAATTGCGAAGAATGGCAATTCTAGAACACTTAATTGTGCTCATGAGGTACCTGTACTTATACCAAGAGGCAGTAGTTCCAACAGAACAAGGGGATACTATGTGATTTAAAGTCCAAAAAGGTGTGCATCAGGGTTGTATCCTTTAACCACACTTATTCAATCTGTATGCTGAGCAAATAATCTGAGAAGCTGGACTATATGAAGAAGAATGGGGCATCAGGATCGGAGGAAGTTCCATTAACAACCTGTGATATACAGATGACACAACCTTGCTTGCTGAAAGCAGAGAGAACTTGAAGCACTTACTGATGAAGATCAAAGACCACAGCCTTCGGTATGGATTACACCTCAACATAAAGAACACAAAAATACTCACAACTGGACCAATAAGCAACATCATGATAAACGGAGAAAAGATTGAAGCTGTCAAGGATTTCATTTTACCTGGATCCACAATCAACACCCATGGAAGCAGCAGTCAAGAAATCAAACAACGCATTGCATTGGGCAAATGTGCTGCAAAAGATCTCCCTAGAGAAGTGTTAAAAGGCAAAGATGTCACTTTAAGGATTAAAGTGCACCTGACCCAAGCCATGGTGTTTCCTATCACCTCATATGCATGAGAAAGCTGGACAATGAATAAAACCAAAGAAGAACTGATGCCTTTGAATTATGGTGTTGGCAAAGAATATTGAATATATCATAGACTGCCAGAAGAATGAACAAATTTGTCTTGGAAGAAGTACAGCCAGAATGCTCCTTAGAAGCAAGGATGGCAAGACTTTACCTCACATACTTTGGACATGTTGTCGGGAAGGACTAGTCCCTGGAAAAGGACAGCATACTTGGTAGAGGGTCAGTGAAAAAGAGGAACACGCTCAACACGATGGATTGACACAGCAGCTGCAACAATGAGCTCAAGCATAACAATAATTAATGAGGATGGCGCAGGACCAGCAGTGCTAGATTCTGTTGTACATAGGGTTGCTATGAGTCAGAACCGACTGGACAGCACCTAACAACAGCAACAATGGTTTTTCTATTCTTGTTACTAAGAAGTTTGATCACAAATAGATGTTAAAGTGGATCAAATACATTTTTTACATTTATTAGGATGATTACAGAGTTTTTTTCCTCTTTCTATTATTGTAATGAATTATATTAAAACATTAACTAATGTTGGCTTATCATTGCATTCCAATAATAAACCCAACACGGTCAATCATTTAATCATTTATTCATTCAGTACAAATTTATTGAACATCTACCTTTCTGGGGGCATCATAGTAAACAACACCAAATTGCGGAACTTTTATTCCAGGAGTGAAGATGGAGAATGACCTACAGTTTTCTCTTGTTCATTGCATCTTTGCAGGCGTTTGATGTATTTGATCTCTTGACAGCCATCATTTATTCCCACCCACTCTCCTGTGCCATCCTGTCCTGCAGGCTAACTTCTTTGGTGTTCTGTGGGTCATTCCTAAAGGCCCTGCTTACAGTCTACTTCTCCAACTCTTCCAACAATTTTGCAAACTCCAAATTTCCTTTACTGAATTCTTTTCTGCTTACATTGTTTAGAGAAGTTTCTATTTCTTGCCCCAAACCCTAACTGACATATCAGGTTTTGGTATCAGTGTTATACAAGCTGTATAAAAATAATCTTTATTCTTTTTAAATAGCATAGGATCTATATTTTCTTGAAATTAACAGAACTTGCCTTTAAAAAATTATCTAATTTATTTGATGGTTATTGATTTATATTCAGGTTTTCCATCTCTTTTTGAGTGTATTTGGTTAATTTTTATTTTCATAGAAAATTATCTGTATTATTGGTATTTTAAAATGTACTACCATACAGCTGTACCTGGTTTTCTGCTATAATTTTAATTTTCTGTATCTGAAATAATTTTTCTCATTTCCACTGTTGAATATTTGAATTTTTTGTTTTGTTTCATTTTTACTTCTCAACACTATTCCAGCTTACACGCCCATCAATAGTACTCTAATGACTTGACTTTCTGATTTTTGCCAATCTTATGGATATAAACTTATATCTCATTGTTATTCTAATTTGCATTTCGTTGATTGCTAGTGAGGTTGAGCATATCTTCAGATACATTTTAGCCATTTGGGTCCCCCCTCCAGTTAACCACTTATTCATAACATCACTCATTTTTCCACTAAGTTTCCAGGCTTTGATGTTGTTGTTTTTGTTGCTGTTGTTGTGCTGTTTCTTTTGTGCTGTTGTTGATGTGGATGATTTTCAGGAGTACCTTGTATGTTTAGATATTAATCCATAGTTGGTTTTAGATGTTACAAGTATTATCTCTTAATATAATTTGTCCATAACTGTCAGTGTTGCCCTTTCTTGATTAGAAATACTTAATTTTTATATAGTCAATTTGTTCCATTTTTGTGCTTTTGGGTCTTTTTAAAGAAGTCTTTCTGCCCTCAAGATCACAAAATATTCCTCTATGTTTTTATTATAGATTTATCTTTCATATTCATGTACTTAATTTATCTTAAGTTTAATTTGTAAAATGGTCTAAGAGAGTGGTTCAGATTTTGTTTTCTCCATAGAGTGAGCCAACTTAATCATATCACCAAATCTTTTATAACAAGGTAAGAAAGAAAATTTCCCCAAATCTGGCCTGGGACAGAATTTTCTCTATGTATGTGATGTAATTTACAACTTTCTGAGAAATAATAAGCATTCTTGAGTGATTGTCTGATAGATTTTTAGAGATTAAGGACACCTGAGAAGTTGTCAGTCTTGAGAGAAGCCTAATATTGACTAACATCCTTTTATTGTACTGCTGTATTAGTTACCTTGGGATGCTGTAACACTGTACCATAAAGTGGTGGCTTTAAACTATAGAAATTTATTGTTTCACAGTTCTGGAGGCTGGAAGTTCAAATTAACGTGTCAGCCGGGCCATGCTCCCTCTGAAGTCTCTAGGGGAAGAACCTATCTTGTCTCTGTCAGCTTCTGGTAGCCCCAGGCATTCCTTGGCTTGTAAATGCATCTTTCTCTGTCTGTTTATCTCTTTTCCTCTTTTATAAGGATCCCACTCAGACTGGATTAGGATCCACCCTACTCCAGTACTACCTCATCTTAACTGATAACATCTTCAAAGACTTTATTTCTAAACAAGGTCAAGTTCACAGGTACCAGGGTTTAGGACTTCATTATACATTTTAGGGGTACACAATTCAATTCATAACAACCACCTTCTTCTTTTTTCTATAAACTTCTCTTCCAAGAGAAAAACATTCTAAGTGGGTAGCTCAGGAGCCTCTTCCTTCATGGCAAGTTGGATATAAAACTTTGACATGGGCTTGTAATCATTTTTTTCAAAAAAGTGCATAGTGGTTAAGAGCTATGGCTTCTAACCAAAAAGGTCAGCAGTTCGAATCCACAAGGTGCTCCTTGGAAACTATATGGGGCAGTTCTACTCTGTCCTGTAGGGTCGCTATGAGTCAAAATCGACTCGACGGCAACGGGTTTTTTTTTTTTTTTTTTAATTCATTCTTTAGTTCTTTATTTAGATACGATTATCAGTTGACTAAAGTACCTCTTTGAGTAATTTTTTGGAAAATGATATGTGGATATTATCATTTTTGTACAACAATATGACTGCTTCCATCCCAGTTCTCTTTGGTAATAATTCCCAAGAATTGTTTAGAATCGTTTTACAGAATGTTACAATTAAATGTTAGCTACCCACATTTTATCTATTTTGATTGAGATGACAAATTAGTCATTTAAAAGGGTAGTAATTCTGCGCTGCTTCACCAGATTGCTCTCTTCCTATTAAACTATCAACTCTCTTTATGTGTCTAAGGACTTTGCATATCCAGTGTTTGCGCTTCCTACAGAGCAGAGTCAATTTGAGTATCCAGGGCAAGCTACTTAACATCTCTGTGCTTCAGTTTCTTCGTCTATAAAATGTGGTAATGATACATTTTAGCTACTTTTATCAGGTTTTCAGGTAATGGGACTTGAGATGGCATCTAGTGTGATTTTTTTTTTTTAGATCCTCCAGCCCTCAATAAAGAAAGAAGGAAAACATCTAGAATTTTTTGAGTTACTGTACATTTTACATTTCTAGATTTAAGCTCCAATGGTCTATGGAGATTAGGAAGGCAGCCACAGGTAGAGGCAGCTATACTAAACAGCCTCATCTTTATGCCTGAGAGTTTTATTTCATATTTGTTATGACAACCCAGTGTTAACTGGGGCAGTGACCTTTTATTTTGGGTCTCTTCTGCCCTCAGACCAGGTCCATGGGTGGTGCAAATGGTTTGTGCTTAACTGCTACCCTAAAGGTTGGTGGTTCAAACCCACCCACTAGTGCCGATCTTCTTCCATAAGGATTACAGCCAAGAAAACCCTACTGAGCAGTTCTAACACATGGTGTCACATGAGTCAGAATCAACTTGATGGCAATGGGTTTGGTTTTGTGCAACCAGTTTGCACTCGACTACTAACTGAAAGATTGGCAGTTCGAAGCCACCCAGCAGTACTACGGAAGAAAGGCCTGGAGACCTGCTTCCATAAAGATCGTAGCCAAGAAAACCCTATGGAGCATTTCTACTCTGTAACACGTGGGGTCACCATGAGACAGAATTAATTCAACAGCAATGGGTTCTGACCTTGGTAGGACTAACCTCTGCAATGCCCACACCGTGTTTAGGCTGTCCCTGAACAGATGAATATGATGAGTGCCGGAGCAATCCCCTCACCCTGAGAATCTCACCATGCCCAGTGCATGGCCCTGAGGCACAGGTAGGACTAAGAGCTCCCCCACCCTCATCTCCAGTCCCGGCTGCTCTGAGTTAGGGAGTGCTGGTGGGGTGACTTCTAGTAGTCCCTAGATGGCTTTTCCTCTGTAGAAAATGCATGAAATGATTGCAAAGGAAACACCTGTCTAGGCAGACCCTCTCTCAATCCAGTCTCACCTGTAATATATCCTAAAGAAGTTCCTGTAAGTTTATTGTTTGAGAATGGCACCTTTCTCTAGTTTCCAGTAATAATATGCTTTTTATTGTAATATTCTTTTGGCAATTTCAATAGGAATTTGGAGCATAGGCCCAGATGACTGGAATATTTTACTCAGTTCTGTATTCCCAGCACCTAGTAAAATGTAATAAGTGAAAGAATATGCATGTGATGAAGAAGAGATGAATTTGTAGAATGGCCACATAATTTATCATCTTAATCATAACCTTATTGAAAATGAAAGGGGATACTGGCTAGATGGGTCACCAGATTAGCAGGAGTGAAGTGGGACTGTCCCCTGCAAACCAGGATATATGATGACCTTATGAATAAGAGAAATAAGGAAGAAAAAATAAAGATCACTCAGTGGTGCCATGGGCAGCATGCAAGGTAATAGCCATATTTTCTTTTCCAAGATAAAGGAAACATAATAGGGTGAAAAAATGATAGAGAAAGTAATATGCCTGTGTTGCAGGTTGGATTCCCTGGGAAATCATTGCTGAGATGGAGATTGGCATGCAGGAAGTTTATTGAGGAACACCCTTGTCAATAGAAAATGAGAGTAAGTGAGAGAAGCAAGATTGAGCAGAGAGAGACGTTTACTGTGATGGGCCTCAGGGAACTCTGAAATTAGGTTGGCCCTCATATCAAGGCAAGGAGGCTGAGCCTTTGTTCTCCTGCATCAACGGGTCATGGGATGTGTAGCACACAAGAGGGCCTAACCTTGGGTGAGGCAGCTTCCTTCCACTGGGGTCAATTCCCTCAGATGGATGAAGCTGTAACCTTCAACAGCTAAGACTCTCAGCTGGAAAAATGAGTGCTTAGGTCCTAAAGGAGGATCAGGGTAGTTCACCACAGCATCTACGCCTATGCTACTCAATCTCTGTCTTCTAGGATAAGTTTACTCTATCTCGGAAAACTGCTGTAGAATTCTGGACGATCTCTCTTTCTGAACAAAAAGAAAGTTAGTGGAACAACTACAGCCCTGGCCACCGCAGCTGGTCTTAAGGCCAGTGTCATCACCAGGGTTGGTGTCAGCCAGTGCAGTAACCTAGGATGTCACTCCCCATGAGCAGGGCCAGCCGAGGAACTCCCCCCACTCCTCTCCGCCCAATGACAGGCTCTGTGAAACCGACCTGAAACTGACCCTAGTGACTCCACTGCCTTGGCAGCCCCTCCTCTGCCGTGGACCCTGGGGTCATTTTGGTGTCACCCTCCTGACAGTATCGGGGGTGCAGTCTGCGTACCACCACCCCCTCCCCCACCCCACACTCCAGTAGTGATGCCTCTGTCAACACCACAACATATAATCACCATCTCCCTCCTGTACAACCCATTTTAGACATCCCCACTCTCAAATAGTACTCCTGCTGGTCTGGGTGGTGACTGACCTGGTGGGTGATCCAGAACCTAATCCATGAAAAGGCTGAATCTGTGGTAACCATGCCCTTCTCAAGCTATGGCTGATGGACTTTTCCATTTGCCATCAGAATTGGCCAGAGGAGTACTACAAGACCCCTCCTGGATCTCCCTGGGAGCCAAACATATTCCTGTCTGACCCCATGATGTGACAGTAGCCCTACGTCCTCCTAATGATAAGGGTCAAGTACCCTAGCTAATATGGTGACTCCTTACTTTGGCTGCTTGTCTCTTAGCACAAGAAGCCCACATTGGCCAAGCAGTAGCCATAACTTAAAGTTTAAATGGACTCTTGTCATGTTCCCTGGTGGAAGTGTTCCACCTTGAGAAACCAGGGCCTCTAGGCTCGCCTGGATTTGCAGGGAAAAGAAGCATACGCTCCCGAAGTGAGTCACCGGAAATGAAGAAAATGGGGCCACTCCTACTTCCTCACTATGTTTCCCAGCCCTATGTGTTCTGTCTGTTAGGAACACAGCACTACATAATGGTCATTGATTCTAAGTGTCTATTGGGTCCTGGAGAATGGCACCCCATCCTCACAAGATATCTCGAAGCTGATGCCTCAGTTGTGCCTTCAAAAGGTCATTCAATCACTTTCTCAGACCAGCAGCTCCTGGGTGGTAGAGTATATGAGAGGACCAGTGGATCCCATGCTCATGTGCCCACTGCCAGAACTCCTTTGTTGAAAAGTAGGTCCCTGGGTCTGATGTAATATTTTGCAGAATTCCATGTTGGTAAATCAGTGCTCTATAAATCATCAGAGAGTTATGCTGGCTTTAGCACTGTAGGCAGGAAAGGCAAATCCATATCCCATTATGTGTCCATTCCATGATGAGTCACTGGCCACTTTCCACCAAGTGGTAGGTTGGTCTGCTCGAGGGATGCTGCTGTACTGGAGGCTCAGTGTTGGTCTCTGTTGCTGGCAGGTTGGACATTCAGCAGTGGCAGTAGGTAGGTCAGCCTTTGTCAGTGTGTGTCTTGCTTCCTTCCCTGCCACCAGGACTACTCTGCTCATATGCCCATTGTGTCAGCACTGTGAGGGTCGAATATAGAGGCTGACTGATGACAACTGGTGAAGTCATTATGTTTGCTTGGTTATTATGTGCCTCTTTCACAGTAGATGCTCTCTGGTGTGCGTTCACACGTGATACGAAGATGTCCACACTCCGTGCCCATTCCTACAGGTCCAACCGCGTGCCTCTTCCCCAGTCGCCTTTATTCCCAATCTTTCTCCTTTCAAGAGCCTGACAAAGCAGACAAACTATATGCCAATGCCCATCAGTGCATATATTTGGGTAAATCTGCTCCCCCCTACACACACACAATGGATGATGAGGTGCACTGCCCAAAGCAATTCCCATTGAGAGAATTTTTCCACAGCTCAACTGGACACAGTTGTTCAAGGCTGTAATGAAGCTATAGTTCTTTTTTTACCTGCACCCACATACCAACCTGACCCATCCGTGAACCACACTTGGCCTTTTCTCCTCCATTAGCTGGCCATAATGAACTCTCCAAATCCCATGAAGCCACAGGATGAGGTGAGAGAGAGGCACTGGTACAAAAACAGTTCAATGAAGTCTGAAAGCATGGGCCATCTACACATGCAGCTTTCTTATGCCCTCTGAGCCTGCTTGTGCCCAACCCCAGATATACTGCTTCCATCTCACAATCTATTGCTACTTATTTCTTCAGACCTTGTGACTTGGTGGGTCTGACCCAGCCCAGCCCATAATAGGCAGTTTTGGCTGCATGATCACTTGATGTCTCATCTTTTGCTCCATCTCTACTAGAGTCCAGAAACATTCCAGGAGTTATTTTTTGAACATAAAATTCTCTGATGCAGATGGCATGGCTTTGCTCCAGAACCCTAAGGATCTATATATGGTGATTCTCCTGTTGGGGCTTTCCATAACTCCATGGGGTATCTTTTTTTTTTTTTAAATTGTGGTGAAAATATACACAACAAAACCTTCACAAATTTATCAATTTTCCACGTGGCATCTTTTGACACTGCAGACACCTTTAACTGCATAGGGTCTGTTGGAGCATATGACCCAAGTATCCATGCTGCTTGAAGCTCAGCCTGGACCAGCTATAGAGCTCTTTCTCGCTCTAGGTACGACTCAGAGTTGGCAGCCAGTGTGTGATTGTTAAGGTTGTGTGTTGACTTGGCTGGGCCATGATTCTCAGTGGTTTGGCAGTTATGATGTAGTTTGGCAGTTGTATAATGATGTAATCATCTCTGTGGTGACATCTGATATAATGTGATTACCTCCATGATGGGATCTGCTGTGAGCAGCCAATTATTTGAAAGGGAGTTTCCTTAGGGGTATGGCCTTCATCCAACATAGGTAGACTTTCCGGCAAGGCTCATGGGCTTTTGCTTGCTCTGGATCCTGCAGCTGGCTCCTGTTCATCTAACCTCTGGTTCTTGGGACTTGAGCTAGCAGCTTACCTGCTGTCTTATCTGCTGATCTTGCAATTTGTCAGTCTCCACAGCCTGTGAACCAGAGGCCTGCTGTCTGACCTGCCAATCTTGGGTTCACCAGCCCCTACACCTATGTGAGCCAGGAGGAACCTCCAGTCTGACCCATGGACTTGGGGCTTTCCAGTCTCTACAACCACGTGAGCCATTTCCTTGATATATATCTCTCTTTATATATGTTTATACACTTTACAGGTTTTGCTTCTCTAGAGAACCCAGCCTAAGACACAGTGGGAGAGTAATATTCCCAGGTGTGCCAGTGCAGTATTTTTAGATGCGGAATGTGTTGTTTTCAAAACCTGATGAGGCCCACCAGGCATTGTGCTCCCTTCTTAGTGGTGGGAGGTGCAAGATGCAATAATTTTTGTCCTGTACTTTGGAAGGAATATCCCATCATGCTCCAGATCACCAAACCCTCAAAAGCTTTACTGTTGTGGCAGGCTCTGAATCTTCATTAGGTCTATCTCTCACCCTGTGGAGCGCAGGTATGCCACCAATGCTTTTAGCATATTTGCTACTTCTTGTTCATCTGGTGTGATTAGCATGATGTCATCAATATAACGGCCCAATGTGATGTTCTGAGGAATGTCCAGATTGTCCAGGTCCCTTCGACCTAAAATATGACACAGTGAGGGAGTAAACATAGCCCTAGGGCAATACTATAAATGTATACACTTGTCCATCCCATTTGAATGTGAATTTTTTCTAGTCCTCCTTTCTAATGTGCAATGGGAAAGAAAGTATTTGCCTGATTAAGGGCTGCATACTATGCCTGAGGCCATGTTAAATTGCTCCAGCAAAGATATCATATCCAACACACTAGCTGTAATGGGTGCTACTACTTGGCTTAGTCTGTGATTGGACATTGTCATTCTGAAAGATCTGTCTGGTTTTTATAGCAGCCGGGCTGATGGATTACATTGGGATATAGTAGGGATCACCATCCCTTTATCCTTTAGGTCTTTAAGGATAGCAATAATCTTCCCCCTTCCAGAATGTGATATTGTTTTTTATTTTCTCTCTTGGCTAGGGGAAATGTGAGGTTTCAGAGGGCTTCCCCACTACAATACCGCTTACCTACAGGTCAAGGAACAAAGTGGAGGTTACTCCAGCTACCAACTACCAAATATTCCATTATGATAATACATTCAGATACAGGGAAAATGACTCTAGATGGATGGTGGACTCAGTGAATCCAGGTTAGGACAGAATTCCATTTATTACCAGTCTCTCATATATTCCCCCTCTAACTTTGGGCCCCCAGGTGTCGATGTCAACTTGGAACTTGTGTCCAATCCTCAAAATATCTGAATAGTCACTTTTCCCCAGGGAACAATTCCCCAAATAAACGACCATAGATACCTTTAGAAAAGGGCAATGATTAGTCTGTACACTTGCCACAGTGTTGCATGGTCCTTTCTTCTGAAGACTCTTCCTCTACTCCAGGCAGTAGGTCCCAGGTCTGAACACTGGCTCAGGTATGGAAATTGGGCAAGGGAATCGTAATTTTTATTCACGTGCCTGCCCTACTTGGTTTCTGTTTATTGTATATATTGAGCAACGCCCTTGTTGGCTGTTCATCTATCTTGTCCCTAGGGATACCATGTTCTATTTACTATCTCTGTAGCTCCCTGTGAGTCAGGCCCCCTGGCTGCCACTCTGACTTTGCTGCTAATTATGCTGTCTCCACTTTGCCTCTGATGGCTAAGTGCCACCACTTTGCTTCTATTATTTAGGGATCATGTCATCCGCATTGCTATGGAAGCCCACTTACCTAATTGCATCTCCTACCATTGTCCCTAGCCTACAGAGGACAGCCATTCCAGAATTTCTCAGTGATGCTGGTGCTTTTCTTACCAGTTCATTTCTTATTGCTTCAGTGAACAGCATGTCCTCCTGGCCTTGTGGAAAATAGGTGGCTGGAAATTTTTCTAGCCTTACATAGTGTCTTAGTTATCTAGTCTCAGTGCTGCTATAACAGAAATACCACAAGTGAATGGCTTTAACAAACAGAAATTTATTCTCTCACAGTCTAGGTGGCTGGAAGTACAAATTCAGGGTGCCAGCTCCTGGGGAAGGCTTTTTCTGTCTCTGTCAGTTCTGGGAGAAGGGCCTTGTCATCAATCTTCCCCTGGTCTAGGAGCTTCTCAGCACAGGGACCCCAGGTCCAAACACATGCTCTGCTCCCAGTGCTTCTTTCTTGGTGGCATGAGGCCCCTCTCCTCTCTGCTCTGTTCTCTCTTTTATATCTCAAAAGAGATTGACTCAAGATATAACCTAATCCTGTAGATTGAGTCCTGCCTCATTAATATCATAGCGGTTAGGATTTACAACATACAGGATAATCACATCAGATCACAAAATGGAGGACAATCAAACAATACTGGGAGTCATGGCCTAGCCAAGTTGACATACATTTTGGGGGGACAAAATTCAATCCATAACACATAGCATGCCACCTTCACTGAGGCTTTTGATTGCTTCTTCCACTGTCTTTCATGACAAATCTGGTATTTTCAATTAATTTAGTGTCAATCACCATTTTATACCAGCCTCCACAGACCATTCTAAGGGTGTTATCACAGTCTCCTGGGATTCCATAGTCACAGAGTCCTTGACAAGGCATTAAATACTGCAGTGTGCCCCCATATCAATGAAATCTCCTTTATCCAGCTTTATGTTCCACCCTTTTTGATCCAGTACCCTTAAGACCCACTCCCATATAAACTCTCCTGGCTCTTGCTAGTAAAGGTTGGTTAGATCCTTTGGAGCATAGTCTTTTTCTTCTCTTAACAGATTCAGCACTTCACTGGTTAGATTATGTTGGGAAGTGACCTTAGTTATTGGTCTGATAGCCAGGACTGGAGGTGGGGTTAAATCCTGAGAGGTGCACGTGTTGTCCTGAAGGGTAGACGCTTCTAAATTGTCTTCAAGCAAATGGAAAGTGCTAGCTTTTCACAGAGTTTAGTGGGCACTTCTTCAGGCCCAGAAGGTTCAAGGGACTCTGGGAATTTAAGACGTTCAAGTGTAGATCTCACTATCCCATTTCTCAGGGTCCCATTCCTTCCCAATCAGGGCTCTTGATCGCCGGAGCTCTGATACTCTTACAACTAAGTCCTAGGCCTGATCCTCCGGCTTTTCTGTCTCTGGGGCTCTCTAGATTTCACATGTAGCCTTTATTGGTGACTAAGCACTCAGCCTTTGTCTAAGGCACGAATTGTCCCAGCAACAGTGATCCAATCACATCGACTTATAATTACTACTACCCTGGCACCTCTCAAAGGCCTGAGTTATTGCACCCACCAATACCATCTTCTTCCACCATTTCCTTCCATTTTTACACCAGTAAACATTGTAACAATTGCACAACCGCAGCATGACTGGGGCTCTCCACGGGGCTTTCCATACTCCACCTGCCACAAAAACGTGGTCCTTGTTGCCAGTCTGCCAGCAGATGATCCACCTCCAAAACCCCATTTTTAGGAGCTGCTTCCTAGACCAACTGTTATGGGTTGTGTTTTCAGGAAAATAGATTCTGAGATTGTGTGTGTACGGGTGTATCTGTGAGCGTGAGCACACTCTCCCAGAAATAAAATTTGTGAAAAAACAAGAGAAGTAGAACTTGGCACGGGGAAAAGTTAAGCAGCTTCAGGGAGTGCTGAAGCTGGGATGGCACTTCAGAGATGCCCTAAATCAAAACAAGGAGGCCGAGACTTTGTGGGATGTAGCTCCCCCTGGGGAAGGCACAATCTTGGACGAGGCAGCTTCCTTTGGCCAAGAGTAATTCAGTGAGAAACACATAGTTGTGAGCATCAGCAGCCAACCCTCAAAGCAGCTGGGTGACTGGAGGACAGCACACTCCAGAACCCATCACATCCTGGATTACAAGTTGTACCTACAGCAAAGAGTTGCCCAGTTCATCCATTAGGATATTCTCTAATAAAAAAGACTCTTGCACTCTGCTCTTAGGCAAGTGGCCTATTTGCCTCTCTGTATCCAAACTCTCTTTTATGGTGTACCACCTCTTTCCTTCATACTCCTTGGCCTTATTCCTTAGCTCTTCCTTTTTTTTTTTTTTTTTAACCCTCTCATACTCTCTTCCCTGATACAAACCATTGACAAGACAAGGTTGCAGCAAGTAAACAAAGTCAATTTAGAAGTAGGGAGTTTAGCAGATTTGGGTGTCCCACGGCAAGTGGCCCTATGAAAACTGAAGACCAGAGGAAAACCACATGTCTTCCCCAGTTTCATTTGTTTGGTCCAAATTACTAAGTCAGGTTTACCTAACTGTGCCCAGAGTGTGGCTGATAAAGTTGATAAAGTTGGCTGGCCCTGGTGAGTTTATGAGGGCACACTCTCGAATACTCAAGGGCTCCTTTTGAGTGCTGTGTGAGAAAAGGAACACCCCTCACAGGGCTGCAAAGATTTGTGCAAAAAGAGAAAGAAAAACCTTCACATTCATGCCTCCAGTTCTGCTTGCCAAGACATATGTTGCCAACAGTGCTGCTACCTTGGAGAAACAGCCGTTAAGGGTGGAGTTTGCACCCTTGCTATATTCCTCTGGAGAGTTGACAGCCCTATAAGCATTCATCTGTAAGAAGGAGACCAATTCAACTACTGCCCTTTCTACCCTCTCCCGATTTTTCAAATAAAATGCATAGGCCTGCTCAAGTAGCAGGAAGAACCACTTCTTAGAATTCTGTTTATTAAGTAACCACAAAGAATGGGTGATATTACAAAGCATAGAAAATAGACAACTAACTTAAAGTTGTATTTGTGTTGCAGACCACTTTCTCATGTATTATCCCATATTTGATTTTACAATATCTATGTAAGATATGGAAAGAAAGATTATTCCCCTTAGCAAGTGAAAAACTGGGTCATCAAGAAGTTAAAGGGGTATGTCATTACCTAGTGCTGCCATAACAGAAATACCACAAATGAGTGACTTTAACAAGCAGAAATTTACTTTCTCATAGCTCTGGAGGCTAAAAGTCCAAATCAGACTCTCAGCTGTGTCTATTCCTTCTGTGAGCTTTTCTCTAGTTTCTGGTGTCTGTTGGTGATCGTTGGCATTCCTTGGTGGTCCTTGGCATCTGTCTTCCCCTGTGTGTGTCTCTGTGTCTATTCTGTTCATTTTATGACTCAGAAGTGATTAGATTTAGGATCCACTCTGCGTGGGCATGACCTCATTAATATAACAAAAGAAAACCACTCTTTGCAAACAAGATTACCTCCACAGGTACAAGGGCCAGGAATTCAACACATATTTTGGGGAACACACTTCAGTCCATAACAGGGTGGCCAAAGCTAAACAACCAGCAGAACTAGGTTCAAAAAGTTGGGCTTTTGGTTAGACTAGTAATTCTATAGGCCAAATGGGTCAGAAACATTGCATTATGAAACAAGAGCTCCCAGGATTTGTTAAAATGTTTGTGTTTCCTTCAACCTCATATATGTCAGATATGAAGGTAAGAGGAGAATTGGTGACTTTTCTAAGTCTATTATTCACAAGAGGCAGTCATTCGAACAGAACAAGGGATACTGCCTGACTTAAAATCAGGAAAGATGTGCATCAGTGGTGTACTCTTTCACCACACTTATTCAATCTATAGACTGAGCAAATAATCTGAGAAACGGACTATATGAAGAACAATGTGACATTAGGATTGGAAGAAAACTCATTAACAACCTGAAATATGCAGATGACACAACCTTGCTTGCTGAAATTGAAGAGGACTTGAAGCACTTACTGATGAAGATCAAAGACTACAGCCTTCAGTATGGATTACATCTTAACATGAAGAAAACAAAAATCCTCACAACTGGAACACTATGATAAACAATAATGATAAATGGAGAAAAGACTGAAGTTGTCAAAGATTTCATTTTACTTGGATCCACAATCAATACCCATGAAAGCAGGAGTCAAGAAATCAAATGACACATTGCATTGGGCAAATCTGCTGCAAAAGACCTCTTTAAAGTGTTAAAAAGCAAAGATGTCACCTTGAGGTCTAAGGTGAACCTGACCCAAGCCATGGTATTTTCAGTCGCCTATATGCATGGGAAAGCTGGACAATGAATAAGGAAGATCAAAGAATTGATGCCTTTGAATTATGGTGTTGGCAAAGAATATTGAATATACCGTGAACTGCCAGAAGAATGAACAAATCTGTCTTGGAAGAAGAGCAGCCAGAATGCTCCTTAGAAGCAAGGATAGTGAGACTTCGTCTTGCTTACTTTGGACATGTTATCAGGAGGGACTAGTCCCTGGAGAAGGACATCATGCTTGGTAAAGTAGAGGGTCAGTGAAAAAGAGGAAGACGCTCAATGAGATGGATTGACACAGCGGCTGCAACAATGGGCTCAAGCATAGCAACAATTTTGAGGATGGTGAAAGACTGGGTAGTGCTTTGTTCTGTTGTTCATTGGGTCACTATGAGTTGGTATAGTCAGTATTCTTCACCAACACCATAAATCAAAGATGTCAATTCTTTTGTCTCCCTTATTCATTGTCCAGCTTTCATACGCATATGAGGTAACTGAAAAGATCATGCCTTGAGTCAGCTACACCTTAGTCTTCAAAGTGACATCTTTGCTTGTCTACACTCTAAAGAGGTCTTTTGTTGCAGATTTGTCCATTGCAACATGTTGTTTGATTTTCTGACTGCTGCTTCTATGGGCTTTGATTGTGGATCCAAGTAAAATGAAATCCTTGATGACTTCAATATTTTCTGTTTCTCATGATGTTGCTTATTGTTCCAGTTGTGAGGATTTTTGTTTTCTTTATGTTGAGGTATAATCCATACTGAAAACTGTAGTCTTTGATCTTCATCAGTAAGTGCTTCAAGTCCTCTTCACTTTCAACAAGCAAGGTTGTGTCATCTGCATGTCACAGGTTGTTAAAGAGTCTTCAGTCTTTGATCTTCATCAGTAAGTGCTTCAAGTCCTCTTCACTTTCAACAAGCAAGTTTGTGTCATCTGCATGTTACAGGTTGTTAAAGAGTCTTCTTCCAATCCTGATGCTAAATTCTTCTTATACAGTCCATCTTCTTGGATTATTTGCTCAGCATACAGATTGAATAAGTATGGTGAAAGGATACAACACTGATGCACACTTTTTCTAATTTTAAACCATGGTTTATACACTTTTTCTGTTAGAACGTCTGCCTCTTGGTCTATGTACAGGTTCCCCATGAGCACAATTAAGTGTTCTGGAATTCCCATTCTTTGCAATGTTATCCATAATTTGTTATGATCTACATAGTTGAATGCCTTTGCATAGTCAGTAAAACACAGGTAAACATCTTTCTGGTATTCTCTGCTTTCAGCCAAGATCCATCAGACATCAGCAAAGATATCCCTTGTTCCACATCCTCTTCTGAATCCGGCTTGAATTTCTGGCAGTTCCCTGTTGATGTACTGCTGAAACCACTTTTGAATGATCTTCAGCAAAGTTTACTTGCATGTGATGTTAATGATATTATCTGATAATTTCCCCATTCTGCTGGATCACCTTTCTTTGGAATGGGCACAAATACGGATCTCTTTCAGTCGGCTGGCCAGGTAGCTGTTTTCCAAATTTCTTGACATAAATGAGTGAACATTTCCAGTGCTGCATCTGTTTGTTGAAACATCTCAATTGGTATTCCGTCAATTCCTGGAGCTTTGATTTTCGACAATGCCTTCAGTGCATCTTGGACTTCTTCCTTCAAAACCATTGATCTTGATCATATGCTACCTCCTGAAATGGTTGAACGTCGACCAATTTTTTTTGTTACACTGGCTCTGTGTATTCCTTCCAACTTCTTTTGATGCTTCCTGTGTCGTTCAGTATTTTGCTCATAGAATTCGTCAATATTGCAACTTAAGGCTTGACTTTTTTCTTCAGTTCTTTCAGCTTGAGAAATGCCAAGCGTGTTCTTCCCTTTTGGTTTTCTAACTCCAAGTCTTTGCACACTTCCTTATAATACTTTATCTTCTCCAGCTGCTGTTTGAAATCTTCTGTTTAGCTCTTTTACTTCATCATTTCCTCCAATTGTTTTAGCTTCTCTACCTTCATGAGCAAGTTTCAGAGTCTCTTCTGACATCCATTTTGGTCTCTTTTTCTTTCCTGTCTTTTAAACGAAGTTTTGTTTTCTTCGTGTATGACGTCCTTGATGTCATCCCACAACTCATCTTGTCTTCTGTTGTTAGTGTTCAATGCATCAAATCTATTCTTGAGATGGTCTCCAAGTTCAGGTGGTATACACTAAAGGTTGTATTTTGGTTCTCGTGGACTTGTTTTAATTTCTTCAGCTTCAACTTGAACTTGCATATGAGCATTTGATGGTCTGTTCTGCAGCTGGCCCCTGGCCTTGTTCTGACTGATGATATTGAGCTTTTCCATCGTGTCTTCTAGAGATGTAGTGGATTTTATTCCTGTGTTTTGCATCCGGTGATAGTTATCATTTATGTCGTTGAAAAAAGGTATTTCCAATGAATAAGTCATTGGTCTTGCAAAATTCTATCATACAATCTCCGGTATCGTTTCTATCACCAAGGCCACATTGTCCAACAACTGATACTTCTTTGTTTCCAACTTTCTCATTCCAATCACCAGCAATTATGAATGCATCTTGATTGCATGTTTGATCAATTTCAGACTGTAAAAGTTGGTAAAAATCTTCAATTTCCTCATCTTTGGCATTAGTGGTTCGTACATAAATTTGAATAATAGTCGTATTAACTCGTCTTTCTTGTAGGCCTATGGATATTATCCTATCAATGACAGCGTTGTGTCAAGATAGATCTTGAAATGTTCTTTTTGACGATGAATGCCATGCCATTCTTTAATTTGTCATTCCCGGCATAGTAGACCATATGATTGTCAGATTCAAAATGGTCAATACCAGTCCATTTCAGCTCACTAATGCCTAGGATATCGACGTTTATGTGTTCCATCTCATTTTTGACAACTTCCAATTTTCCTAGATTCACTCTTCATACATTCCAAGTTTTGATTATTAATAGATGTTTATAGCTGTTTCTTCTCATTTTGAGTCGTGCTACCTCAGCAAATGAAGGTCCCAAAAGCTTGACTCCAGCCACTTCATTAAGGTCAACTGTACTTTAAGGAGGCAGCTCTTTCCCAGTCGTATTTTGAGTGCCTTCCAACCTGAAGGGCTCATCTTCTGGCATTATATCAAACAACGTTCCAGTGTTATTCATGACGTTTTCACTGGCCAATTTTTTCACAGGTACACTACCAGGCCCTTCTTCCTAACGTGTCTTAGTTTGGAAGCTCCACTGAAACCTGTCCACCATGGGTGACCCTGCTGCTAATTGAAATACTGGCAGCATAGCTTTCATCATCACAGCAACAGGCAAGGCACCACAGTAGGACAAACTGACTGACGCATGGTGGCACTAAAGGTATATTTGGTGTTTAAAAGATATACTAAAGTCATTTTTTATTTCAAAACATTTATAAGCCTATCAGCCTTCTATGTCAAATTTTTGTCTACAACAAGTATTCCTAAACACCATCATAAAAAAGGGTCGTGGCAGTAAAAGACTTTTAGTTATGTTAATTAACTACACTATATCACTTTTTGTCCTTGCAATTGCACTCTGTAAATTAAAAAGAAAACATGATTATTGGGAGTTCACAGAGTATTTTAATCTATTTTGAGCCTTTTCCAGAAGTGATGGAGAAAGCCAGAGTTTCCTCAAACTGCCACAGCTGATTTGATTGAATAATAACTAACAGCCAAATGAAATACTATTTTGTCTCAGAATGGATCAAGGGGAAGCTTCCCCTCAAGGCAACCATGCAAGTAAGCCCTGGCCCACAATCTTATGTCCTAGATGAAATACTGAAGTAGCATGGATAGATTTTAACAGCAATTGAAAACACTATACAGTATTAGTCCTGCATTTCTCACCAAGGTGTCCTGTAGCAACAGTAATGACTCTAGCAGGCTCCTAAAATTCACTGGCTGGACACACTGTGTTCTCATGTATGGTAGCAGATGTCCCATTATGGGGGCTGGATGGCTTTGGTAATACCTTCAGACTGCTACCACTTGGTATTTACTTTAGCTAGTACGGTAAAAGCAGAAGACCCATGAGAGTGATTTAAATAAATATTTTGGTGTTTATATTTGGTTCACGATAAAGATCAAAATGGCAGTCATTGTGGCAAGAGCATTGCTCATGGAGTCACAGTTCTGGATTTAATCCTTGTACCTGTTAGGGTTCCTTTTCTCCATTATTGCTTCTAACACCCCTGTCTTCTTGTCGTCTAAAAATGCCTGAGGGTCTTGGAAGAGGCTGCAGGTTGGTCAAGGCAAACCCATCAGGTATATAGCCTACTAGCAATGGCATCTTCTCATATAAACGGAAGCAGAGCTTAGCATTTTTAATGTTTTGTATTTGTTATGGATTGTTATGGATAGATAGCTGCCATCAAATTGACTCCCACTCGTTTTGACCTTATGTACAAGAGAATAAAACGTTGCCGGGTCTTGCATCATCCTCACAATTGCCCATATGTTTGAGTCCATCACTGCAGCTATTGTGCCGACCCATCTCACTGATGGTCTCCCTCACCCTTGCTGGCCCTCTGCTTCACCAAACATGATGTCCTCCTCCAGCGATTGATCCCTCCTGATGACATGTCCAAAGCAAGCAAGGTCCAGTAATGTTCGGTTGTAATTCATAAAGTTTTTATTGGCTAATTTTCAGAAGTAGATCACCAGGCTTTTCTTCCTAGGCTGTCTTAGTCTGGAAGCTCCGCTGAAACCTGTCCACCAGGATAACCCTGCGGGTATTTGAAATACTGATAGCATAGCTTCCAGCATCACAGCAGCACACAAGCCACCACAGTAGTATAAACTAACAGACAAGTGGTGGTATTACAGTTTAAGACTACATAAAAACTTAGATCTCCCCTGCCTTTACACTCTGGGTTCCCCATGTCCATTCATAGAGGTTTCCTGTCCTTTCCTGCCTTCTCATCTTTGCTTTCGGGCAAGTGTCGCCCATTTGAGGACCCTCCATTTTCTTTTCACATTGGGCCCCACAAATCATGTAGCTGGCCCTTCCAGGCACTGCTCATGACCAAAGGCTTGTGGCTGGTGGCTGTGGCCTTGTGGGAGGTCAAACTCCTCCGAAGAGTTTGATACCTCAGAGGAAACTGCACATTGGTGCACAGGTTGGGGAACTTTGCAATATCTCACTTAATCCTTACAACAACCCTATTAGGCAGTTACTACCTGTATTAAAACCAAAAAACCAAAGCCACTGCCATTGAGTTGGTTCAGACTCATAGCTACCCTATAGGACAGAGTAGAACTGCCCCACAGGGTTTCCAAGGCTGTAAATCTTTATGGAAGCAGACAGCCACATCTTTCTCCTGTGGAGCAGCTGGTGGGTTGTAAATGCCTACCTTTTGGTTAGCACCAAGCGCCTAACCACTGTGTCACCAGGTCTCCTTTACCACCTGTATTAGTATCCCCATTTTATCAATAAGACTTAGAATAGCCAGGTAACCTCCCAAAGGCCAAACAGCTCTAGTGAGCCACTCAATTTGAACACAACTGTCTGCCAACTTTTAGTCCTGGGTGTCATCCACTGAACTGCAATTATTAATACTAGCAGAGTAGCAAGAAGAACAATGTGTCTATCAGCTGTAAAAGTGTGGAAAAATTCAGAGGGCTACTGAATTTTTTAAATATGTAATTTTTTTAATATTTAATATTTTTAAAATAACCACCTTCAGAAGATGAAATTCAAAAGACTTTCCTAACTTTCATAAATACAAAATACAAGCTAAAGCATGTTCTAGCATATTAATGGCATCTCTGAGATTTTAAGCATAAAAAAATGACCTGGTTGGACAATTTTTGGTTTATGAGAATGGAATGCACACCCCAGTAGCCTTTTAGGGAAGTGACTACAAGACTCTGACCCATAGATCACACCCCTTCTTCATATCCATCCCAGCACACATGTGTATGAGCCACTGCCAGTGCCTCAATGGTAAATGAGGTTTGCTTGGCATGAGCCATGGTGGCTTTTTTGATTGTAAAGGCCTGGGACAAGGCATGTGGACGTACACTTCCCCTCCAGGACATGTGCTTCCTCTCCAGGAATTTCCATGCACACATGTATGCACGCACACATACACATGCATGCACACACAAGCACACATACATACACACAAAGATATATACATACTCACATACACATGCATAAACACATATACACACGTACACAGTCACACACCTATACATACAAACGCACATACACACTCATATACACATACACAGATACATACATATATACACAGACAGGTATACACATATAATACACACACATACATATACACACAAATACATACACACATACACACATAACACAACAAACGTGTACACACAAATATACACACACATACGTTGACACATATGTACACACACAGAAACCTCTGGTGCAGGCCCACCCTCCCCGGAGAGCTGTGGTCAGCTCAGCCTGTGGACAGCACGACACTCTTTGACCATTGTTCCCTGTACAAAAACAAACTCCGGACCAAGTTTGGACTTTCTTTCGTTACTTGCATGCAACTCTCATCTGGGTGTTGGAAAGACTCTTGGACTTGGTGAACAGAAAATGTAAGAAGCTGCTTTCACTCCTCCTGTGAGTTGATGTAGATGGCCTGAGTGTGGGCCCCTCAGAGGAGTCAGGTATCAGAAGCCCGAGCTGCCGTGCTCACACTCTGTACTGGTCCTGGAAGGGGCTTCAGCGCAGCCTTCCCAGCGGTGGAGGACCTGGTTCTTTGCTGTGCTGCTCGCAGAGCCGGCTCCACTCACCAACGCCTCCCCCATACGAGTGTTCACAGTCTCCAGACTCTGTCTTTCCTGGACTGCAGAGCCTTGGGGGAACAGAGACTTTTATGACAAGTTTTATTAGTGATGCCTCCTGTGCTTTCTGAGATAGGTCAATGCTATTAACCCCATTTTACAGAGAGGAAAACAGACCCCGAGAGGTCAATGCTTCACTGGAGGTCACCGAGCATGTGCGGGGCAGAGGTAGGACAGCTAGCCTCAGCTGTCTGTTACTCAGTCTCCAGCGCCATGCAGATTTGTGGGCCAAGGCACAAGGAGAATCTGTGATGCAGGACTCTATGGCGTACACTCTTAAGGTCCAAGAACATATCTCAGGAGGACAGAGGTGGGCAGGAGGACAGCATCTGAAATCTTCATTGCTGTGTGACACCCCACCTGCACTACTCTGCCCAACCCCACCACCAGCCCCACCTTCCTTTTGTTCCGGAGAATGTTTCAGTGCAAAACTATATGATACTGATGTGTGTAACTGGGGGCGAGTACCCTAATTGCCTAAATGCAGCTAGATTGTAACTTACAAAGTACTTCAGTAGCTATAGGATCTTCTGATGCCATTAACTAAGAATCAAAAGGCAGAGTAAAAAGAAACTGGATTGTCTTTTTTTTTTTTAAATTTGTGCTTTAAGTGAAAGTTTATAATTCAAGTTAGTTTCTCATACAAAAATTCATACGCACATTGTTATATGACCTTAGTTGCTCTCCCTATACTGTGACAGCACACTCCTCCTTTCCACCCCAGATTTCCCGTGTCCATTCAACCAGCTCCTGACTCTCTCTGCCTTCTCATCTCGCCTCTGGACAGGAGCTGCCCATTTAGTCTCATGTATCTACTTGAGCTAAGAAGCACACTCTTCAGGAGTATCATTTTATGTCCCATAGTCCAGTCTAATCTTTGTCTAAAGAGTTGGCCTCGGGAATGGTTTTAGTTCTGGGCTAACAGAGTCCAGGGGCCATGTCTTCTGGGGTCCCTCCAGTCTCAATCAAACCATTAACTCTGGTCTTTTTCTAGAACTTGACTTCTGCACCCCACTTTTTCTCCTGCTCCATCAGGGACTCTCTGTTGTATTCCCTTTCAGGGTGGTCATTGGTGGTAGCTGGGTACCATGTAGTTCTTCTGGTCTCAGGCCAATGGAGTCTCTGGTTTATGTGGCCCTTTCTGTCTCTTGGGCTAATATTTTCCTTGTGTTTTTGGTGTTCTTCATTCTCCTTTACTCCAGGTGGTTTGGGACCAATTGATGCATCTTAGATAGCCACTCGCTAGCTTTTAAGACCCCAGATGCCACTCACCAAAGTGGGACGCAGCACATTTTCTTAATAAACTTTGTTATGCCAGTTCACCTAGATGTCCCCTGAAAGCATGGTCTCCAAACCCCCACCCCTGCTACTCTGTCCCTCAAAGTGTTTGGTTGTATTCAGGAAACTTCTTACCTTTGTTTTAGTCCAGTTGTGCTGAAGTCCCCTGTAGTGTGTGTTGTCCGTCCCTTCACTTAAGATGATTCTTGTCTACTATCTAGTTAGTGAATACCCATCTCCCTCCCTCACCGCCCTCATAACCATCAAAGAATGTTTTCTTTAGTTCTGATAATAGTGGTCTTATACAATATTTATCCTTTTGTGACTGACTAAATTCACTCAGTATAATGCCTTCCAGATTCCTCCATGTTATAAGATATTTTCATGGAATCATCTTTGTTCTTTATCGTTACGTGGTATTCCATTGTGTGAATATGCTGTAATTTGTTTATCCATTCGTCCGTTGGTGGGCATCTAGGTTGTTTCCATCTTTTTGCTATCATGAACAGTGCTGCAATGAACATGGGTGTGCATGTTCCTATTCACGTGATGGCTCTTATTTCTCTAGGATATATTCCAAGGAGTGGGATTGCTGGATTGTATGGACTTCTATTTCTAGCTTTTTAAGGAAGCGCCAAATCGATTTCCAGAGTGGTTGTACCATTTTACATTCCCACCAACAGTGTATAAGTGTTCCAGTCTCTCCACAACCTCTCCAATATTTCTTATTTTGTGTTTTTTAGATTAATTCTAGCCTTGTTGGGGTGAGATTGTATCTCATTGTAGTTTTGATTTGCATTTCTCTAATGATTAATGATCGTGAGCATTTCCTCATGTGTCTGTTAGCTGCCTGAATGTCTTCTTTGGTGAAGTGTCTGTTCATATCCTTTGCCCATTTTTTAATTAGCTATTTGTCTTTTTGTTGTTGAGGTTTTGCAGTATCTTGTAGATTTTAGAGATTAGACACTGATTGGATTTTTAGCCAAAATTTTTTTCCCAGTCTGTAGGTTTTCTTTACTCTTTTGGTGAAGTCTTTTGATGAGCGTAAGTGTTTGATTTTTAGGAGCTCCCAGTTATCTAGTTTCTCTTCTGGTGTTTCTGCATTGTTCCTTACCGTTTGTATTCTGTTTATGCCATGTATTAGGGCTCTTAGTGTTGTCCCTATTGTTTCTTCCATGATCTTTATCATTTTAGATTTTATATTTAGGTCTTTGATCCATTTTGAGTTAGTTTTTATGCACTGTGGGAAGTATGGGTCTTGTTTCCTTTTTTTTGCAGGTGGATGTCAGCACTATTTGTTAAAGAGATTGCCTTTTCCCCAATTAAAGGACTTTCTTTGGGCCTTTGTCAAATATCAGCTGCTCATAGGTGGATGAATTTATGTCTGGATTTTCAATTCTCTTCCATTGGTCTATGTATCTGTTGTTGTACTTCCTATCCATGGACAAGATATGTTTTTACACTTATGCAGGTTTCTTTTGGTTTCTTGCAGTACTGTCTTGTAGTGTTCATTGTATAGGTCTTTTATGTCTCTGGGTAGATTTATTCCTAAGTATTTTATCTTCTTGGGGGCTATTGTAAATGGTATTGATATGGTGATTTCCTCCTTGAAGTTCTCTTTGTCGATGTAGAGGAATCCAACCGATTTTAGTATGTTTATCTTGTATCCTGAAACTTTGCTGAAATCTTCTATTAGTTCCAGTAGTTTTCTTGCGGATTCTTTGGGGTTTTCTGTGTATAAGATCACATCATCTGCAAATAGAGATACTTTGACTTCTCCCTTACCAATTTGGATGCCCTTTATTTCTTTTTTTAACCTAATTGTTCTGGCTAGGACCTCCAGCACGATGTTGAATAAGAGTGGTGATAAAAGCCATCCTTGTCTGGTTCCTGTTCTCAAGGGGAATGCTTTCAGATGCTCTCCATTTAGGATGATGTTGACTGTTGGCTTTGTATAAATGCCCTTAATTATGTTGAGGAATTTCCCTTCTATTCCTATTTTGCTGAGAGTTTTTATCATGAATTGGTGTTAGACTTTGTCAAATGCCTTTTCTGCATCAATTGATAAGATCATGTGGTTCTTGTCTGTTGTTTTAATTATGTGATGGATTACATTGATTGTTTTTCTAATGTTGAACCATTCTTGCATACCTGGTATAAATCTCACTTGATCATGGTTAATTATTTTTTTTAATATGTTGTTGAATTCTATTGGCTAGAATTTTGTTGAGAATTTTTGCATCAGTGTTCTGAGGGGTATTGGTCTGTAATTTTCTCTTTTTTTGTGGTGTCTTTACCTGGTTTTGGTATTAGGGTTATGCTGGCTTCATAGAATGAGTTTGGGAGTATTCCGTCTTTTTCTAGTAGTGGTGTTAACTTTTCTTTGGAGGTTGGTAGAATACTCCAGTGAAACCATCTGGGCCAGGGCTTTTGTTTGTTAGGAGTTTTTAAATTAACTTTTCAATCTCTTCTTTTGTTATAGGTTTATTTAGTTGTTCTACCTCTGTTTGTGTTAGTTTAGGGAGGTAGTGAGTTTCTAGAAATTTGTCCATTTCCTCTAGGTTTTCAAATTTGTTAGAGTACAGTTTTTCATAGTATTCTGTTATGATTCTTTTAATTTCAGTTGCATCTGTTGTGATATCACTCATCTCATTTCTTATTCAGGTTATTTGCTTCCTCTCTTGTTTTTCTTTTGTCATTTGGTCAATGGTTTATCAATTTTATTGATCTTTTCAAAGAACCAGTTTTTGGTCTTGTTAACTCTTTCAATTGTTTTTCTATTCTCTATTTCATTTAATTCTGCTCTAATTCTTATGATTTCCTTTCTTCTGGTGCCCAAGGGCATCTTTTGCTGCTCTCTTTCTACTTGTTTGAGTTGTAGGGTTAATGTTTTGATTTTGGCCCTTTCTTCTTTTTGGATGTGCGCATTTATTACTATAAACTGACCTCTGAGTACTGCTTTTGCTGTGTCCCAAAGGTTCTGGTAGGATGTGTTTTCATTCTCATTTGATCCTGTGAATTTCTTTATTCCATCCTTAATTTCTTCTGTAACCCAGTAGTTTTTGAGTAAGGTGTGTTCAGTTTCCATGTGTTTGATTTTTTTCCTTGTTTTTTCTGTTATTGATTTCTACTTTTATGGCTTTATGGTCAGAAAAGATGCTTTGTAATATTTTGATGCTTTGAATTCTGTTAAGGCTTGCTTTATGGCCTAATATGTGGTCTCTTCTGGAGAATGTTCCATGGGTGTTGGAAAAGAAAGTAGACTTGGCTGCTGTTGGGTGGAGTGTTCTCTATAGGTCTATGAGATCAACTTGGTTGATTGTGTCATTAGGTCTTCTGTGTCTTTATTGAGCTTGGTTCTGGATATCTGTCCCTCACCAAAAGTGGTGTGTTGAAGTCTCCTACTATTATTGTGGAGCTGTCTATCTCTTTTCAATACTGTTAGAGTTTGCTTTATGTATTTTGAAGCCCTGTTGTTGAGTGCATAAATATTTATTATGGTTATGTCTTCCTGGTGCATTGACCCTTTAATCATTATGTAGTGTCCTTCCTTATCCTTTGTGATGAATTTTACTTTAAAGTCTACGTTGTTAGCAATTAATTTTGCTACTCCTGCTCTTTTTTGAGTGTTGTTTGCTTGATATATTTTTTTCCATCCTTTCAGTTTTAGTTTGTGTCTCTAAGTCTAAAGTGCATCTCTTGTAGGCAGCATATAGATGGATCATGTTTTTTTATCGAATCTGCCACTCTGTCTCTTTATTGGTGTATTTAGTCCATTTACATTCAGCTTAATTATTGATAAGTATGAGTTTAGTACTGTCATTTGATATCTTTTTTTGTGTGTTGTTGACAGTTTCTTTTTTCCACTTAATTTTCTGTGCTGAGTCGTTTTTCTTTATGTATTTTCTTTTCATCTTTTTCATTGTTGTTGATTTGGTATTTGCTGAGTCTTTATGTTTTTCTTGTTTTTTATTTTGATGTGTAGGATTGTTAGTTTCCTTTGTGCTTATCTTAATATTTACCCCTATTTTTCTAAGTTTAAACCACTCTTTTATTTCTTTGTATCGTCTTGACTTCCTCTTTACAGGAAAGGTATATGTCTACATTTTTTAATCCCTCTTTTTTGTCTTAATGATATCATCTTTTACATATTGACATCTATTTCCTTATTTTTAGTGTTTTAGCTTTGATTTATTTTTGTGACTTCCCTATCTGGGCTTATATCTGGTTGCTCTGTCTTGTGTTCTAGTCCTGGGTTGTTATCTGATGTTATTAATTTTCTAACTGGAGGGCTCCCTTTAGTATTTATTGTAATTTTGGTTTGGTTTTTGCAAACTTCCTAAATTTTTGTTTATCTGGAAATGCCCTAAGTTCCTCTATTGCTTTGTCTGTGAGTTCCTTGGCTTGTTCTGCATTTTGCATGATCTTCTACCTGATCTCTTGAAGAGTTCTGTATATTAATCTTTTGTATTCTACCTCCAGTAATTTCAAGAAGTTCTCTTCCTGAGGAAAGTTTCTTGATTCTTTGTTTTGGGAGCTTGCCGAAGCCATCACAATATGCCTGTTTATGTGATTTGATATTGACAGTTGTCCCTGAGCCATCAGTAAGTCATTATATTTATTTATTTTATGTTTGGTTACTATGTCCTAGCTTCTTGTTTTGTTTTGATATTCCCATATAGCTTGCTTGTGCGAGCTAGTTTGAATATTGGTACTTTGAAGCTCTAATGTCCTGTCACCAGGTGGTTAGATCTGTTACTAGGTATGTGAGCCCAGGAGTCTGTTCACTTTTTTTGTATGGATTCAGCTCAGGTGTCCAGGTCATTGGTCATCGAGTATGTGGTGCAGGCTCTCACCTACAGTCCTAGATGGGAAGTGGTGATTGGTGTGGGCACAGGTCTCTGGCTACAGTAGGGGGTCACATGCTGAGTAAGGCAGGGGCTGACAGCTGCCCCTGAGTGTCTGGGAGGAAAGTGTATCCCTGTTCCCTAGAGCACATAGGTGGCTGGGTTTTGCAGCTGGACTATGAGCACCCAGTGCTGTTGGCTGTAAGGACTGGGAGGCACCACTTATTCTTGGACCCCTGTCAAAGGTGGCTAGGTGGTGTGGGTGGAGCCACCAGTCCTCAGGCCCCTGATTTGGGTAGGTGAAGACCCTGCTTAATAGGCAGAGCTGTGTCAAATGTCATGAACATACCACTTCACCATATAGTTGATACAGTTGAAGTTAGGCTTCAGGTATATACTCTGTTGTACTGTGGTAATAAGGGCATATGCTGTTGAAATGGGCCCACACAGGTTTATGCAGGGGTGAAAGGCATTCAAAGTCCACGGACCTGTTATGCCTGTGCCTGGGCAAAGGAGTTGTGCCTACCCTGAGTTCCCGTCTTAGGGGAGCTGGCAGATTATTTTTTCCCATTCGTTAATTTGTTCTCTCTCCAAGGCCAGGAGAATGGCTCATGGTGCATGATGGGTCCTACATCTTGACGAGGGGACTCGGCAATTGCTGAAGCTGGCCTGGGATCTGGTGCAGAGCTGGGAGGGGGCAGGTAAATAGGAGAGAGGTTTTTCCCAAAGGGGGTGTTTTTGGATCCAGGCAGTAGGTCAGAAGCATGTACTTCTCCTTTGTCAAGTGAGCGCCACTTTTCACTGTTCTGGAGGCCCGAGTAGACTCTCTGCCACTCGGTCTCTCTTGATGTGGAAAACGCCTCCCAAGTGTCACTGCTTGCCTCACTGTGCATGCCAGCCTATCCAGCCTGAATGGTGCCAGTTCCCGCTGTGTCAGTCTGGCAACTTCTCGCTGCTTCCAAACAATCACTCCCTCCTCCTGCTACTCAGTCCGATTCCTCAACTTTGCCTTTGATGTTCAGAGTTCCTAGATTGTCATATATAATTGATTCACTTGTTTTTTCAGGTCTTTGTTGTAAGACGGACCACAGGTAGCGTCTGACTACTCCACCATCTTGGCCCCGCCTCCCTGGATTGATTGTCTTGATTTTTCTTTTAACCGATCCTGAAATGCTCTTATCCCCCGTCTTGCATCCCTTGCCCCTCCCCCCACAGAGGAACAGGGGACATTGCATAGTCCACTGCATGCCCTGGCCCTAGTCCTCTAGCACGTTGTATGTAATTAGGCATAAACAAGAGGCCAGTACGTACCTGCAGGAAGCAAATGAAAAAATAAGGCAAGACTAAGACTACAGACATGCAAGCTGGGAGAACACAAAAACTTAAGGCCACAAACCTCAGCACAAAAAGCAGCTGCCCTTATCCAAAGCATGTGTGTCTGCCTGGCTCTCCTAGACAGAGTTACAACTGGCAATTCAGCAAATATGCACTGTAACGGTGTGTCCTGGGAAGGAGCCCAGGCCCTTGTGAGCTTGTGAGTTTCGGCTGCCAGAGGCATGTGTGTTTGCCAGATCTAAAGGGCCTGTGCCAGTTTTGGAGGCTCCCAAGGATATATAGACTCAGAATTCACAGACTTCTCAATGTGGATTGAAAGGAGCACATCTGACAGTTGTCTGTAGGGGACACTTAATGTCTTGCTACTTAAAACACTGCCAGTCTTTCTTCCTAGGGATTCCCCCCACCCTCTTCAGCAAATCTTTACCTACTCTTGTAAGCAATACCAAAGGACTAAAGGTGAGCTGGGGAGGGGAGAGCATGGACACCTTTGTCATTAATCTTGGCTCTCGCACTTCCAGTCTTCTTCCTCGCTTGGGAACTTGCCTTCTTAGGTGTCTCAGTGGGAGAAAAGTCCACTTTCCAGAGAAGGTGCCCTACTCTCTGTTCCAGCCTCCCTTGCAGCTAGGGCCAGTCATGTGGCTTGGGCTCTGCCAATAGATGCACATGCTCTTGGCTTGGGCCCTGTAGAGTAACACAGGCCACAGGGGCTATCTCTGCCTTTGGTGCTGGTAACAGCACAGTAGAAGAGCCCAGATCATCTTTGTGGTGCAGAAGAAGTGGTGTGGCTGGCAGAGACGGCCATTTCAGTATGTCTGTACTCCTGGCACAGGACAAAACAGTGGTGTCAAAGGCAGTGCCTGGTGCTCAGTGGCAGTGATAAAGGTTTCCTCCCAAGACCAGTCTCCACAGAAGGGCTTTGGGCACCGTTCCTGTCTGCTTAGCTTCAAGCTCTGATTCCCTAGCCCTCCCTATGATTCCAGGAGCTGTCTACTATCCTTTTCAGCAAGTTCCTTTTCTGCATAAAGTAGCTAGAACCAGTTTCTGTTGCTTGCAATTGAGAATCCTAACTCATACACCAGAGGAAACTTTCACTCATTTTACAGTTAGATCTTCACTAGAATGAAGAAGAGAGTAAAGTCAACTTTGTTCTAATTCAGGAACAAAATAGACTTTGACTGAACTATTGATTTGATTTGATTGCATAAAATGTAAACATTTCACCTCGAGAACAACCTTAAAACCTTTTTAAAAATGCTCCTCCTCAAGAACCTATGATGGCTTCCCATTGCTTCCTATTCGTAAAGCTCCTTGGTTTGGCTTTTAAGACCGTCCATAATATAATTACAGCCTGCTTAGCCCATCTCATATAGCCGCAACAAGGACTGAAACATACCAATGATCATGAAGACGGCACAGGCAATGTTTGTTCTGTTATACATAAGTTCACCATGAGTCAGAGCCAACTCAGTGACAGCTAACAACAACAGCCTATCTCATGCCCTGTTGCTGACATCTTCTACAGCTAAAGGGAGTAATAAAGCTGCCTTGGTGGCAGTATAGCTTGGTAACCATCAAGTTTTCACATCAGACTGCATGGGTTTGACTCCAGCCCTGCCACCTGCTGACTATGTGACACTGGGCAGGATACATGAGCTCTCTATGCCTCATTTTTCTCCTGTGTAAATTGAAGACGACAATACCCATGGAAGGTATTATAACTGACTCCTCAACATCCGGGCCATCCTGGTAGAATAGTTTAAGCTGGCAGGTATCAAAGCGTTGTCCCAGGACCTACAGCAGCAGTATCACTTGGGAACTTGTGAGAAATGTAATATCTCAGGCCCCATTCCAGACCTACTGTGCTGGATATTCTGGGATAGGGCCCAGCAGTCTGTGTTTTAACAAGCCTTCCAGAGGATACTGCTGCGGCCCAAGTTTGAGAACCACTGCTCTAAGCTAATACTGGTTCCATCCTCGCTGCTGGAGACTGGTTAAGGACGGTAAAGACTACACTAGTTAAGGCCAACAAGACTCAACGAAAACTTGCTTGAGGCTTCTAGGAAGTAAGCTTTTTGGCTCTTAAAAGAAAGGCATGGAAAGCTGGTCTCTCTCTTCCCTCGGAATGCAGGAGGAAATATGTTGTCATCAGGATGGAGGTTAGTCTGAAGACCGAGCTGATGCAGGGGTGTAGGGTGTGTGTGCAGGGTGCAGGACTGGGTGGTGCACTGAGAAATGAGAAGTAGAGCCGGAGCTGTGATGAACCCCGCCTGAGACCCAGCCTACTTCTAGATATCCAGTTACTTGAGCCAAGAAAATTCCTTATTTTTAAGCTGACTTGAATCAGGTTTCTGTTACTTGCAGCCAAAAGAATCCTCCATGATTTACCTAGTAGGACTGCTGTGCAGTGAGATGACACACATAAAGCACTTGGCATAATATCCAACACAGTGGAAACACTCAGTAATGTCCATTATCATTATCCTTATTAAATACATGCCACATGTATGGAAGAAAGAAAAAACTGCATCTTGACAAATTCTGAGCCTCCTGCCATAAACACATACTATTACACTTTAGCTTTCTAAATCTCACCTCCCTGTTTCAAAAGCCCACCTCAAATCTGACCTCCTCTGATGCACTTGAGAATGACTGAACCCTATCCAGCCTGTCTCCACTGAATTCCTGTAGTATCCATTTAAGTGTCTTGGTATTATGTGGCTGAGCATGTAACTGTTACATACAATTGTGTCAGTCTGTATACAGTGGTTGTATACAGTGGGACACTGCACAGCCTTCTTTGCTGTAGAGGGTAGGCCTGTGTGTTATATGTGTGCTTTTTCTTCCCAACTAGAGTGCAAATTCCTTGGAAGCCAAGGCCATGTGCTATTTCTTGTTTCTCTACAAGACCTAGAATGATGCTGAATGCTTGACAGGAAGGAAAGGATATTTACAGAGTGAATGTCAGACACTATGGTAATGCTTTACCTACATTGTATTATCAAATTTAACTCTCCCAGCAATACTAGGAGGTAGTTATTTTTTTCTGTTTTCCTCAGGCCGCACCCGCTTGGCAGTAAAAAGTCACAATAGGAACTTTAACAGACTATATTATCTGGCCTCAAACTTACTGGGTATCTTAGTCATCTAGTGCTGCTATAACAGAAATACCACAAGTGGATGGCTTTAACAAAGAAATTTATTTTCTCACAGTCCAGTAGGCTACAAATCCAAATTGAGGATGTCAGCTCTGGAGGAAGGTCCGTGTCATCAATCTTCCCTTGGTCTGGGAGCTTCTCTGCACAGGAACCTCAGGTCCAAAGGATGCGCTCTGCTCCCGGCACTGCTTTCTTGGTGGTATGAGGTTCCCATGTGTCTCTGCTTGCTTCTCCCCTTTATATCTCAAAAGAGATTGGCTTAAGACACTATCCGATCTTGTATACCTCATCCATATAACTGCCTCTAGATCATAGTGATTGAATTTACAACATAAGGAAATCACATCAGATTACAAAATGGTACATACTCATACAAAACTGGGAATCATGACCCAGCCAAGTTGACAGATATTTTGGGGGGACACAATTCAATCTACGACACTGAGGAACTCCAGTCCATCTCAGATACTGCCCAGATAGTTCTGAGATTCCCCCCAAGGTGTGGTTCACCTGTGATGTGTGGACCGTTCTCTTGGCTCACCCCTGCATCTACCATCTTCCTCCTTTCATCCTGTCTCTCACTATGTTGTGAGGTCCTGTCACCACCAAAATCCAAGGTGTCAGCCCATTGCTGAGGCTTGTCAGATCGTCCCTCAGGGGCTGGTGCCCAGCAGCCCCTGCACTGTGTTTTTGCCTGGGTTGGAGAACACAGTCTGGTGTTGCTGCCAAAGCCCCCAGAGGTTCCTGAGTCATTGCTGAAGCCCTAGATACAAGTGCTACAGCTGCCATACCACAGACACACAGCTTTCCTACTTTCTCACTTATGGGAACGGGCCATCTTCCTTCCTGCAGTTTCTAATCTCATCACTTACATTGTGCACACACTCACCTCTGTGCTCCATCCTTCCTTTTTGAAGATTCCCACCCAGGGCAGCCTACACAGACTAATTTCATCTCCTCCTTCCCTGGCTGCTGAGAGCACTGTAGGGGACGACCACAAAACCTTGCTGCTGGCATTCATTACCAGTTCACGCTAACTTCAGCTGAGTTCTCACTGACACTCGGTAATTCTTTAACTCATTTCCTGTCGACTCTATTAAACTCTTCCAAATCTCATCTCCTCATCTGGAGATGCCTAGGCCCTCTCAGCTCCCAACTCTCATGAATAACTTCATCTCCTATTTCACTGAGATACCTGAGTCCCGCTTTCTTCCCCTGGACCTTAAAATCCCCCTGAATCCTCACCTCCCTCTCTGCTAATGTTGTAGGCTCTGCCAAATATGGCGACTGTCTTCCGCCAATGCCAACCTCTCAGCCAGCTCTTCTCATCATAAACTGTTAATTCTCCCTTCTCAGCTTTCCCTCTTAATCCTCTCCTCTCCTTCTTCCTCCCCTTACCCCTACACCTACACATTTGTTTACTGTCTACTAAAGTAAAACCAAAAAAATTATTTCGTGAAGGACAGGTAGGATACAAACTCATATTTTACCACACTGAGAACTTTACACTAGTATTCTTGCTCTTGGCTGTATTTTAATCCAACAAAAATGATCTCCTACAAGAAATATTGTACCTGTATCAGTACTTTGGAACTATGGATAAAACTAGAAGACTTTAGTGTTTCCAAATATCCCAAGTTGGTAATTGAGTTCGAATTGGAAAATTCCCTTAAGGCATAACTCTTTGGCCAGATGTTAACCATGGGGTATGGAAGATGACTCCGGAGATTAATAATTGTGTGTATGTGTCTGATAATATTGATGCTGGAGGTTTGTGATTAAAAAATTAAAATAAATTATCAATTTTATTCCCTACTCTTTACCGACAAACTTCCAGAAACCAGAGTCATCTTCATGGTCTCCACTCTCCTCAAACTAGCTTCTCCCTCACTGCTCTCCTGAAATTGCTTTCTCAAAGGTCAGCAATGATCATCTTAATACAGTCTACCTACTTGCTCTCAGTGGATCTGACCCCATGAATAACATCTCCTTCAGGACAACCTTTTTCCTCTGTTTCACGACACTGCAGTATCCTGCCCCTCCCTCGCCGTGCTTCTTCTTCTCCCTGGCTGCTCCTCTTCCTGAGCTTGTCCCCTAATATAAGCATCCCTGTTTCCACCCTCAGCCCTCTTCTCCTCTCTTTCCATACTCTCTCTGTACGTGAATTCACACCCATAGTTTCTCTTAGGAGATACTGCCCATCCATAGCTCTTGCCTGACCTCTCTCGCAAGCCCCATATCTGCAGACTAGCTCCTTCAGGAAGAGACATCACTGGTTCTATCTTCCTAAAGTAAAGGAATAAAACCATACACTGCATTGGGCAAATCTGCAAAAGATCTCTTTAAAGTGTTAAAAAGCAAAGATGTCACTTTGAGGACTAAGGTGCACCTGATCCAAGCCATGGTATTTTTCAATCACCTCTCATGTGAAAGCTGGACCATGAATAAGAAAGACTGAAGAATTGATGCATTTGAATTATGGTGTTGGTGAAGAATATTGAATATACCATGGGTTGCCAAAAGAATGAACAAATCTATCTTGGAAGAGGTACAGCCAGAATGCTCCTTAGAAGCGAGGATGGTGAGTCTTTGTCTCACGCACTTTGGACGTGTTATCAGGCGGGACTAGTGCCTGGAGAAGGACATCATTCTTGGTAAAGCAGAAGGTCAGCAAAAAAGAGAAAGACCCTCAACAAGATGGATTGACAGAGTGGCTGTAACAATAGGCTCAAACATAGCAATGATTGTGAGGATGGTGCAGGACTGGGCAGTGTTTCTTTCTGTTGTACATAGGGTTGCTATGAGTCGGAACCAACTCAATGGCACCTGACAACAATAACAACAACAAAGTCAAGTTTAATCATGATACTCCCTTGGCCAATGACCTTCAGGTCTTCCTGTTTGTCCACAGAATAAAGTGGGACCATAGAGTCATGGGATCTTAAATTGGAAGGAGACTTTAGGATTACTAACTAGTCTAAGCTTTGGTTCAATCTAGAAATTCCCATCATTTGGGCATATTGTCTTCTGATGTTTGCTTAAACTTTATAGTGATGAGAAAGTCACTATTTCATGAGATAACTTGTTCCACTTAAAAGTAGCTATTAAATAGTTATTAAGTCCTTCTAGCCCTTGGTCCTATAAACTTGGCTCCTTTGGTCTTGTTTTCCTCTTTTCCCTCATGTTTTTCCTAGACTTTAACCAAATTGGATTACTCAGTGTTGCTCTAACTCATCCCTTCTTCCCCTGAGTCCACATTCTTGCTTATGCTGATTCTTATGTCTTGTTGCCTCAACTCAGCCTTTCCATCCTTCAAGATGGTGCAGATGTCGGCTCCTCCAGGAAAATGTTCCTCTAACTAAATGCCCTTTCTCCTTTCTTGCAACTCTGATAACACTTTGTTCATACGTCTTATCTACTTATCTCTCACTCTACTCATGTATTTATCCCACATTTATGAGATCATACTCTGGCCCGGGCCCTGTTCAGGGCACTGAAGACACAGCAGTAAACAGGACATGGAGCTGCTGCCCAGGGGAGCTTGCAGACACCCAGGGAAGGCAGGCATTAGATGCTGGTCAGCACAAAATGCTAGAAAAGAGAAAGCCAGGATACATTGGGAGGACATGGCAGGCAGATTTAACCCGAAGGAAACTCTCTATGACTGGTATTCAAAAGATGAGAGGGAAAGTGGTTGGAAGCTTCGGGGGGAATATTAAAGTTTTGTTTGTTGTTTGTTTTTAATCTTGAAGGCAATTGAAAGCCACTAACAGGGCTGACCCAAGCCATGGTGTTTTCAATCGCCTTATACACATGTGAAAGCTGGATGATAAATAAGGAAGACCAAAGAGTTGACACCTTTGAATTGTGGTGTTGGCGAAGAATATTGAATATACCATGGACTGCCAAAAGAACGAACAAATCTGTCTTGGAAGAAGTTCAACAAGAACGTTCCTTAGAAACAGGGACAGTGAGACTACATCTCACATACTTTGGACATGTTATTAGGAGGAATCAGTCCCTGGAGAAGGACATCATGCTTGGTAAAGTAGAGGGTCAGTGAAAAAGAGGGAGACCCTCAATGAGATAGACTGACACAGTGGCTGCACCAATGGGCTCAAGCATAACAATGATTGTGAGGATGGTGCAGAACTGCGCAGTGTTTCATTTTGTTGTACATAGGGTTACTATGAGTCAGAACCAACGCGACGGCACCTAACAACAACATTAACAACAATAGGGCTTTATAGAAAAGTAACATATTTGAAACATCACTCTTATATTCTGCCTTTGTTTGGTTATATTTACGGATCTACCATTCCCCTCTCCCATCTAATTTTAGCTTTCTTGCCCACTGATCTATGTCTTTTTAATCCTCATAATGCTAGGCCTAAGGTTTAGGGAAGAGCAGATACAGTAGTTAATAAATGTTTGTGGGAAAAAATATCTTTAGTCACTATATTCTGAAAGATGAAAACCAATAGACTATATGACTATAGGTTATAAAATAAAAAAGGGCAACAATAAATTAAATGAACATATTTTGTTAAAATATTAAAAACTGGAAGTACTCTTAAAATCTAAAAAGTATTTGAGGCACATTAACCCTTTGAGATAGATATCTTAGGAGCAACTTTCTACCTAAACATGGGGCTTGATGGGGTACTGTTGGCCAATCTTTCCTTTAGGCAAGCAGGACCGGGGCTCTAGACTGGGCTGTGGATTCCAGGGGCAGGGGAGTCAGAAAGTGGGTAGGCCTTCCCCCGGGAGTCAGATCAGTTGGAAAATACTGTTTATGTCCCTCATGAGCAAGGAACTTCCTTAAATATGGAGACCAAAAGAACAGGTGGAAGGGCAAACTGGAGACCCCAAATGAGGTCAAGATAGCACTAAAGAAGGCAGAGCCCAGTAATATCCACAGAGCCAGGATGTGCAGGGAGGGGAATGGCTGAGAGCACAGATCCCAAAAGACAAGGAGCAGAGGGTAGAACTGAATGCAGACAGTGCAGCTAGTGCCTGGAATCCACTAGGAACAGTAGGCTGATCCAGTTCTCTTCTAGAGAAGCATTTCAACTAATGTTTGGTTCTTAACAACTTAGTATATCAGCATCTGCATACTTGTGGACAAAATTGTGACAATGGTATAAAACACTTATTTTTCACACAAGTCCCTACTGTCTTGGAAGAAGTACAGCCAGAATGCTCCTTAGAAGCAAGGATGATGAGAATTCATCTCATGTACTTTGGACATGTTACTAGGAGGGACCAGTCCCTGGAGGAGGACATCATGCTTGGTAAGTTAGAGGGTCAGTGAAAGATAGGAAGACCCTCGATAAAATGGATTGATACAATTGCTGCAACAACAGGCTTAAATATAGCAACGATTTTAAGAATGGCACAGGACCGGGCAGTGTTTAGTTCTGTTGTACATGGTGTCTCTATGAGTCGGAATCGACTTAATGGCACCTAACAACAATACTGATATAAATAAATGATTGAATAAATTATCATATGGGGGAGAAGGGCCTTACAGAAGAAATCCAGATAATAAATGTTGACACCACCCCCCTCTAGGTTGTTATTAGTTGCTATCGAATCGGCTCTGGATCATGTATATAACAGAACAAAACACTGCCTGGTCTTGTGCCATCTTCATGATTGTTGGTATGTTTGAGTCCATTGTTGTGGCTATTGTGTCAATTCATCTCATGAAGGGTTTCCCTTGTTTTTGTTGGCCCTCTGCTTTACCAAACATGATGTCCTTTTCTGGCTATTGGTCTTTCCTGATGACATGTCCAAAGTAAGCAGGTCGAAGTCTCAACATCCTCGCTTCTATGGAACATTCTGATTGTATTTCTTCTAAGACTGATTTGTTTATTCTTTTGGCTGTCTAGAGTATATTCAATATTCTTTGCCAACACGACAGTTCAAATGCATCAAGTAAACCGGGGAGATAATTTCTGGCAGTGATAATACTATGAAGAGAATAAATCTAAGATATAAGACTGAGAGAGAGGCTGTAGGATGAGAGCTTAGAGAGGGTGGTTGGGGAAAGCAGAGGCCTGTCCCAAGATGTGCACCATTTACAAGATGGGATGGGATTAAAATCAACTGTCATCGAGTCGATTCCAACTCCTAGGGACCCTATAGGACAGAGCAGAACTGCCCCGTAGGGTTTCCAAGGAGTGCCTGACGGATTCAAACTGCTGACCTTTTGGTTAGCAGCCGATCTCTTAACCACTACACCACCAGGGTTTCCGGGCTGGGATTAGATAGTCATAAAAATTAGGTGGTGAAAGAATCTTACAGTTCAGCGGGTTCAAATCCTTCATTTTACAGACGACTGAAACCCAAAAAAGATAAGCAGTAACTTATTCAGCACTTACAGCATCTTACTTCATTCTTACACCAAACAACCTTGTAACGCAAGTAATTGTTTTAACTTTTTACTATGATACATTTTAAACATACACAAAAGTAGACACGATAGTATAGTGAATCCTGACTCATCTTCAAAACCTTGCTAATCTTTCTTTCATTTATCCCCCACCCACCTTTTTTTGGGAGTATTCAAAAATAAATTCCACATCTCTTTGCACCAGCAAATATTTCAACCTGCATCACCAGCTGATGAAAGAGGGTTCTTAGTTGTTGTTGCTGCTGTTTCATAACTAGTAAGGTAAGTATTATTTTCAACCTCAGTGTAGAAGCTGAGGGTCCAGGACCTGGCTAATAACACACCATGGAAAGTCCCAAAACTGCCCTTTCCAACCCTAAATCCAGGCCCCTTTCTACTACACAGCCAAAGTTGTAGGGATCAGTGCTGATAATCTAAAAATAATTTCCCTAAATGTGCAGTGTAATTAATGAGACCAAGTGTTCATATGGCAATCGTACAATTAACATGTATCTTTTCAGAAGCACAGGTAAATGTTATATAAACCAGGAACACAGGTATTTCGTTCTTGCTGACTTTTTTTTTTTAAGGGTGAGTATGGGATGGCAGAGAGAAGGGAATTGTTCTAGTAAAACTGAAATATCTAGGTGAAGAATCAATAGGCCTTGTGTTAATTTGCCTCCAGGATATTGGCATTAATACCAAAATCTGTCTCTTTGCCAAGATTGGGGACAATTTGCCTGGATTGGAGCGCCATCTAGTGGACATTTCCACACCCTCTTTGGCACTAAGCACAGCAGTGCCTAGGCCGTCCCTGAACGCAAGATGGCCTGCTCAATCTCTGAAGGTTTCTGGAGGAGTGCCTTTGGGGTACGAACGGATTTTTTATAGGAAAAGCTTATGCTGGTATTTTTTCTTTATTTTGAAGCTGCAGCGGCATATCAAAGACCATTTGGCTTTTCTTTTCTCAAAGCATCAGCTCTGACGTCTAATTCCTCGTTTTTGTTTTTTTAAGAGACGTCCCCCATTGTTTCTGCTACAGCAGTTGCCAGGCAGGTCTGGGTCTCTGTGTGGACAGATTGGCGCTTACAGTGTGACCAGGAGGCTACCATGCCTCAGAGTAGCTAGTGCAAACTGGACCACCCTACAACCGCCCACCCAGGACGGCGGCCAATGCACAGGGCGTGTGGGCGGAAGGGCTGGAATATGCTGTTTTCTCAAGCCAGGCCTGATATGTACCAATTTTGATCTTTTCCAGAGGTACATGTATCCCCTGCAGTGGGCTGGGCCACTGCCAGAGACTGTTTGCAAGAGGTGTGTCACCTCACAGGGAAGTTTCCTGGAATTTCTAGCCTAAAATGGCAGCTAATATGACATACTGTTAAGTCTCTCAGAACACGCGAGAATAGGTGATGCTTCCAGCTGGTTAATCAGTTTGACAAATTTTATTAGCACTTCTCCTCCATTTGGGCTCCTTTTTTTTTTTTTTTTTTTTTTTTTAACAATAACCTCTGAAGCAGTTGGACAGGGAGTAAGCACTTTTTCAAGCTCCTCAAAAGAACCAGTGATATTTATCTGTTAAATATATTTCCTGCCTTCCTGAAATGCAGGTTTTAAGGAGTGATTAAGTGAATAAAATAAAATGTTGTTTTGTTTTGTAAAATCCTACTCCTAATCCTAAGAATCTTAATCCTAAATCCTAAAATACAAGTGTATCTTAGTAAGGACAATGTTTCTTAACTGGGAGTAGAGGTGGGTAGAGAATCTTTTCAGAATCTGACTTAAAAAAATAAGACTCTTTTCTCTAGAAAAATATGCACAAATACACATTTTGGTTCACTGCTGTTCAAAGGGACTTAAACACTCCATCACTAGAGAAAAGGAATATGTAACGCTGTGGCTCAGAACCTTTTCATCCTCAAGAACTTCTTTACAATTCAGTTTTATTCAGTAATCACAGGAGGGCTTGCCAGGTGCCAAGCACTGTGCTAGGTGCTGAGTATGCAATAAAAGATAGAACATAGTCCATGACTTTAAGAAATCAGGCAATATTTTTTCATTTCATTACTTTTCCTTCATAGACCTCATGTTATGACAAAAGTTATTCATCAGACTTCAGTTATTGGTTATACTCTATTTGTTCTCCCGTGAATAACCAACATGACTACCCGAAGGATCCAGGCCCTTGCTGTAGCACTTGGTGCCTATCAGGTGCTCAGTAAGTTTTGTCTCACTGACACTGAGTGGAGCTGATAACATTCTAATAATTAAAACAATAAAATTAACCTTTTGAGTTCTATCATGGATAAACATTTTTTATAATGAATGAACGGATTTTGATAGGCCTTTTGAAATATTGAAACTAATCTCTGAACACTCTATTAAACCTGAGGATACCAGTTGCTAAGAGCCTTGAACTAGAAACTCAGGTTTGTTCTCTTTGGAAAAGTACTTCACCTTTTGATAAATTCAACTATTCAATAAAAGTCTTTAAGATATTTGGTTAAGAACATGGCACTACAGACAGAAGCACCATGTCATCCCTCTGCAGCAAAGACCCAAAAAACTAAATAAAACAGGTACAAACATCAGTCCTGGAATCCTAAGCATCAAATGAAGGGATAAAGAACTCGATCAAGCACCGAATGGTTCAAGAAACTGACAGAGAACAGAGAACAAGCAGAGCTACAAAGTGGAGGTCCCCTACCAGCTACTGTGGCTGGATTTGCCATCTTGGACAACAGCCACCAAGCAACTTCACAGAGCTCCCAACAGGAGACAGAGCACCCACTAACCAGGGATACATGCTTTCATACCCCTACTCTTCTTCCCTGTACAAGGCCTCTGCTGCTTTCCGATGGGCCACGGTTGCTAGGCCAGAGAGACACCAGCTCACTGCCACCTGGGTCTGCCCCACCCCAACCTGCCGGCTCCTTCAGTACCATTTTTTTTTTTTTGTTATTGTTTTTTCAGCTTTTTCGTTTCTTCTTTCTCTCTCGTTCCTTTCCTGTCTCCTGCCCACCTAGCCCTGTGCACTGTCCCTGCTCCTTCTCAAAGGGCCTTACTGCACCACTTGGCTACAGAATCACTGGCACACAGCCTCCCTGGATCTGTGTTACCTCACCAACTGGCTCCCTCAGGACCATATGTTTTTAGTTTGTTTGCTTTGTTCTTTTTCTTTTCTGTTTCTTTTCTCTCTCTCCCTTTCTTCCTTTCCTTTCTCCTACCCACCTAGACCTGTGCGCTGCCCCTGCCCCTTCTCAAAGGGCTGTGCTGCAGTGCTAAGCTAGACAGTCACTGGCAAACAGCCTCCCCAGGCCAGTGACACCATCACTGACCGGTTCCCTTGACACCATTTTTTTGGTTTGTTTCTTTCTTTCTTTCTTTTTTGTTGTTGTTTCTTCTCTTTCTCTTCCTTCTTCCCTTTCCTTTCTCCCACAACCTTGCCCTGTGTGCCGCCCCCCCTTCTCGACGGGCTGAGCTGTACCACTTGGCTAGAGAGCCTCTGGCACACTACCTCCCAGGGACTGTACCTCCCCACAGGCTGGCTCCCTCAGTGCCATGTTTATTTTTCTTTACCTTTCCCGTTCTCCCTTTTCTTCCCCCTCCCCACCTAGGCCCTGCATTACCTCTGTCCCTTCCTGATGGGCCATTCCATGGCACCCGGTAAGAGAGACATCAGCTCGCCACCACCCCAATTCTGCCCCAACCCCAATGGCTGGCTCCGCCAGCACCATATTTATTTTTGTTGTTGTTGTTGTTTTCCTGTTTTTTTTCTCTCTTTCCTTTCCTGTCTCCCATCCATCCAGCCCTGTACACTGCCCATGCCCCTTCTCAACAGGCCAAGCCGCACCACTCAGCTAGAGATCCACCAGCATACAGCCTTGTCAGGTCTACCGCCCCCACCCACCAAATTCCACCACACTGCTGTTTTATTTCCTTTTTTTTCCATTGTTTTTTGCTTCTGTTTCTCTCTATTATTTCTCTCACCCACTTAGTTACAGGTATCACATCTTCTCTCTAGCCTCCTGCTTATCTGCACCATGCACTGAGCACTGCACCCATAAGTGGTACCAGCACAGACCCCTGGATCCTTGGACACCACCCTGCATGTCCTCAGCCCCAACCCATCAGCCCCAGTTCATGCCACAAATGACCCATCCCCTCCTCTCCCACCTCCCCACTGGACCTGCCCTGCTGCACCATAGCTGAGCAACTGACCCTGCCCACCTGGACAAGGTGGTGAGTATTGTGATCATAGATAAGCAAGCAACAAAACACATCCAGCTCACTTGCCCAGACATAACCAAACAAAACAAAAAAGCAGGACAAAACTAATCTACAATAAATAAACAAAGAAAATAATTCCTGAATGTCCCAGAGACAGCAGATAATATCAAAACATATTTAAAAAAAAAAAAAAACAGGACAGGATGGCTCCAAAAAGTGATCAAAATAAAACACCAGATGACCTTATGGTAGAAGAAAAGGCACTGGAACTACCTGATAGGGAATTCACAACTCTAATATTCAGGGCTTTCCAAGAGATTAGGAAAGAGATCAAAGAAAACAGACAAAAATAAGGAAAAAATAGACAAATCATGGAAAATACAGACAAAATCAGGGAAAACACAGATAAAGCAATCCAAGAAATCAGAGAAATAATACAAGAACAAAATGTCAAAATAAATTTAAAAAAACTAGAAATCACATGAAAACAGCAATTAGAAATCCAAAAGATAAACAACAAAATATCAGAAATGGACAATGCAATAGAAGGTTTTAAGAGCAAATCTGAAACAATGGAAGACAGAAACAGTGAAATTGAAGACAAATCCATGGCTGCCAATTTGTTTGAGGAAAAATCAGAGAAAAGAATGAAGAAAACCTAAGAACTTTGTGGGATACAATCAAGAGCAAAAATTTGCAGGTGATCGGACTTCTAGAACAGGCGAAGAAAATAGAAAACACAGAGAGGATCATTGAAGATTTGCTGACAGAAAATTTTCCTAATATCATGAAAGATGAAAAGCTGACCATCCAAGAAGCTCAATGAACCCCATATAGGAGAGACCCCAAAAGAAAATCATCAAGACATATCACAATCACACTCGCTAAAACCAAAGACAAAGAAAGAATCCTGAGACCAGCTCGAGGAAAGCAAAAAGTCACATACAAAGGGGAAACAATAAAACTAAGCTTTGATTACTCACCAGAAACCATGCAGGCAAGAAGGCAATGGGATGACATATATAAAATACTGAAAGAAAAAAACTGCCAATCAAGAATAATATATCCTGAAAAACTCTCGCTAAAAAAAATATGATGGCAAAATTAGGACATTTCCAGATAAATAGAAATTAAGGGAATATGTAAAAACCAAACAAAACTTACAAGAATTATTAAAGAGAGTCTTTTGGTTACAGAACCAACAACATCAGACCACAACCTGAAACTAGAACACAAGACAGCATCAGCCAGATACCAACCTAGGTAAAGAACTCTCAAGGATAAAAGAAAACTAAAAGATTTACAACAGGGAACCAGAAAGATCAATCAGTAAATGACAACAACATCAGAACAATAAAAGAAGGAATAAAAGGTGTAGGTATAGAACTTTCAAATGGAGAGGAAGTCAAGGAGATATCAAGTAATAAAAGACTGGTTTAATACACCATACACAAAAACTAATTCAAAACGGATCGAAGACCTAAATATAAAACCAAACTATAAAGACCATTGAATAAAAAATAGAGTCAACACTAAAGGCCCTAGTACACAGCATAAAGAGGATACAAACCATAACTAACAATACACAAACACCAGAAGATAAGCTAGATAACTGGCATCTTCTAAAATTTAAACACTTATGTTCATCAAAAGACTTCACCGAAAGAGTAAGAAGAGAACCTACAGACTGGGAAAGATATTTGGCTATGACAAATCCGACAGAGGTCTAATCTTTAAAATCTACAGGAAAATCCAACATCTCTACAACAAAAAGACAAATAATCCAATTAAAAAATGAGCAAAAGATATGAACAGAGCCTTCACCAAAGAAGACATTCAGGTAGCTAACAGACTCATGAGGAAATGCTCGCGATCACTAGCCATTCCAAAAAAAAACCAAACCTGTTGCCGTCCTGTTGATTCCAACTCATAAAGACCCCATAGGACAGAGTAAAACTGCCCCATAGGGTTTCCAAGGAGTGCTTGGTGGATTCAAACTGCCATCCTTTTGGTTAGCAGCTGTAGCTCTTAATTATCTCACATAGATAACTCTTTTTTTTTATTTTTGTACTTTAGATGAAGGTTTGCAGAATATATACTTTCTCATTAAACAGTTAGTACACATACTGCCCTATGACAATGGTTAACAAACCCACGACATGTCAACACTGTCCCTTCTCAACCTTGGGTTCCCTATCACCAGCTTTCCTGTCCCCTCCTGCCTTCTAGTCCTTGTCCTCCAGGAGATAATCTTTACAGATAGATGGTTGAATGAAAAGACAGACAGATAGACAGACAGATAGATACTAATATATAATAAAATATCAGAGCATATAGTTATATATATTATAAGAGATTGTTGTTGTTAAGTGCCGTCCAGTCAGTTCCCGCACATAGTGACCCTATGTACAACAGAATGAAACACTGTCCAGTCCTATGTCATCCTCGCTATCATTGTTATGTTTTAGCTCATTGTTGCAGCCACTGTGTCTATCCATCTTGTTGAGGGTCTTCCTCCTTTTCACTGACCCTCTACCAAGCATGATGTCTGTCTCTAGGGACTGATCCCTCCTGATAACATGTCCAAAGTATGAGAGATGTGGTCTCACCATCTTTGCTTCTCAGGAACATTCTGGTTGTACTTCTTCTAAGACAGGTTTGTTTGTTCTTCTGGCAGTCCATGATATATTCAATATTCTTTGTCAACACCACAATTCAATTCTTCTTCAGTCTTCCTAATACATTGTCCAGCTTTCCCATGTGTATGAGGCAGTTGAAAACACCATGGCTTGGGTCAGGTGCACCTTAGTCTTCAAGGTGACATCTTTGCTTTTTAAGACTATAAAGAGGTCTTTTGCACCAGGTTTGTCAACTGCAATACTTCATTTGACTTCTTGACTGCTGCTTCCATGAATGTTGATTGTGGATCCAAGTAAAATGAAATTCTAGACAACATCAATATTTTCTCCATTTATCATGATGTTGTTTATTGGTCCAGTTGAGAGGATTTTTATTTTCTTTATGTTGAGGTGTAATCCGTACCGAAGGCTGTGTTTTTTGATCTTCATCAGTAAGTGCTTCAAGTTCTTTTCACTTTCAGCAAGCAAGGCTGTGTCATCTGTATAATGAAAGTAGTTAATGAGTCTTCCTCCAATCCTGATGCCCCATTCTTCTTCATATAGTCCAGCTTCCCAGATTATTTGCTCAGCATACAGATTCACTAAGTATGGTGAAAGGATACAACCCTGACACACACCTTTCCTGATTCTAAACTACTCAGTATCCCCTTGTTCTCTTCTAATGACTGTCTCTTGATCTATGTACAGGTTCCTCAATAAGAGATTAGAGAATCTCAATCTGCAACTCATATAAGATGAAAAAAGTTTATAATTAGATTTACAGTAGGCCTTTAATTTTTGCCATAAGTGAAATCATAAAATACTTCAAGACATTTCCCCATTTCACAACAGTCAGTCATACTTGCACAGGTCCAGATGAAAATTTAGGGTAAAACCCTTCACTATGTTCTCCCATCACCAGTGCTGGGACTCAGAGACATTTTAAAGGAGAGTAGACTACCACTTACAGACAAAGGACCAAGAGAAGTGTAAGTAATATCTTGCATGGTAAATAACAGAGAATAAAAGGCAAGTCTTTTGGTGTCGTTTTTTTGCAATCAAAAGAATGTTTTTAATGATCTTGTCCAGAGAGAAGCCTTTTCAATTTAAATACTAAAACACCTAGTAAAATTCTTATTCTATATTTTTGTCTTAAAATTAAAGAACTAAATTTCTATATATACCATGTTATCAATTTTGTAAAACTAAAAAAAATTAGGATGCACCCCTTATGAGCCAGTGAATCTAGGCATCAAACACAACAGCTGGTAACATTATAAAAACAGAGACAACCAGACATTATGTGCCTCCTGGTAGAATAACACACCACCACTATAAAGTAGTCTTGCCAAAAAAAAAAAAAAAAATCCAAACTGAATTTTATCAAACCTTTAAATTCAACTGGCAATTTATAAAAAGTCAGAAACAACATTAAATCACACAACAGAGATACAAATAGCAAAATGCAGACCATGAAAAAATAATTAGACTAATAATACAGTTCCTACAACAAATAAATCTCAGGAAGGAGAAAGCAAAAAGATGGACAGGAAGATTCTAGATTAAAAGAGACTTAAAGGACATATCACCCAAGTACTTCCACTTTAGACAAAAATGGGGTAACTGAAATTGCTTTCCTAAAATAACTATAAAACTGGGCAAAATGTATGAGGCAACTGTTTTAAAAAATTAGACAATAAACAGAGGAGAACATGACCTTTGAGAGAAAGGAAATGTGTACCATGAGTCCCCCATTCGCCCTGGCTTTCTGCTTGGAGGAGCACTCCTGACATGGTGCAGAGGGGTGGGAGGTAGAAACTGAGCAGAGCATAGTAGTCTCACTGAGCTGAGGAAACAGAGACTTGAATTTAGGACTAGGGAAGTGGCTAGATTTCTCAAGACAGAGTCCATGAAATAGGGCAGCTCATGGGAGCAAGAGGCACCAGAAGTTTGCATGGGGGTTCCCTGTGGGTCCTTGGCTGTACTGTATATGTGCAAACTGCAATTCCACAAAGCTTAGCAAAGAGTAGATGCTGTGGAACTAAGAGCTAAATGGATACCAAATTTGTTCAAAAAATCAACCCAGAGACACAAGAAGTTCAGTAAATCACAAGAAGAAAAAAATATAAAGAACAATCACCTAGGAACATCATAGCCATATTGCCAAAAATGACAGAGAAATTTTTGAAAGCAACCAGCGTAAAAAAAGACAAATTATATCTAAGGAAGTAATAGTTCAAAAGATGACTGACATCTATCAGACGCATGATGGAGCCCAGAAGACAGTGGTTTGAAATCTTTAAAGTGTTGAAAGAAAATAATCTGTTGGCCCAGAATTCTACATCCAATGAAAATATTCTTCAAAAATAAGGATGAAATAAATATTTTCAAATATTTTGAAATAAATGAAAGCTAAAACAATTTTTTGAGAGCAGAACATTCTCTACAATAAATGCCAAGAAAAGTTCTTCAGGCTTTAGGGAACTGTTCTCAGGGCTACAGGGTATAAATTTACAGGAAGGAATAAACAATATTAGTAATAGTAAATAAGAGAATAAATACAAAATATTACCTTCTTTTCCTTCTCAATTTATTTAAAAGACATCTAACTGTTTAAAACAATAATAATAACATAGTACTGTGAGGTTTATAACATATAACATAAAGGTGCCTGGGTGGCAGCTCAAACTCACCTAACAATACTGCAGAAGAAAAGGCCTGGGGATCTGCTTCCATTAAGAATACAGCCAAGAAAACTCTATGGAGCAGTTCTACCTTTAACACATAAGGTTGCCATGACTTGGAATTGACTCCACAGTAATTGGTTATAACATCCATAGAAAAAAATAGCGAAAAGGATAGGTATGGCAGGTTGTATTTTTTTAAATATCCACAGCAACATTAGCCTCACATGCTCTTCTAGACTCTTGACACTTGCCTTTCAGATGTTGGCGTCTAACTCTCCTCTCCTTGAATATGGGCTGGCCTTTGTGACTTTCTTGATAACTACAATGTGCCAAAGATATGCTGCAGGACTAAAAAAAGCTAAATCATAAAGGGTAATATGGCTTCTACCTGACTCTCTCTCTCTCATGATGCTCACGCTTGAAACCCAACCACCATGTTGTGAGGAAGTCCAGGTCACTTAGAGAGACCACATGTAATTGTTCCAGCTCTCATACCCAGCTCATGTCTCAGCCAGGAGGTAGCATCAACTTCCAGACATATGAATGAATAATCTTTCAGATGTATCCAGCTCCAAGCTTTCCAGTATTCAAGCTGAGTTCCTAACATTGAGGAGCAGAGACAAGCTATCCTCACTGTACCCTGTGCAATCTGTTGACCCACAGAATTCATGAACATAATAAATTGTTTGTTTATGCCCCTAAATTTTGTGATAGTTTGTTAAGCAGGCATAATAAGTAGAACAGTAGTAAAGGGAATTATACTGTTGTGAGATATTTATATTTCATTTGAAGTGGTACAATATTAATTTTAAGTAAACTGTGATAAGTTAATGATGCACACTGTAATCCCTAGAGTAACCACTACAAAGATATAAAGAAGTATAACTAAAAATCCTAATAAAGGAATTTAAATGGAGCACTAAACCAAATCTGATTTACCCAAAAGCAGGCAGGAAAAGAGGTCCAGAGGAATCAATAATAGATTGAATTTTTAAAAATATCAGTTTGGTAGACTTCAACTCAACCTGATCAATAATTTCATTAAATATAAGTGAATTAAACACTCAAATCAAAAGGCGGATGTTGTCAGATGGATTTAAAAAAAAATCAAACCTAGCTATAAACTGTCTACAAGAGACACACTTTTAAACATAAAGAAAGATAGGTTGTTTAATAGAGGTTAACTCTATTTTTGATGTTTGGCTGCTAACAGTTTACAAACCGTACCCTGCCCCTTATGTTCCACATCTGGGCAAGCCAATAAGAAAACCTCCCTTCTTTGGTACTGGTGGAAAGTTTAAGTTACACAGCCCTTCACCCTGGCCTACCCACTCACCAAAATAAAAACTAAATTCACCCACTCTGCCCCACTTCACTCAAGCCATTCTGAGCCCTGTTATTCCCCAGAAAGTCCCATTATGTGATTAGTAAATCTTTTCATACCCTCTTGATGTGTGTGGCATCATCAGTCTTGACATTTAAACCAATCTTGGGTGGTAAATTGATCCTGCCTTCCATTGGACAACCACAAAACAGGCTGCAAGTAAAAAGATAGGAAAAGAGAACATGCATGCAGTAAGCAAAAGAAGATAATGAGGCTATATCATTATGACACAAAGTAGATTTTAAGGCATGGAGTGTTACAGGGATAATAGAGGTCATTTCCTGATGATAAAAGGACCTATTCAAGATGATATAATCATCCTAAAATGTATGCATCAATATCAGATCTTCAAAGTACATTAAGCAAGATCAAAAAGAACAAAGGGAAGAAAGATAAATAGCAATGAGATATCTAGAAAATCCCCAAATATTTGGAAATTAAACAACACCTTCTGAATGATCAGCAGATTAAATAAGATCATGAAAGAAGAGCAAAAATATTTTAACTGAATTATAATGAAAACACAGCATACCAGATCTTGTGGGATACAGCTAAAGCACTGATTGTTGGGAAATTTATAATTTTAAATACTTAAATTAGAAAAGAAAAAAGGTTTAAAATTAATGATCTATGTTTCTACATTGAGGAGCTAAAAGAGTAAATTAAATGCATAGTAAGTATATGGACAAAGAGAACTATTTATCAGCAGCATATAAAAATTCTAAGTGTGTTTGCACCAAATAATTGAGTTTTGAAATAAACAAAGCAAAAATTGACAGAACTAAGAGATAAATAAAAAATTCACAACTAGAGAGGGAGAGTTCATCATTTCTTTTTCAGTAATTAATAGAAGAAGTACACAGAAAATCAGTAAAGATATAAAAGACTTGTACAACACCATGAACCAACTTGACCTAATTTATGTTTATAGACCATCCCACCCAACCACAAAAGAATACATTTTTCTTCAAGTGCACATAAAACATTCACCAAGATAGAACATGTGCTGGGCCATTATACAAGTCACAATACATTTTAAAAGATTAAAATCATATAGAGTACAGTCTCTGACCACAACAAATAAATTAGAAACCAGTATGAAAAAGATATCTGTTAATACTGAAATGTCTGGAAAATAATGAAAACAAAAACAAAAGATAGATAAATTATGGGATACAGTTAAAGCAGTGCTCAGAGGGAATTTTATAATTGTAAATGCTTATTTAGAAGAGGAGAAAGGTATAAAATCAATGATCTAAGCTTCCACTTTAAGAAGCTAGTAAAAAAAGCAAATTCAGCCTAAGTAAATAGAAGGAAAGAAAGAAAACAGACGGGAGCAGAAATAATGAAATCAAAATTAATAAAACCAAACGTTAATTCTTTTAAAAAATCATAAAATTGATAAAACTCCTACAGAAATTAAAAGGATAAGGATAACTTTATACCAATAAAGTCATCAACTTAGATTAACTGAACAAATTTCTTGAAAGACACAAATTACTGAAAATTTTTAAAGAAGAAACAGAATATTGTAAAAACGGCTTAGGGGCAGTGTCTGACCTCCTCTAACTTCACAAGGGGGAAGGAGAACCAAGATCAACAATGCAAGGCTGACTCCCATGAGGTGGAGGCCAGACAAGCCTCTTCTCTCTGCCATTTTTACTAATTCTGGCACCAACCGTCCCTCACACAGCACTCTCTACTTCTCTGCTGGGTTTAATTATTCATTGCATGGCCACACAGAACTCACAGACCACACTCAGGATTAGGGGGTTTATTAGGGAAGTAACAGTTACAATTCAGGCTCAGGATACAGTTCTTCCATCAGGACAACCTCTCCCCAGCTGTGCTCACAGGCACACCTCTCCCTGGCCCTAGGTCTCTGCCCAAAGGCACTCAGCTTTCTCTGTGCATGGGCCAGGAAGCCCAACGTGCCTCTCTTGTTTTCGGGTCTCACCTGCTGGTCTCTCCTTCCTTGGTGGTGGTAGATTCCTCCTCTCCGCTCTGGAATCGGCTCTCTTTTAAGGCAACACTGACCAATCCCCTTGGTAGGCCACAATTACCCTCTCACACAGTCCTGCCCAATCACCGGGGTGGGAGTTATAAGACCATGGCTAGAAAGGCCACACACAAAGGTAATTAATCCACCTCAAATATCTACATAGCCCTATATGTGTAAAAGAAATTGAATTCAAAATTTAAAACCATGCCACAAAGAAGATTCCAGGCCCAGATGGCTTCAGAGGTAAATTACATTAAAGATCTGAAAAGAAATAATCCCAATCTTTCATATCCTCTGCCAGAAAATAGAAAAGAAGGGAAAACTTCCCAAATCATTTGTCTTTGTCAGGGTTCTCTAGAAAAACAGAACCAGTGAGACATATATATATGTATCACTGAATTCAGTGACAAATATATGTGTGTGTGTGTGTATATATATATAGAGAGAGAGAGACCAACAAAATATGATCAATTATCTTCTGCAAAAGTCCCAAGATAGTTTAATGGGGAAAGGATAGTGTTTTCACCAAATTGTGCTGTACCAACAAGGTACCACCAAGCCAAACCTGCTATCATCAAGTCGATTCCAACTCATGGTGACCCTATAGGACAGGATAGAACTGCCCCATAGGGTGTCCAAGGCTATAATCTTCACGGAAGCAGTCTGCCACATCTTTCTCCCTTGGAGCAGCTGATAGGTTCCAACTGCCAACCTTTCCGTTAGCAGCCCAGTGCTTAAATACTGTGCCACCAAGGCTCCTACCAACTAGATAGCCATGAAAAAAAATTAACCTTGACCCGTACTTTACACTGTACACAAAACCTGGACTGGAACATAGATCTAATATAAATGCTAAAACTACAAGTCTTATAGAAGAAAGCACTGGGGGAAGATTTTATGACTCTGTGGTTGGTAACTAACGGTTAAGTGCTTCACTGCTAACCAAAAAGTCGGCAGTTTGGATCCACCACCTGCTCCTTGGAAACTCTAGGGGGCAGTTCTACTCTGTCTTATAGGGTTACTATGGCAGGGGGTTTGGTTTTTTGGTTTGGGTAGTTGGTAAAATTCCTTAGATGGGCACAAGATGTGCACGCTATAAGAGGAAATTTTTTATTAAATTACATTTCATCAAAATTAAAAAACTTTTGTTCCTTGAAGGAAATCATTAAGAAATAGAAAAGATAAGACACAGACTGAGAAAAAGTATTCACAATACATGTATCTATGTCCAGAATATATAAAGAACTCTTATAATCCAATAGTAATAATTAAATAAGTAAACCATTTTTTTAAATGGAAAAAAAATTTAATGAACACTTAACAAGAAATATCTATAAAAGGTGAATCAGCACAGGAAAAAATGCTCAGTACCATTAAACCACAATGAAAGGCCCTTACGTACCAATTAGAATGACTATAATTAAAAAAACTGATAGTAGCAAGTGTTTGTGATGGTATGATACAAGTGGAACTGTTATATAACACTGATGAAAACATAAAATGATTCAAACACTTTGGAAAAATAGTTCAGCATTGTCTTATAAAGGTAAGCATACATTTTCCATATAACTCATCATTTATACTCTTTGATATTTAACCAGGAGAAATGAAAACATATATCAATGCACAGACTGGTACACAAATGTTCATAGCAGTTTTATTCACAATAACCAAAAACTGGAAACAAACCAAATTTGCATCAACTGGTGAGTGAATAAACAAAATGTCATATACATCCCTATATTGCAATATCATTCAACATTAAAGAGGAGTGAACTATTGATAAACACAACAACATGGGTGAATCTCAAAATAAGTATGCTGAGTTTAAAAGTCAGATAGGAAAGAGTTCATACTGTATGATTCTACTAGTATGAAACCGTAGAAAAGACAAATCCAATATATAGTAACAGAAAGAAGATCAGCCTTTACCTATGCCAAGGATTGGGGAAATTAACTGGGAAAGGGGTACAAGGGAATTTTTGGGGTGATGGAAATATTCTATATCTTGTTTGTGACAATGGTTACATAGATGTTTATACTTGTCAAACCTCATTGAAATATAAAATTGAAACTGGTGCATTTTAAAAATCAATAAAGTTGATTTTCAAAAATTATAATGAAATACCACTTCACATCCATTATAATGACTATAAATAGGAAGACTGACAAGACCAAATGTTGGCAAAGATGTGATGCAACTAGAACTCTCATACATTTTTGGTGGGAGTGTAAAATGGGAAAACCATTTGAAAACCAGTCTGGCAGTTTCTTATAAAGTTAAAAATACACTTACCCTATGATAGAACTATTTCACTATGTACTAGATATTTACCCATGAGAAATGAAAACATATTCCACAAAAAGACTTGTATGAGAATATTTATAGCATCTTTAATCATAATAGCCCCCAAATGGAGACTGTCCACATATCTATCAATAGAGAAAAGGATAAACAACTGTGATATACTAGTATAATGGACTACTGCTCAGAAAAAAATGTGCTACTGATACACTCAAGAATACAGATGAATCTCAAGGACATTATATTGAGGTAAAGAAAACCAAATATAAGACTACATACCATACGATTCCGTTTACAAGAACTCAAAAAAAGGCAGAATTGATATATGGTAATAGAGATCAGAACACTGATTTCTATGGGGTTGGAGACTAAGTAGGAAGGGATATGTGGAAATTTAAGTGATGGAAATGTTTTCTATCTTGATTGTGATGTGGGTTACATGGTACATATAATTACTGAAATCCATTGAATTATTCACTTAACATCTGTGAATTTCACTGTATATGTTCGTTTTATCTTAATTAAAAGAAAGGACATCTCAACCTTATGTCCTGTCTTAACTTATGTGGACATGTGTTATTTTAAAACATGTCATTTATGAAAGAATTGGACATTTGAACACTGACTGGATACATGATAATATTATGGAATTATTATTACTTATAGATGTGATAATGGCATTGTGTTTAAGTTTTTTTAAAGAGTGCTTATCTTTTAGAGATACATTCTGAAATAGTTTTGAATGACATAAAACAATAAAGTGTATCATAAAACTGTAAAAAAAAAAAAAAGCCATAGGAAAAAAAGCTGAAAGGAAACATACCAAATTCATCCAGATATGACATGATTGTAAACGATTTTTTCAGCTTTTTTAGACTTTTCTACAATAAGCATATTTTCTTTTGATAAAAATAAACAAAAACTATAATTAAAAAAGCAGAAGGATGGTTTAGATCAGGTGTCAGTAAACTTTTTCTGTAAGAAGCCAAATAGTAAATATTTTTGGCCTTGTCTCTGTCACAACACTCAGCTAGGCCGTCATAGTGCAAAAGGAGCTGTACACATTTATAACCGAATGGACCAAGCTGGGTTCCAGTAAGACTTTATTTACAAAAAACAAGCAGTGGGTGGGGGTTAGCATAGCTGCTGTAGCTTGCTGACTTCCGGATTCCACTATTCTTGAATTCCTTTCTGACCAATTCTCTTCTATCTAGGTTTCTGCTTTGGTTTAGTTGCCACTGACATTGAGTCTGTCAGAGAGTTTGGCTGGTCCAGTGCATCTTGTTTCACTCCATGCTCAAAATGATAATGTGGTTAGTGAAACGGTAAATTTTATAATCAATGAGAAATTATAATGACAAGGAGGCAATTACAACAAGTCAAACAAACAAACAAAAAAGTGTGTCTTTACAAGTTCTCTGATCAGATAATGCAAATGCTGCCATTTACTATGTTTCCCTTATGTATAGTTAGAGCTGCCAGAAATCTATTTATATTGGGCACCTTGTTCTTGTTGTGTGTTGTCGAGTTGATTTTAATTTATAGCAACCCTGTATGACAGAATAAAACTGCCCCTATAGAGATTCCTAGGCTGTAATCTTTATAGGAGCAGATTGCCAGGTCTTTCTTCTGCAGAGCCGCTGGGTAAGTTCAAATGGCCAACCTTACTGTTAGCAGCAGAGGGCTTAACCGTTATGCCACCAAGACTATATTGAGTACCTCAGTAGCTCCTATTATTTCCTATTTCTTTGCATCCTTTATTTCCCTTCTTTAGAAAGTAGAGTCACCAACAATGCACTGGTTTTCAAATAATCCTCAGCAAGTAAGAGTGCACCAACCATTCTGCCTTGTACAGTGGGCCAGAGGGACAGGAGTGCTGATGGAGGGTGTGAGATGGCTGAGAGTTGAGTAAGGGGTCCAGGCCCTGCCTTCATTCACCTACAAGGGAGAAAGGCTGATCCTCCTACCAGTAACTCTCTAAAATGTGGCAGCCAGAAGTTGCTACCACTGCCCTCCTTATTTTCTGCTCAGGTCTTCAACCACAAAGGGTAACAGATGGTATAAAGAGGAGACAGGAGATGGGGAAGGGAAGGAACCAGTAGCCATCAACCTAAACTTGAAAGATCTATTTTGTTTTGTTTTTTAAATTACAGCAGTTATCGTGATACTCAGAGTTCACTAGTTCTTTAATGTAAGCAGACAAAACACCCTATTGAAGATTAATTCTGTGTTGCTTGGTCTCTACTCTGGAGATAAAGGTGATGATGCTGACTGCAATGGAAAGGCAGGCAGTCATAGGCCTTTTATGATTAGGAGTCTAAAAAGAGAAGCAGAGCGGATGGGTGATCTTGCCTTTGGTGTTTTAAAGGTCTAATCCTCACTTTCTGAGACAATTGTGCTCCACCTTCTGAGAGAAAATAAGATCCTCCCTGGTTTGGAAGAACCTTAATAGACAGGAAGCAGTACTCTAGGAACAAACGGAGAGGAAAAAATAGACGGAGCCCTAAGTTCCTGAGCCCTCTCCTGAAACCCCAATTCTAATGTCGTTCTGAGCCCAGGAGGTTCCAGAGCTTTGAACAGTGTAAACCTGGAAACAGGCAGACTGAGGCTCAGGATCGCCATGTACATCTGCAGGCTGTGCACTACTTAAGATAAGATTCACATTGGAGTCTACATAATTGACACTCCCTGGAGATGAGCACTGCACAAACTGCACAGCCATTTTGCAACTACCTTACCAAGGCAAAGGCAAAGGCAAACACCAGACTAGAAGATCCATGTTCTGAGAGATGACTTGCCCAAGCAGATGGCCATTCTGCAGTTGGGTGTTAGCCTGTTTCTGAGATCTGGAGACCCCAGTTGCTAATTTTTCTTTATTCATTGCAATATGATACTCCCCAGCATTATTCCTTCCACTTACAAGCCATAGGGACCACCAAATACATAAGTAACACAGGAAAGCAAAGCTGAGCTGCTAGGGCTTTTTACATAGGCTGAACTAAAACAAACAAACAAACAACAACAACAGCAGCAGTAGCAGAAAATGGCCAGATAAAGTGGCAGGAATGTTCCAGAAACATGGCAAGCTAAGTGATGTTTAAGAAAAACACTGATATTAGAGGGTAAGAATGGCAACGAGAGTTTTAGGGCAATAATGGAGAAGAAGGCAGAACAACGTGGTCATTCTGGGAGATCTGCTGAGAAGCAGCAGATGACCAGCTAGTGAAGAATAGTAGATCCAGCCTTTTATTAGCTCTCCTGCCACAGAAGAAGGGACTAGCAAGAACTAGGCAGGACTTCTGGGCAACATGGCGCTATAGTCAGAAGCACCACACCGTCCCTCCACAACAAAGATCAGGAAAACTAAGTCAAACAGAGTCACACGTCAATCCTGAAACCGTAAACATCAAATGAACAGATAAAGAACTCAGCCAAGCACTGAATGGAATAAGAAACTGACCAAGAACAGAGAGTGAGGAGAGATACATGCAGAGGTCCCCTATCAGCTACTGCAGCACGGATCTGCCATTTTGGACTCCTTTCAGAGATTAGCGAACAGGGGGTATGAGAAAGCAGCTTCATGGAGCTTCCAGCAGGAGACAGAACAACTGGTAACAAGCAATATAGGCTTTCCCACTCCCCACACTTCTTCACCCCCACTTAGCCTCCTCTGCTTCCTGCAGCCACAGTCTCTTGACGGGAAGCACCAGCTTCACCCCAGTGTTGCTTGGATTCCACCCGCCTGCACTGGCCTGCTCCCTGAGTGCCTTTTGTTGGCTGCTAGTGTTGCTTTTTTCCTCTTCCTTAGATTTCTTCCTTACCTCTCATCACCTCCCCTTCTCTTCTCTCAAATACCTGGCTCTGTGCACCATCTTCGCTTCTTCCTGAAAGGCTGCAAAACACTGCTTGACTGTGAAACTGCTTCCTGGCCTGTGCTGCCATGCTGGTGGGACCCCTGGGGCTTTTTTGTTTGTTTGCTCTGATCTTTTCTGTTTTGATCTGTTTGTTTTTTCTTTTTCTTTTCTCGGATTGGGAGCCACTTCTAGCTAGGCAGTACCACCCAGCTTGGAAGCTACTCCCTCACTCTGTGCAGATGCACAGGCACATCCCTGGAGGCATTTCTTTTTTCTTGTTTTTTTTTTTTTGCTTCTTTGTTTTGTTTTCTTCTCTCTCTTATTCCTTTTTGTCTTTCTTCATTTCCAGTTTCTTGATTTATTCATTTTTTTCTTTTACCCTTTTTCCTTTTTTTTCACTTTTGTTTTTCCCCATTTCTCAGTCTCTCATCTCTCCACTCCAAGAGCAAGCTCCCTTTGCACTTTTTTTTGTTTGTGTGTATGTTTTTGGCTCCTGTTCCTCTCTCCTCTCTCTCGTCTTTCCCACACCCATCTTAGCTCCACACATCACAATCTATGCCCTCCTTCCTGCCTACATGCACTGTGCGCTGCACATCACACTCCCAAGCAGCACAGGCACGGCCTACTGGAACCTGCCCTGCACTGATTCCCGGTCCACACTGTCAGCACTGATATGAGCCACAAACAACCCAGCCCAGCAACTCCCCTTACCTGGACCTGCCTTGCCGTACCATACCTGAGTGACTGACCCTGCCCATTGGACGAGGAGGTGAAAAGAATCCTGCCCACAGACAAGCAAACAACAAAGAATGCACAGCCTGCCTGCTCAGACATAACCAAATAAAACAAAAAAGCAGGA
>NW_004444027.1:1984865-1986178 GCF_000243295.1 Trichechus manatus latirostris
ACTCAAAAGTTTTGATGGGAAGCCTAGGGGGCAGTGAGTTGAAGATAATGGTGATGGAATACTTTAGAAAAGGATAGTGAGAATAGTAGCAGAACTGGAAGAATGTAATCGATGTTACTGAATTCTACATATAGAAACTTTCAAAATGGTGTAACTTTGGCTATGAATATTTTCACCAAAAAAAAAAAGTCCTCCAAGTTTGAGAAAGAAGAGTGTCAGCATGTTGTGGAGTTGTTAACCAATTTCATAAAACAATATGTGTACTGACTGTTTAATGAGGAACTATTTGTTCTGTAAACCTTCAACTAAAGTACAATCTTAAAAAAGGAACTAGGCAGGGAATCAGGACCATTGACAAATAGCAATTGGAAAAACTATGAAAAGTGAAGCAAGACAGGATTCCAATGATGTGGATTGGGCCAACACTCGGAGAAAGGTGTCCTGTGAAATGGAGCTCATTCTTCATACAAGTTAGATGTTGGGGATAAGATTGTGGATATTATTCATGAATTAGGCACATACCTAAGAGTGGAAACTATTGATAGATTCTGTAGCCAGGAGCTAGAAATAATAAACTCCAGGGAAATAAGGTAGACACTGACACCACTCATAAGTTGGGTAAACATGCAAACGATGGGCTCAAGAATAGGCCTCAGGAGGAAGGAAAATGTAATTCTGAAAGAGGAAGCAGAAATGTCCATGAGAAGAAAACTTCCTCTGTGAGTATCCAGTCTCCTGGAGGAGGAAACACAAGGTGCCCCAAAGAGATATCTCACTAGAGAGTGATCCCAGCAATCTTACTGACCAAGCTAAAATTTATAGCTATCTCATGGAGAGGTAGACTCAACATTGTGAAAATGTCAATTCTACCCAAAGTGATTTACAGATACAATGCAATCCCAATCCAAATTCCACTGGCATTTTTTAATGAGATGGAGAAACAAATCACCAAATTCATATGGAAAGGGAAGAGGCCCCAAATAGATAAAGCATTACTCAAGAAGAAGAACAAAGTGGGAGGCCTCACACTACCTGATTTTAGAATCTATTATACCGCCATGGTAGTCAAAACAGCTTGGTACTGGTACAACAGCAGATACATAGATCAATGGAACAGAATTGAGAATCCAGAGGTAAATTCATCCACCTATGAGCAGCTGATATTTGACAAAGGCCCAAAGTCCATTGATTGGAGAAAAGACAATCTCTTTAACAAACGGTGCTGGCATAACTGGATATCCATCTGCAAAAAACTGAAACAAGACCCATACCTCACACCATGCACAAAAACTAACTCAAAATGGATCAAAGAC
>NW_004444027.1:1987829-2008701 GCF_000243295.1 Trichechus manatus latirostris
AATGGGCAGCTTCTGTCCGGAGGTGAGATGGGAAGGCAGAGAGGGTTAGGAACTGGTTGAATGGACATGGGGAATCAGGGGTGGAAAGGAGGAGTGTGCTGTTACAGTATAGGGAAAGCAATTAGAGTGACATAAAAATGTAAGTATAAATTTTTGTATGGGAAAAAATTAAAAAAAAATTTAAAAAAACTTGGAGTTATCTTATCCCACCTCATTGCAGTTGAGTCGATTCCAACCCACAGCAACCCTGTAAGACAGAATAGAACTGCCCCATAGGGTTTCCAAGGCTGTAATCTTTATGGAAGGGGCCCTGGTGGCCCAGTGGGTAAAGCACTTGGCTGCTAACGGAAAGGTGTTGTTGTTGTTAGGTGTTGTTGAATCGGTTTATACTCATAGCGATCCCATGTACAACAGCATGAAACACTGCCTGGTCCTGCACCATCCTCACAATCATTGTTATGTTTGAGCCCATTGTTGCAGCCACTGCATCAATCCATCTTATTGAGGGTCTTCCTCTTTTTTGCTGATCCTCTACTTTACCAAGCATAACATCCTTCTCCAGGGACTGGTCCCTTCTGATAACATGTCTGAAGTCCATGAGATGAAGTCTCACCATCCTTGCTTCTAAGGAACATTCTGGCTGTACTTCTTCCAAGACAGATTTGTTCATTCTTCTGGCAGTCCATGTTATATTCAATATTCTTCACCAGCACCGTAATTCAAAGGCATCAATTTTTCTTCGGTCTTCCTTATACATTATCCAGCTTTCGCATGCATATGAAGTGATTGAAAATACGATGGCTTGGGTCAACTGCACCTGACCCAAGTACAAGGCTGTCGATAATAGAATAATATCCATTTGTCTACAAGGAAGACCAGTTAAGATGACTATTATTCAAATTTATGCTCCAACCACTAAGGCCAAAGATGAAGAAATTGAAGATTTCTAGCAGCTTCTGCAGTCTGAAATTGATTAAACATGCAATCAAGGTGCATTGATATTACTGGTGATTGGAATGTGAAAAAATGTGGCCTTGGTGATAGAAATAGCACCGGAGATCCCACAATAGAATTTTGCAAGACTAACGACTTCTTCATTGAAAATACCTTTTTTCAACAACAAACAGCGACTATACATGTAGACCTCGCCAGATGGAATACACAGAATCAAATCGACTACATCTGTGGAAAGAGATGATGGAGAAACTCAATATCATCAGTTAGAATACAGCCAGGGGCCAACTGTGGAACAGATCAGCAATTGCTCATATGCAAGTTCAGTTTGAAGCTGAAGAAAATTAGAGCAAGTCCACAAGAGCCAAAATATGACCTTGAGTATATCCAACTAAAAGGTAGGCAGTTCAAACCCACCAGTCGTTCTCCAGGAGAAAGATGCGGCAGTCTGCTTCCATAAAGAAACCCTACGGGGCAGTTCTACTCTGTCCTATAAGGTCACTATGAGTTGGAATCAACTTTAGGTTTAGTTTTTGGTTTAATCTTTATGGAAGCAGGCTGCCATGGAGCAGCTGGTGTGTTCAAACCACAGATCTTTCAGTTAGCAGCCGAGTGCTTTACCCACTGTGCCACCAAGTCTCCTTGGAGTTCTCTTAGACTCTAAAACTCTTCCTCTCCTGAGGTCATATTGATTTGGGCACAATTTAGTATGGTGTTTTGAAATATTGTGAAGCCTTGATTTGTTGATGTTCCTTTCTTTTAAAATTAATCCCTTTCTAAAGCATGTATGAATACTACTTGCAAGAGACATATCTAGGCATTGAGTACAACATACTCTCAGATTTCTGGTTCAGAGAATCAGTCAAGCAAAGTGTAACAGTAGATGCTGTGGCCCACCAAGATCCTGAAACTTGATGTTTACCCGGCATATTTGCCTGGGCTTCAGCCTTGATTTCCAGTTCCCATGCCTTTCACCACATTTGCCCTCAAGGCCTGTGTCCTGCCCTGAACCTAGCCAGCTTGGCTGTGTTCCTAATGCCTTTGTCAGCTCTGGGTGTCAAAGTTCACTGCGTATTTCCTGTCTTTCCTGTCTTCACCAGCCTTTGGTGGGATAATATTATGAATGTACATCTCCTTCAGAATCATGGCACAGATCCAGCTCATGCCACATTGTTGCCTGCTGTCTGGAGTCTCCAGCTGTCATACACCACCTTCTGGATTGGACATCCAAATTTTGATTCTTAGAAGAATCAGGCCTGAGCGGGCCATGGAACTAGTACATCATGCCTTATACTACACAGCTATACTTGGTGGAATGGCCTCTACAGTGGGTCAGTGCTGCTACCCAACCTATACGTTAAACCTTGGAAAATGGAGCCCCAGTAACACTAGCTCACCCCCACCTCTGCTATCTTGCCACCTTATTCTAGCATAATTTGTTCTAGATCACAAGAGTTCCATCTAAAGAAATGGTTTTCTTTAAAACAATCTGTGAGATCCAGATTACTTCCAACTTAATATGTAGTCGCTTCTGAGGATAAAAAGATATCTTCAGAACAGTAAACAAATGCAATTGATAGACCCATGTGTTTTTTGTTCTCTAATAGGTGACACTCTTAAATTCAATCTAGCCCAGTGCTTTGGCAAGAGAGTGCCACCTGGTGGGGAATAAACTGCCTTCCATGGAGGTGCAGAAAAAAAATAAAATGGACAGAGGATGGAATGACATCTTTACTGATAGTCAAGAACATTTGGAATCCCACAAGAACAAATGGCTCCACTAAAAAACAGGAAAGAAGGTGAATTTCTTGAAAATACAAAATCATTTGAGTAAAAATATCCTGGTACTTTTTTGGGATGTGAATATATTTTCAGGTGACAATCATGTACTTTGTCAGGATATTATATAATTGAACTTTATAATCCCTATTTTTAGGCAAATGTGCAAATTACAAGTTAAACCTATGAGTTATCTACTGAAGGAAATTAATTTCAGTATGTATCGGAGAATCAAAACAATTTAGGCTCAATCTACTTTCTCTAGCTTCAATATGGTGATATACATACAGTGATAGAGCGATTATTAACGTTCACAGTGAACCTAAAGCAGTGGTTCTCAAGTGTTTACATGATAATCACAGGTGTGTTTAAAAATCTAGATTCCTGGCCTTTAATCCCAACTATTCTGATTCAGTGGTCAGGATTGGACCCAGAAATCTGCATTTTTATCAAGCACACTAAATTATTCTAACACAGGTGTTCTCTTAACAGGGTTGAGAGCTGATTTAAGGCACTGTAAAATGCCACAGTTCCCTCTGAATCATTAAAGAACAATGGAATTATTTGCATTCAAATACATTTTAATGTTTGGGAAGTGAGTAATCCCTATGTGCGGCACCCGTAATAGCTCTCTGTAGTTGGTATACTTGATAATACAAAATAATTCACTGCCTAAGCACGTTGGATAACAGGTAACTCACCCCTAAGAGTCAGAAACAAGGTTCTAGATTCATTATTCCCACTGGGGAACAGAGGCGTAAGGAGATTTGCTACCTGCTGGAAATCTGCCTGCCAACTAACCAGACCAAATTTCAAAACATATGTATTCTGGTTTCCTCCTCCAACAGTCTGCCTTTCCCCGCTACTGGAGCTGTTACCCTCCATCTGCAGGTTTAGCCCTGTTCCTGCTCCAACCAGGCTCCAAGACCAATCAAAAGCAAGCTCCAGCCATACTCAGAGGAGTCCCCTGAGCACTGGCAGACAGAGAAGTAAGACCTCCTGATTTCTTAAACATCTCCCTAAGGCTTTGATGGGAGTTCCAGGGTGACACAAACAGTTAGCATTCTCAACTGCTAACCGAAAAGTTGGAGGTGTGAGTTCACCCAGAGGTGCCTTGGAAAAAAGGTCTGGTGAACTACTTCCAAAGAATCAGCCTATGAGACCCTATGGAGCACAGTTCTACTCTGACACTCATGGGTTCGCCATGAGTCGGAACCAACTCTGCAGCAATTGGCAAGGCTTTGATGAGCATACTTGATTCTCTCCAACACAAACTAGCCAATTAAGAAAGGATCAGCTCTTGTCTTTAGCCCAATCCCATTCAATCTGGTCCATATATATATATACAAGTATCCTCCAGTCCTTTCTCCTCAGCTATTTAGAGCAGTAATGCTCAACCTTGACTGACATTAAAATCATCACAGAAACTTTAAAAAAATTCCAGGGCTGTCCCCTAGATTTATTAAATCTGAATTTCTGGGCCTAGTGACTCCACAGGGGGTGCAGATTGCACCAGGTGACACTATCAGAAGGGATGACACTAAAATGACTGTCTATAAAATTTTTGTTCAGTGTTTCAGCAGAAATTTATTGTTTTTAATAAAAATATTCCTCTAATTAGTTATAACAACAAAAACATTTTCATAAACCCAGTTTACATGTATCAAGACACTTACAAGGCTAAAACTCTATGCTAGTTTACTTTTTGAACCCTGTAATGCCCTCTGGTCAGAGCTGTCATTATTACCCAATCATAATGACACTTCAAATCATGCAATTTGTCTGCAAGCGCACAAGCATGCACTATTGTTTTCATTGCTGCTGGTGTTTTTATAGTTGCTGATTTTATCAAATTTTCTGGTGTTTTAGCTACAATATTATGATAATTAGTATTTATGAACCTGTATCAATAACTTTTTTGAGAATGAAGTAGTAATTAAAGGAAAAGAAGGAGTAACATAAGGGAATTACAATTTATGAGTAACATTAGACCCAAAAACATTACTAAGGATTCTGTATGATCTGGTGTGGGAGGAGGTCTATTAGAGGGGTGACACCATGAGTTACCACATTGGGTGACACCAACTGTAGTGATGCAACTGGCTGGGACCCAGACCCCAATACATGTAAAGCTCTCTAGGTGATTCCTAGTGTTGACTAGGTTAAGAGTCACTGACTTAGAGAGTCTCTGGATAGTATATGTCTAGGCCTTCCCAGAGTCTCAGTGGGATTTGGAATTGGTAGTATTTGTCTGATGCCTAGAAATGTCTGGGAAGCATCTTTTTTGAGTACATTATGGACCTTTTAGAAGAAAGGCATGGTGATCTACTTTCAAAAAATCAGCCACTGAAAACCCTATGGAGCACAGTTCCACCCTGACACATGTGGGATCACTATGAGTTGGAATTGACTCAAAGGCAACTGTTTGTTTGTTTGTTTCCCATCCTTGCAGCTAGGGCATGGGCACGTGACTTGACTTGGCCAATAAGAGAAACCCACTCCTGACACTGAAAAGAGCTAGTGATGCAGATACGCATTAGTGGGAAAGACACTTGGGGCAGTTGCTAGTTTCTCAGTGGTTGTTGCCTAGTGCAAGTTGAGTCAGTGGTTTGAGATATGGAATCTCAGCAGCAATGGCAGCATGGTGTCCAGCCAGTTCAGTGCGTGGTTCCAGGGTGATTCCTGGTTATGTAGCCTCTGATATTTTAATATATTTATTTAATTCTTAAACTGGTCATAGTTGATTTCCTTTGCATTCAGACACTCCTCTTTCATCTCCTTAACATCCCTCCCCTTCCCTGCCTGACTGGTCTAGATTGACTGTTTTGACTTGGCATTGGTGGTGGAAATGCAGAGAAATACCTCCACATCCAATTTTTAATATAATTTCCTACTAGCTCTATGTCTCCCTGGGTTCAGCCTTCCGTTGCTCTCAGCAGGCTTCCCAGCTCTGACAGTTGAATATGAGTCCCTCACTGGGGCACATCTATGCGATGGGAATGCTAGCCTTAACTTCAGAGCTTTAGAGTTCTCTGTGAAAGCAGTGTGGCTGGTCAAATATCTCCAACAACCCATTCCTCCACTCAGTTCTGTAACCACTCATTCATTCAGCAGGTATTTTTGAGTGACTACTGTGTAGAGTCAGTGAATACCAGCATGTGACCCAAGTCGATGCCACTTGGAACAGAGGAATTGTCCAGTTGAGCCCTGCCTGAATTCTTGACTGTCTTAGTCTCCTACAGCTTCCATAACAAAATACCACAAGGTGGTTGGCTTTAAAGAACAGAAATTTATTTTGAGGGGGCAGAGCCAAGGTAGCAGATTAGTCAGATGTACTGAGCCATCCTGCTGCAACAAAGACTCGAAAAATCAAGTAAAACAGATACAGACATCAATCCTGGAACCCTGAACCTTAAACGAAGGGAAAAAGTATTAAATCAGAATCCACTGAGAAGAAAAAACTGATAGAAAATGGTGAAGGAGTAGAGATATGAAGTGGAGGTTCGCAGCCAAATGGCATGACTCAGTGTGGCCATCTTGGAATAAAGCCGACAACCCCGCACCCAGAAAGGCACTTCCACGAAATTCCCAATAGGAGATAGAGGTACAACACGGACACACCCAGGGCTAAGTAAGACTACGTTTGCTGACTACTACTCATAGAGGAGCCCAGACGTTCTCACCCAGTAACTACAGGAGCATGCTTCTACAACCCCACTCCTCTGGTGAATAGCAGAAAGAATCCCCCATCCCAGCAGCACTGACTGCCGGGAACCACAGTACTAACCCACACTATTGCCCTCCTCTATATAGCCCCCACTGCCCCTGTACTCACGTCCATCCTCCCTCTCTCCTCAGCCCCACCAGCCAGACCCCCAGACCCCTCCTGGCTGGCTCAGCCCCTACATCACTGTGCCTTGTGGCCCCAAGGGGAACCAGCCCAGACACCCAGATCCCTCCCAGTTGGCTCGGCCCCCATGTTGCCACACCCTGTGGCCCTGAGGGGAACAGCCCAGACCCCAGACTCCTCCTGGCCAGCTCAGCACCTTCTTGCCATGCCCTGCAACCCTGAGGGGAACTGGCCTGGACCCACAGACCCCCTCCCCAAAGCTTGGGCCCTGCATCGCCATGCTATGTGGCACGAAGGGGAACTGGCCCACCCCACACAGGCACTGCTCCAGCCCCCTATCCCAGCCTGGTTCAAGCCACTGACAAATAACCCATCTCCACCCCTACCCCTCCTGCTAGACCAGACATGTGGTACCATAGCTGAGTGACAGGTCTTGCACACCCAGACAAGGTGGTAAGAACTATCAGGCCCAAAGACAAGCAAGCAATAAAGCACACCCAGCCCACCCACCCAGACATAACCAAACAAAACAAAAAAGCAGGACAAAACAAACAAATCTACTATCAATAAATAAAGAAAATAAAACCTGAATGTCTCTGAGACAGTAGACAATATCAACACATTTAAAAAAACAGGACAAGATGGTTCCAGTAAGTGATCAAAATAAAGCACCAGATGACCTTCCCACAGAAGAAAAGGCAGGGGAACTACCTGATAGAAATTCAAAAGTCTAATATTCAGGGCTGTCCAAGAGATTAGGAAAGAGTTCAATGAAAATACAGACAAAATCATGGGGAAAAAACACATAAAACCAATCAAAACATATCCAAAATCAAGGAAAACACAGGTAAAGCAATAGAAGAATTCAGGAAAATAATACAAGAATAAAATTTCAAAATAAATAAACAATTAGAAATCATACAAAAACAGCAATTAGAAATCCAAAAGAGAAATAACAAAATTTCAGAAATGGACAAGGCAATAGAAGGATTTAGGAGCAAATTTGAAACAATGGAAGACAGGATCAGTGAAATTGAAGACAAAATCATGAATGCCACTTGAGGAAAAATCAGAGAGAAGAATGAGAAAAATGAAGAAAACCTAAGAACTATGTGGGATACAGTCAAGAGCAAATATTTGTGCATAATTGGACTTCCAGAGCAGGGGAAGAAAATGGAAAACACGGAGAAGATAATTGAAGATATGCTAATAGAAAACTTCCCTAATATCATGAGAGATGAAAAGCTGACCATCCAAGAAGCTCGAAGAACCCCATATAGGATAGACTGTAAAAGAAAGTCACCAGACATATCATAATCACACTCACCAAAATCAACGACCAAAAAAGAATCCTGAGAGCAGCTCAATAAAAATGAAAAGTCACAAAGGGGGAAACAATAAGACTAAGCTCTGACTGATTACTTGGCAGAAATCATGTATGCAAGAAGGCAATGGGATGATGTATATAAAACCTTGAAAGAAAAAAATTGTCAACCAAAAATAATATATCCTGCAAAACTCTTGATCAAATATGATGGTGAAATTAGGGCAATTCCAGATAAACAGATATTAAGGAAATTCGTAAAAACCAAACCAAGTTTACAAGAATTATTAAAAGGAGTCCTTTGGTTAAAGAACCAACAATGTCAGACAACAACCAGAATCTAGGACACAGGACAGTATCAGCCAGATGCTAACCTAGGTAATGAACTCTCAACGATAAAACAAAACTAAAAGACTTAAAACAGGGAACTAGAGACGTCAATCTATAAATGACAACAACATCAGAACAATAAAAAGGGGACACACAGTGTAAGTACAAAACTTTCAAATGGGGAGAAAATCAAGTTGATACCAAGTAATAAAAGCCTGGTTCAAACTTAGGAAGATAAGGGAAATTTTCAAGGTAAACACAAAGAAAGTTAACAAACCTACTCATCAAAGAAGAAAGACATAAATTCTCAGTAAACACGAAATCTACAATAATTAACAAAACAAAAAGAAATTCCACAGACAAAAGGAACCCAGCATGGAAGAGTAAGAGGAACAAAGAAAACCTCAGCACCATAAAGAAAGCACTACAAAGTGACAGGAATAAATTCAAACCTATTGATAATCACCAGAGCCCTGGTTGCAGTAGTTAAGAGCTCAGCTGCTAACCAAAAGTTTAGCAGTTCAAATTCACTAGCCACCTATTGGGAACAAAATGCGGCAGTTCTACTCTGTCCTATAGGATCACTATGAGTTGGAATCAACTTGATAGAAACGAGTTTCATTTATCAACAATCACACTGAATTTAAATGGCTTAAGTGCACCCATAAAGAGACAGAGAGAGAAAGAATGGATAAAAAAAAGACCCATCAAAATGCTGTCTACAAGAGACATACCTTAGACACAGAGACATAAATTTATTAAAAATCACGGGATGGAAAAATATATATAAAGCTAACAGCCACCAAAAAACAGCAGAAGTGGCAATATTAATCTCAGATAAAATAGACTTTAAAATGACATCCACTATAAAAGACAAAGAAGGACATTATATAATGATTAAAGAGACAATCCACCATGATGACATACCCATAAAAAATATCGATGTACCCAATGACAGGGCTGCAAAATACATTAAAAAAACTTGAATAACACTGAAAAGAGAAACTGACAGTTCCAAAATAATAGTAGGAGACTTCAACACACCACTCTAGGTAAAGGACAGAAAGAAACTCAGCAAAGATACAGAAGATCTAAAGGCCATGATCAACCATCTTGACCTCAAAGACATATATAGAACACTCCACTCAACAGCAGTAAAGTATACATCATTTTCAAAGCAGATGCAATATTCTCCAGAGTAGACCACGTCTTAGGCCACAAAGCAACCATCAACAAAATCCAAAACATTGAGATTAATACAAAACATCTTCTCTAATCACAATGTCATAAAAGTAGAAATTAATAATAGGAAGAGCAAGGAAAAAAATACAGAAACTGAATAACAGCCTGCTTAAAAACCACTGGGTAATAGACAGAATCAAAAATTTTTAGAATCAAGTGAGAATGAAAACACATCATACCAAAATCTTTGAGACACAACAAAGATGGTGTTCAGTGGTCAATTTATAGCAATAGATGCACACATCAAAAAAGAACAAAGGGACAAAATCAAAACATTAGCTATACGACTCGAACAAATAGAAAGAGAACAACAAAAGAAGCCCACAGCCACCAAATAGAGAATAGGAAAACAATAGAAAGAATCAACAAAACCAAAAGTTGGTTCTTTGAAAGGATCAACAAAATCAACAAACCACCAGCCAAACTGACAAAAGAAAAACAGGAAAGGACACAAATAATCCAAATAAGAAATGAAATGGGGAACATCACAACAGACCCAACTGAAATAAAAAGGATCACCACAGAGTACTATGAAAAACTGTACTCCAACAAATTTGAAAACCTAGAGGAAATAGACAAACTTCTAGAAACACACTACCTACCTAAACTAACACAAACTGAGGTCGAAAATCTGAATTGACCCATAAGAAGAGAAGAGATTGAAAAGGTAATAATAAAACTCCCAACAAGAAAAAAGCCCTGGCCCAGATGGCATCACTGGAGAATTCTACCAAACATTCAGAGAAGAGCTCACACTAGTACTACTCAAACTATTTCAGAGGCCAGAAGAAGAAGTAATACTTCTGAATTCATTCTATGAAGCCAGCATAACCCTGATACCAAAACCAGGCAACAACACCAATAAAAAGAAAACTACAGACCAATATCTCCCATGAATATAGATGCAAAAATTCTCAACAAAATTCTAGCCAATAGAATTCAGCATCATATAAAAAAAAATATTACACCATGACCAAGTGGGGTTCATACCAGGTGTGCGAGAATGATTCAACATTAGAAAATCAATCAACATAATCCACCACATAAATAAAAGAAAAGACTCACATGATCATCTCCATCGATGCAGAAAAGGCATTGGATAAAGTCCAACACGCATTCCTGATAAAACCTCTAAATATAAAATAGGAATAGAAGGGAAATTCCTCAATCTAATACAGGCCATCTACACAAAATCAACTGCCAACGTCATTCTTAATGGAGAGAGGCTGAAAACCTCCCCCCTGAGAACAGGAACAAGACAAGGATGCCCTTTATCACCACTCCTATTTAACGTTGTGCTGTAACTCATAGCCAGAACAACAAGGTAAAAAAAAGAAATAAAGGGCATCCAAATTGGTAAGGAAGAAGTAAAACTATCACTATTTAGGGATGATATGATACTATACACAGAGAACCCTAAAGACTCCACAAGAAAACTGCTGGAACTAATAGAAAGATTCAGCAGAGTAGCAGGATACAAGATAAACATACAAAAATCAGTTGGATTCCTATACACCAATAAAAAGAACTATGAAAAGAAAATCAGGAAAGCAATATCATTTATAATAGCCTCCAAAAAAATATTTAAGAATAAATCTAACCAGGGATGTAAAAGATTTTTACAAAAAAAACTACCAAACACTACTGCAAGAAACAAAAAGAGACTTACATAAATGGGAAAAAATACCAGGCTCATAGATAGGTAGACTCAACATTGTGAAAATGTCAATTCTACCCAAAGCAAACTACAAGGACAAAGCAATCTCGATTCAAATACCAAAGCATTCTTTAATGAGATGGAAAAGCTAATCATTAACTTTATAAGGAAAGGAAAGAGACTCTGGATAAGTAAAGCATTATTGAAGAAGAACAAAGTAGGAGGCCTTGCATTACCTCACCTCAGAACCTACTATACAGCTCTGGTAGTCAAAATGGCCTGGTACGGGTACAAAGACAGACACGTTGACCAGTGGAACAGAATCAAGAATCCAGATGTAAATCCATCTCATACCACTGCCTGATTTTTGACAAAGGCCCAAAGTCCATCAAATGGGTGCTGCAAAAATTGAATGTCCATCTGCAAAAAAAAGAAAGACGATCCATACCTCACACCATAGAAAACACTAATTCAAAATGGACCAAAGACCTAAATATAAAACCAAAAACTATAAAGATCATAGAAGAAAAAGTAGGATCAACACTAGAGACCCTACTACACAGCATTAACAGGATACAAATCATAACTAACAGCATACAAACTCCAGAAGAGAAGCTAGATAACTGGGATCTTCTAAAAATTAAACACTTATGCTCATCAAAAGACTTCACCAAAAGAGTAAAAAGACAATCTATAGACTGGAGAAAATTTTTTGGCTATTACAAATCCAACAAAGTTCTAATCTCTAAAATCTACAGGAAAATCCAACACCTCTTCAAAAAAAAGACAAATAATCCAATTAAAAAATGGGGAAAGGAAATGAACAGACACCTCACCAAAGAAGACATTCAAGCGTCCAACAGACACATGAAGAAATGCTCACAATCACTAGCCATTAGAGAAATGCAAATCAAAACCACAAGGAGATACCATCTCACTCTGGCGTTACTGGAACAAATCAATAAAACAGAAAATAGCATATGTTGGAGAGGCTGCGGGGAGATTGGAACTCTTATACACTGCTGGGGGGACTGCAAAATGATACAACCATTTTGGAAAATGATATGGCGCTTCCTTAGAAAGCTAGAAATAGAAATATCATATGATCCAGCAATCCCACTCTTAGGAATATATCCTAGAGAAATAAGAATCGTCACACAAATAGACATAGGCACACCCATGTTCATTGCAGCATTGTTCACAATAGCAAAAAGATGGAAACAACGTACTTGCCCATCAACAGATGAATGGATAAACAAACTGTGGCACATACACACAATGGAATACTGCGCAATGATAAAGACAATGATGAATCTGTGAAGCATCTCACAACATGGATGAATCTGGAGGGCGTTATGCTGAGTGAAATAAATTAATCACAAAAGGACAAATATTGTATGAGATCACTACCATAAAAACGCATGAAAAGGTTTACACACAGAAAGAAACAATCTTTGATGGTACGAAGGAGGATCGGGGTGGAAAAACACTAAATAGACAATAGATAAGGGGTAACTTTGGTGAAGGGTAAGACAGTGCACAATACCGGGGAAGCTAGCACAATATGTTCAGGGTAAGTTCATGGAAGCTCCATGGTCAAATCCAGATTCCCTTAGGGATTAAATTACTGGGCTGAGGGCTGTGGGGACCATCATCTCAGGAAACATCTAGCTCAATTGCCACAACATAGTTTACAAAGAAAATGTTTTACATTCTACTGTGGTGACTAGCATCTGGGATCTTAAAAGCCTGTGAGCAGCCATCTAAGATACTCCACTGGTCTCACTCCTTCAAGATCAAGGGAAAATGAAGAAAACTAAAGACACAAGGGAAAGATTAGACCAAGAGACTAATAGACCACAACTACCACGGCCTCCACCAGACTGAGTCCAGTACACCTAGATGGTGCCTGGCTACCACCACCAACTGCTCTGACAGGGATCACAGTAGAGGGTTCCAGACAGAGCTGGAGAAAAATGTAGAACAAAATTCTAACTAAAAAAAAAAATATCAAACTTACTGGCCTGACAGAGACTGTAGAAACCTAGAGAGTATGGCCCCCAGACACGCTTACAGCTCAGTAATGAAGTCATTCCAGAGGTTCACCTTTCAGGCAAAGATGAGACAGACCTATAGGACAAAACAAGACTAAAGGGGCACACCAGCCCAGGAGCAAGGACTAGAAGGCAGGAGGGGACAGGAAAGCTGGTAATAGGGAACCCAAGGTTGAGAAGGGACAGTGTTGACATGTCGTGGGGTTAACAATTGTCATAAAACAATATGTATACTAAATGTTTAATGAGAAGCTAGTTTGTTCTGTAAACTTTCATCTAAAGTAAAAAAAAAAAAAAAAAAAGAGAAGGGACACAGGATATGAACCGACACTTCACCAAAGAAGACATTCAGCAGGCTAACAGAGAGGTGAGGAAATGCTCGTGATCACTAGCCATTAGAGAAATGCAAATCAAAACCCACAATGAGATACCATCTCACCGTGACATTATGGGCACTAACAAAAAAAAAACAGAAAATAATAAATGTTGGAGAGGCTGCAGGGAGATTGGAACTCTTATGCAATGTTGGTGGGAATGCAAAATGGTACAACCATTTTGGAAAACGATATGGTGCTTCTTTAAAAAGCTACAAATAGAAATATGGTATGATCCATCAATCCCTCTCCTAGGAATATATCCTAGAGAAACAAGAGCCGTCACATGAATAGCTATATGAACATCCATATTCATTGCAGCATTATTCACAATAGCAAAAAGATAAAAACAACCTCAGTGCCCATCAACAGATAAATAGATAAAGAAACTACGATATACACACACAATGGAATACTACAAAACTTCAAAGAACGATGATGAATCTGCGAAACACAGAACAACATGGATGAATCTGGAGGGCACTATGCTGAGTGAATTAAGTCAGTCGCAAAAGCACAAATACTGTATGAGACCACTATTATAAAAACTCATGAAAAGGTTTACACACAGAAAGAAACAATCTTTGATGGTTATGGGGGAGGGGAGAGAAAAACACTAACTAGATAGTAGCTAAGTGGTAACTTTGGTGAAGGGTAAGACAGTACACAAGGCTGGGGAAGTCATCGCAATTTGACCAAGGCAAGTCATAGAAGCTTCACAGACACATCCAAACTCCCTGAAGGACCAAGTTACTGGGCTGAGGGCTGGGGACCCTGTTCTCAGGGGACATCTAGACCCATTGGCATAACATAGTTTATAAAGAAAATATTGTACATCCGACTGTGGTGAGTAGCATCTGGGGTTTTAAAAGCATGGGAGCAGCCATCTAAGATACATCTGCTGGTCCCATCTCGCCTGGAGCAAAGGAGAATGAAGAAAACCAAAGACACAAGGGAAAGATTAGTCCAAAGGACTAATGGACTACAACTACCACAACCTCCACCAGACTGAGCCCAGAACAACTAGACAGTGTCTGGCTACCACCACCGACTATAACAGTGATCACAATAGAGGGTCCTGGACAGAGTGGGAAAAAAAAATGTAGAACAAAATTCAAATTCACACACACACAAAAAGACCAGACTTGCTTTGTACTTCAATCTTGTATATGAGACTAAATGGGCACACCAGCCCAAAAGCAAAGATGAGAAGGCAAGAAGTGACGGGAAACCTGGATGAATGGAAACAGCGAACCCGGGGTGGAGAAGGGGAGAGTGTTGACACATCGCAGGATTGACAACGAATGTCACAAAACAATATGTGTATTTATTGCTTAATGAGAAAATAATTTACTCTGTAAACTTTCGCCCAAAGCACTATAAAAAGAAAAGAAAGAAAAAAAGAAATTTATTTGCTCACAGTTGTGGAGGCTAGAAGTCCAAATCAGGTTATCAGTCAAGCTGATTCCTTCTGAGCGCTTTGAGGGAGAAACTGTTACATGCCTCTCTCCTAGTTTCTGGTGGCTCCAGCAATCCTTGGCATTCCTTGGCTTGTAGATGGATCCTCACATGCTGTCTCCCCTGTGTGTGACTCTCTTTCTCTGTTTGGCCTCCTCTTTTCATAAGACACCAGTCACGCAGCATTAGGATCCACACTACTCTGATATGACCTCTTCTGACTTAACTGACAACAAAGAAAACCCCTATTTCTAAACAAGGTCACATTCACAGGCACAGGAGTTAGGACTTCGACATACCATTCTGGGGGACACAATTCAATCCATAATGCTAACCCACAAAACTGTGATAGATAATAAAATGGTTGCTGTTTTAAGCCATTACATTTTAAAGCCATTAAATGATATGCAGCAAAGATAACTGGAACACAGTCCAAGAGAAGGAATGAGTTTTGGAGTGTTCAAGGGACCAAAATCAGACCATATGGTAGAAGCTTTAATAAAAGGGTAGAGGACAGTAGAAAATAAGTCGGGAGAGTTGAGTGGGGGTTGATTGTGTGGTGCCTGGTGGGCCATGCAGAGGACGGTCACTGAAGGGTTTTAAATAGATGAGTGACATGATCCGAATTTTGAAAATTCTTTCTGGCTGCTGTGTAGCAAATGGACTGTCATGGGGCAAGCCTCGGCAAACAGCAACCAATTAGGAGGTTGTTGCAATTGGTGATTTTTCCTGGTTGGAAATTTGACTCAATATGTAGAAACTTATTTTGCAACACTGTCATCAACTTCCTGATTTTTGTTCCAGTTCAAGCAACTGGACTTCTGCCTTATTTCTGTAGCTTATCCCTTACTTTGCATCTCAGTCCTAGTGATGTTGTCTCCATCTTGTTCCCCAATGTCCCATGATATAGGAGCAGGAAGAAGAGGAATTCTCCCCCCACTTCTGCTGGTTCCTTATATGTAGAAGAAACTCCACTGGAGCAACCTTTTGGGAATGAGGATCTTGTGTGGGAACAATAAACGTGTTGAACGTACTTAGCTCAGCTGTCCCCCAGTTCTTGGGGGTCGCCTGCCTATAGACAACATGAGTTCTGCTCCACTTTCTTCTATGTATAAACATGCACCTCTCCCCCAGTGGAAGAGGCCCATGGTGGTCAAGTGCTGCTGTGACTCAGGGGTAAGTCTGCCTTATTCTGGGTTTCAGTATTAGGAAGCTGCTTCACCTGCAGATGGAAGCCACATTCTTCTGTTTCTGCTTTATCAATAAGAAGGGTGATATTTTGGGCTCCATCTGCCTGATTCCTGTCTGCCTCTCAATGGAATTCAAACTCAGGTGGAAAAAGGGGTGTTAGTTTTCAGGCCCCAAAACCCTAACACCTGAGATCCTGGTTCAATAATCTACCTGTGAGTCTACTTCTTCTAAGGCAGGGCACTTGCTTTGCTCACCTACACTCCCAGGGATTACCTGCCCCAGACCTCTCTGTTGGTGACCACCTGGTGGCCCAGCTGGATTTTCACATATTACCTGTTCCTTGAATTTTCCATTGTCATAGGATATCTACCTGCCCCACTGTCCATCGCCTCTGCCCATCACCTCTGGTTGGATTTCCCTAACAGAGTTGCCCACCAGAGCCGTGGCCTTTCACAGATCACCTAACTCTTTAACTGTGCATTGGATTTCCATTAGCATCATTCCTTCCATTAACATCAGTTGGGCCTGCTCCTTGATGTCTGTCCCCACCTGGACGGCAGTAGGTGTGTCTAATTTAATGTCTAAGTCCCTCCCACTGACTAGCTCCAGAGCCTATTGAACTAGGAACTCTCATCCCTGCAAAGCAGATAAGAAAGGGCAACATAGTGTTGTGGGTTCTAGGGTCCTACCAGGTCCCAACTATGCATCCTTCAGCTAGTTTCTTAACCTCTCTGTGCCTCAGTTTCCTTGTGTGTAAAATGAGGGTAAAGATTATAGTAACTACCTCAAGTATTTGTGGGAATTAAAATAATACCCGTAAAACAGTCAGCACATACTTCGCATGTAATAAGACATTAATAAATATTAGTTACTTCGGGGGAGTGGAATAAGGATCCCTTGTGGCTCAGTGAGTAAAGTGCTTGGCTGCAGAGTAAAAGGTGGGCACTTCGAACACACCAGCCACTCCTTGGGAGAACGATATGGCAGTCTGCTTCCGTAAAGATTTACAGCTTTGGAAACTCTTTGGGACAGTTCTACTCTGTCCTATACGGTCACTATTAGTCAGAATCAGTTCAATGACAGTGGGTTTGGCTTTTTTTTTTCAATATTGGGCAAGCCCGCTCATATACTTTCAGAGTTGATTTTGAATATGAGTGGAAAGAGGTGGTAGGAGAGCGAGGAGGTCAAGAACCACCCAAGAAGAACATTAATTTCACATGAGAACGCAAGTCCAGTTTATTGAGAACAGAGACAATGAATTTTCATTTTTTATATCTCTGATACATAGCTTGGTGCCTAGCACATAGTAGGTGCTCAATAAATCTGTTGAATAAATGAATAATTCCAATAGGTGTACATAAAACAATTGGCAATGACTAAGGAAATGCAAGAGCTTTATCTGACCTCCATTGTCACTGTGGTCCTGCATTTCCAGAGTTGGGCTGGAGCCAGAGGGGCAAAGCCAGCAATCTCCCCAGGGCATCAGCTCCATGCCTGGAACCCCTTCAGGCAGTGCTGCAGGCAATGCTATTTTCCTGTCAGGCTGGGAGGGCACTGTAATGAGTAGCACAAATGGAGAAATGATAAAGATATGCCAGGACTTCTAATTTTGCAAGTTGTTGCCATTTCCAATGAACAGGGTGGCAGTGAGAGATAAGGCCAGGAATTTGAATTGCTATTGTGGTTCACTCTGCAAGCAACTAGAGGTTTTTCTGTAGAGTCGTTTGTAATACCAGGTGGCAATGATTGTCCTGAACTCAGAATGGGTGAATAATTAAGCTCTTCCTTTCTTACGGGTTTCTCTGTTCCCGTTTTACTTGAGCCTTCGTTCCGTCCAACAATGCACACCATTTGATATAAAGTGAAGCATAAATATATGACCAGAGAACGAGGAGGTAAGAGTCTCAGGCTCTGAGTTCTCAGTTCTGCTGAGTCATTCCCCGGTGCCTATGCCTCACTTTCTTTCTCCTGGAACCTGGAGTTCATATTATGCTTCTGTTCTCTTTGGGTGATATAGTCAGTGGTGTCAGAGGTGGGCAGAGACAAGGAGGGGCTGCCCTACAGCACAGCACGCTTAAATGCACACTGACTCTTTCCTTTTTTTTTAATTTTATACAAATGGGGCATATTTATTTTATATAACACACATTTATATAGCTTACTTGCTTTGTGCCAGACACCATTCTAAATGTATCACAAATATTAACTCATTTAGTTCTCATAACAACCATACTAGGTAGGTGCTATTAATATCCCCAGAGATTAGGAAACTGAGGCACAGAGAGGTTAAGGAACTCACCCAGCGCTACACAGATAGTAAGTGATGCTGTAGGAAGTTAAATCCAGGCAGCCCAGCACCAGAATTCCTGCTCTTAATCACCATTTCCTGCCTCTTAAATTTTACGTATTGTTCCATACCTTGGAGCCCTGGTGGAGAGTGGTTAAGAGCTTGGCTGCTAACCAAAGTTCAGCAGTTTGAATCTACCAGCAACTCCTCGGAAACCCGATGGGGCAGTTATACTCTGTCCTGTAGGGTAGCTATGAGTTGGGATTGACTCTATGGCAATGGGTTTGGTTCCTTCAGTTTCATACACTGCTTTTTTTTTTTTTTTTAATTGTTGTACTTTAAGTAAAAGTTTACAATTCAAGTTAGTCTCTCATACAAAAATTTATCCATACAAGTAGCGTCTAGGATCTTAAAAGCCTGTGAGCAGCCATCTAAGATACTCCACTGGTCTCACCCCTTCGGCAGCAAGGGAGAATGAAGAAAACAAGATACAAGGGAAAGATTAGTCCAAAGGACTAACGGACCACAACTACCACAGCCTCCATCAGACGGAGTCCAGTACAACAAGACGGTGCCTAGCTACCACCACTGACTGCTCTTACCAGTATCACAGCAGAGGGTCCTGGACAGAGCTTGAGAAAAATGTGGAACAAAATTCTAACTCACAAAAAAAGACCCGACTTACTGGCCTGACAGAGACTGGAGAAACCATGAGAGTATGGCCCTCGGACACCCTTTTAGCTCAGTAATGAAGTCACTCCCGAGGTTCACCATTCAACCAAAGATTAGACACCCTCATAAAACAGAACGAGACTAATTGGGCTCAACAGTCCAGGGACAAGGACTAGAAGGCAGGAGGCTGCAGGAAGCTGGTAATAGGGAACCAAGATTGAGAAGGGACAGTGTTGACATGTTATGGGGTTGTTAACCAATGTCATAAAACAATATGTGTACTGTTTAATGAGAAACGGTTTGTTCTGTAAACCTTCATCTAAAGTACAATAAAAAAATTAAAAACAAAAAAATTATACATACATTGTTATGTCACCCTTGTTGCTCTCCCTCTACTGTGACAGCACACTCCTCCTTTCCACCCGGGATTTCCCACGTCCATTCAACCAGCTCCTGACCCTCTCTGCCTTCTCATCTCACCTCTGGACAGGAGCTGCCTATTTAGTCTCAAGTATTTACTTGAGCCAAGAAGCACACTCTTCACAAGTATCATTTTATGTCCCATAGTCCAGTCTAATCTTTGTCTGAAGAGTTGGCCTTGGGAATGGTTTTAGTTTTGGGCCAACAGAGAGCCCAGGGGCCATGTCTTCTGGGGTCCTTCCAGTCTCAGTCAGACCATTAAGTCTGTTTTTTTTACTAGAATTTAAGTTCTGCACCCCACTTTTCTCCTGCTCCATCAGGGACTCTCTGTTGGGTTCCCTGTCAGGGTGGTCATTGGTGGTAGCCAGGCACCATCTAGTTCTTCTGGTCTCAGGATGATGTAGTCTCTGGTTTATGTGGAACTTTTGTTTCTTGGACCAATATTTTCCTTGTGTCTTTGGTGTTATTCATTCTCCTTTGCTCCAGGTGGGATGGGACCAACTGATGCATCTTAGATGGCCACTCACCAAAGTGGGATGCAGAACATTTTCTTAATAAACTTTGTTATGCCAATTGACCTAGATGTCCCCTGAAATCATGATCCCCAGACCCCCGCCCCTGCTACTCTGTCCCTTCAAGTGTTTGGCTGTATTCAGGAAAATTCTTAGCTTTGGTTTAGTCCAGTTGTGCTGACTTCCCCTATAGTGTGCGCTGTCTTTCCGTTTGCCTAAGATAATTCTTGTCTACTATTTAGTTAGTGACTACCCCTCTCCCTCCCTCCCAACCCTTGTAACCATCAAAGACTGTTTTCTTCTGTATTAAACCTTTTCTTGAGTTCTTATAATAGTGGTCTTGTACAATATTTGTCCTTTTGCGACTGACTACATTCACTCAGCATAATGACCTCCAGCTTCCTCTATGGTCTAAGATGTTTCACAGATTCATTGTTGTTCTTTATTGTTGCATAATATTCCATTGTGTGGATATACCATAATTTGTTTATCCATTCATCCGTTGATGGGCCCCTAGGCTGTTTCCATCTTTTTGCTATTGTGAACAGTGCTGCAATGAACATGGGTGTGCATATATATATTCATGTGATGGCTCTTATTTCTCTAGCATATATTCCAAGGAGCGGGATAGCTAGATCATATGGTACTTCTATTTCTAGCTTTTTAAGGAAGCGCCAAATTGATTTCTAAAGTGGTTGTACCATTTTACATTCCCACCAACAGTGTATAAGTGTTCCAGTCTCTCCACAACCTCTCCAACATTTATTA
>NW_004444027.1:2011026-2050678 GCF_000243295.1 Trichechus manatus latirostris
GAGAATGTTCCATGCCCATTGGATAAGAAATTATACTTGGCTGCTGTTGGGTGGAGTGTTCTGTATATGTCTATGCGATCAAGTTCGTTGATTGTGGCATTTAGGTCTTCCATGTCTTTATTCAACTTCTTTCTGGATGTTCTGTCCTTCACTGAAAGTGGTGTGTTGAAGTCTCCTACTACTATTGTGGGGCTGTCTATCTCTCTTTTCAATGCTGTTAGAGTTTGTTTCATGTATTTTGGAGCCCTGTCATTGGGTGCATAAATATTTATGATAGTTATGTCCTCCTGGTGTATTGACCCTTTAATCATTATATAGTGTCCTTCCTTATTCTTTGTAGTGGATTTTACTTGAAAGCCTATTTTGTCAGAGATTAATATTGCCACTCCTGCTTTTTTTTTTTGAGTGTTGTTTCCTTGATATATTTTTTTTCCATCCTTTGAGTTTTAGTTTGTTTGTGTCTTTAAGTCTAAAGTGTGTCTCTTGTAGGCAGCATATAGACAGATCATCTTGTTTTATCCATTCTGCCACTCTCTGTCCCTTTATCGATGCATTCAGTCCATTTATATTCAGTGTAATTATTGATAAGTATGAGTTTAGTGCTGTCATTTTGATGTCTTTTTTTGTGTGTTGTTCAGTTTCCTTGTTCCACTTAATTTTCCATACTGAGTCATTTTTCTTTAGGTATTTTCATCTTTTTCATTGTTGTTGACTTTGTATTTGCTGAGTCTTTATATTTTTCTTGTTTTTTTCTTTTGATGTGTAGAATTGTTAGTTTCCTCTGTGCTTATCTTAATATTTACCCCTATTTTTCTAAGTTTAAACCAGTCTTTTATTTCTTTACATCGCCTTGACTTCTTCTCCATATGAAAAATCTGTGTCTACATTTTTTAGTCCCTCTTTTTTGTTTTAATGTTGTCATCTTTTACATATTGACATCTCTGTTTCCCTATTTCGGTGTTTTAGCTTAGATTTATTTTTGTGTCTTCCCTATCTGGGTTGATATCTGGTTGCTCTGTCTTGTGTTCTAGACTTGGATTGTTATCTGATGGACTCCCTTTAGTATTTCTTGTAGTTTTGGTTTGGTTTTTGCAAATTCCCTAAACTTCTGTTTATCTGGAAATGCCCTAATTTCACCATCATATTTGAGAGACTGTTTTGCTGGATATATAATTCTTGGCTGGCACTTTTTTCCCTTTAAGGCTTTATATATGTCATCCCATTGCCTTCTTGCCTGCATGATGTCTGCTGAGTAGTCCGAGCTGATTCTTATTGACTCTTCTTTGTAGATGACTTTTCGTTTACCCCAGCTGCTCTTAAAATTCTGTCTTTATCTTTGGTTCTGGCAAGTTTGATTTAATATGTCTTGATGACTTTCTTTTGGGATCTACCTTACGTGGGGTTCAGTGAGCATCTTGGATAGATATCTTGTCATCTTTCATGATATCAGGGAAGTTTTCTTTCAACAAATCTTCCACAATCTCTCTGTATTTTCTGTTATTGCCCCCATTCTGGTACTCCAATCACTCGCAGGTTATTCTTCTTTATAGAGGCCCATATAATTCTTAGGGTTTCTTCATTTTTTTAAATTCTTTTATCTGATTTTTCTTCAAGTAAGTTGCTGTCAAGTGCTTTATCTTCAGTGTCTCTGATTCTGACTTCCATTGCCTCAATTCTGCTCTTATGACTTTCTATTGAGCTGTCTAATTCTGAAATTTTATTGTTAATCTTCTGGATTTCTGATTGCTGTCTCTCTATGGATTCTTGCAGCCTGTTAAATTTGTCATTATGCTCTTCTCTAATCTTTTTAATGTCCTCTATTGCATGTTCTGTATTTTGCTTAATTTCCTTCCTAATTTCTTGCAGAGTTCTGTATATTAATCTTTTGTATTCTGCCTCTGGTCATTCCAAGAAATTCTCTTCCTCCAGAAAATTTCTTGATTCTTTATTTTGGAAACTTGCTGAAGCCACCATGGTCTATCTCTTTATGTGATTTGATATTGACTGTTGTCTCCAAGCCATCAATAAGTTATATTTATTTATTTTATGCTTGCTGTGTCCTAGCTTCTTGTTTTATTTTGTTTTGATATGCCAGATCGGCTGCTCGTGTGAGATAGCTCGATCACCAGCGCCCCTGAAGCTCCAATGTCCTGCCACCAGGTGTTCAGAACTGCCACTAAGTATGTGAGCCCAGGAGTCCTCCCACTCCTCCTGTATGGATTCAGCTCAGGTGTTCAGGTAATTGGCCACCAAGTATGTGGTGCAGGTTCTCACCTACAGTCCTAGACAGGCATGGACAATTGATGTAGGCACAGGCATCTGGCTGCAGCAGCAGGTCACAGGCTGAGCAAGGCAAGGGGCTGATGGCTGACCCCAAGTGTCTGGGAGGAAGGTGTGTCCCTGCTCCCTACAGCACATAGGGTGCTGGGTTTTGCAGCTGGACTATGAACACCCAATGCTGTTGGCTGTAAGAAGCAGGGGACACGACTTATTCTTGAACCCTGTCACAGGTGGTTAGGTGACGTGGGTGGAACCACCAGTCCTCAGGTCCCTGATGTGGGCAGGCGAAGAATCTGCCCAATGGGCAGAGCAGTGTCAAATGTCACAAATCCGCCACCCCACAGCTGAAACAGTTGAAGCTAGACTTCAGGTATATACCTTGTTGTACTGTGGTGATGAGGGCCTACACTGTTGAAATGGGCCCACACAAGTCTATGCAGGGATGAAAGGCATTCAAAGTCCATGGGCCCCTTATGCCTGTGCCTAGCAAAGGAGCTGTGCCTACCCTGAGCTCTTAGCTTAGGGAAGCTGGCAGATTATTTTTTTCCCTGTTTTTTAATTTGTTCCTTCTCCAAGGTGGGCAGAATGGCTCAGAGCATGTGAGAGGTGCAACTTCTGGCCCAGGAGACTTGGCAATCACTGAAGCCATTCTGGACCTGGTGAAGAGCAGGGAGAGGGGAGGTGAATGGGAGAGAGGGGTTTTCCAAAAGGGCAGTGATTTTCATCCATGCAGTAGGCCAAATGCAACTACTTATCTTTCGCCAATTGAGGGCTGCTTCTCCCTGGTTCTGGATGGCCGAATAGACTCTTTGCTGCTGGGTCTCTCTCAATATGGAAAATGCCTCCCGAGCGCCACTGCTTGCCTCACCGCACACAGGAGATGATCCAGCCTGGAGGGCTCCGGCTCCCACTGGGTCAGGTCTAGCAACTCCTCACTGCTTCCTAACCATCTATCCCTACCCCTGTCACTCAGTCTGATTCCTCAACTTTTTCTTTGATGTTTAGGGCTCCTAGATTGTCATATATAATCAATTCACTTGTTTTTTGGTGTCTTTGTTGTAAGAGGGACCACAGGAAGCATCTGACTACTCCTCCATCTTGGCCCCATCTCCCTTACACACTGACTCTTTTTAAGCATGTGCCCTGTCTCTTCATCTGCATTATTTCCTCCTTAATGTTATAACACTCTGCCTTTACCTCCTTATGGTGGGAGGTCCTAGTCAAGTGTGCAGCACAGGTGCTTTATTGCACATTTGTGGCTGATTAAGGCGACAGGATCTCTCTCAAATGAGCACCTTGCACCCTCAATTTGGGGCCAGTTTCTCAGCCCCTAATCCACTCACCTGTGGCTCCAACAGCTCTTGACCTGAGCATACTCCTCCTTTACTCTCCTCAACATTCCATGCCACTTACTCTCTACCCTGGAAGTGATGCTGAAAGCACAGCAGCCTGGCCGGGCCTAGGGAAAGGGCAGTGCAGGACTTTTCCTGTCAAACACCTGCCGGATGGGAGTGTGGGGAGGGGGAGTCACAATTGGAAGTGGGGCATGGCATCAGAGTGCTGACCAGACACAGAATCTATGATTCTCTTTCCTCTGTAGGAGCTGATGTTGTTGTTGTTAGTTGCCATTGAATCAGCTCCAACTTATGGCAACCTTATGTATAACAGAACAAAATGTTGATGGTCCTGCACCATCTTCATGATCGCTGGTATGTTTGAGTCCATCGTTGTGGCTATTGTGTCAATCCATCTCACTGAGTGTATCCTTTGTTTTTATTAGCCCTCTATCAAACATGTTGTCCTTTTCTAGTGATTCGTCTTTCCTGAGGACATATCCAAAGTAAGTGAGTTGATGTCTCTCCATTCTCACTTCTAGGGAACATTCTGGTTCTATTTCTTCTAAGACTGACTTGTTTGTTCTTCTGGCAGTCCGTGGTATATATTCAATATTCTTTGCCAACACCACAGTTCAAAGGCATCAATTATTCTTCTTCCTTTTTCATTGTCCAGCACATGAGGTGCTCAAAAAGACCAGGGTCAGGAGCACTTTAGTCATCAAAGTGACATCTTGGCTTTTTAAAACTTTAAAGAGGTTTTTTGCAACAGATTTGCCCACTGCCAAGCTAACAGAACTAAGTAAAGTTGTGGCCATCATTAAAAGTCTGCTTTTCTCCCATTGGGCAAGGACAAAAACCAAACTGGCTACTGGAAACTCTGCAGCCTCCATGGAGGACCCAAGTTTGAGGTGGAAGTTTATCTTCCCTGGGGCCCCATAGCCCACAGACGACTTGAAAGGCTTTCTTCATTAAGTCAGCTCGATTGAGTCTGAGAGCACTTAAACTCATTATTCATTTTTGTAATGACTATTTCTTCTGTAATAACAAGCTCCTTCATGACATGTTTTTAGTAATTTTTTTCATTACAGAAGTTAAAAGCACACAAAAAAAAACAAAAGAAAAAAATGTGTCCATAATCTCACTACCTGGGAACAATATAGGTTCATGTCTTTCCAGCCATTTTGCTGGGTGTATATTTTTAATACAACTGAGATCATTCAGTGTTCAATATTATACCTTTAAAATTTTAAACACCATTTTTCTAATTACAGAAGTACAGTAATACACATTCACTGTAAAATTTTGAAAAACTTTTAAAATGAAAAGAAGGAAATAGAAATCATTTGAGTTCTGCCACCCATAGCCAAGCATTGTTAACATTTTGGTTTAGTCCCTTAAAATCTATTTGAACAACAGAACATCTACTTCTTTTTATTTAAGCAGTTAACATAGGAACATTCACAGAGCCTAGATGTACGATATATAAATGGGGCCTTAATATTATAGAAAAATATGTATGTAAGTCCCTAAACTAAAATATAAAGAGTAGTTATCTCTTGGTGGTAGGATCATAAGTGGTTTTTACTTTCTTCTTTTTACTTGTCAAAAGTTTCAAACCTTCTACAATGAATATTAATTTAGTAATAAGAAAAACCCAAAATTATTTAAGAGACAGATATCCAAATTCACAAATGTGTTTCAGAACAGGGTTTTTTTTCTCTTGCTTTTCCCACCCCCAAATCCCATCTTTCCTCCTCTTCTCACCCTTTTCTGGAAGCAGTTCTTTGACAGGAAACTCTGGTAGCCCCCAGCACGTCTAAGGCTTGCAATGAGAAGAGGTAATGAGAGGAGGTGGTGAGAAGAGGTTAGTATGAATGGGTTAAATCTGTCATCTTAGGGTTGCTTCACTCTAAAGAATCTGATGGCCTTGATGCCCCTCCAGAGACACACAGGACTTGAGGAGCTGATGCTGCCTCCACACCTTCTCCCAGGTTGGAGTTAGAATGCTGGAAGTGCTGAGGGCAGGAATAAGGCCCCTGGGATGAAAGAACAGAAGGAAGGGCATCCAGGGAGAAGAAACATTTAGATGCCCAGAAGGAATAGACTTCTCAGGGACTTATGGATTACTGACGGGAAAAGCTCAGGCAGTTTGTGGTAAAATAATAATACAATCACTAAATATATTTAAAATATTAAAAAAAAAAGGGGGACATGATGACCACTAGGTGGTATATTAGTTTATCAATGTTAAAATAAATTTAATTTAAATAAAGTTTAATAACTTTAAAATTAACTCTGTTATATGAGGTTTTTTTAATGTAAAAAAATCATTATTTGAGTCCCAAGCCGATGAAACTGTTTACTATCTTGGTCTATGCAGCTCTGCCTAGAGGGGTGGGGAAATGCCCTTTTTCTAATTATCTTAGCCTAGAGCTCCAAGCATATAAAATAAAGCTGTTTTTTTGGCTATAATAGACCAGTACCAATATTATTTTAAGTGGTCATAGCAATAACAACAATTTAAAAAAAAATGCATGCTAACTGCGGTAGGAGGGTAGGGAATAAAAGCCACATTTCCTGGCACTGGGAAGATGGTGAAGCAAAAGAGAATAACTGAGGAAAGTTCTGGAGTGTCCAGTTTCATCCCAGGCTGCAGAATTCACCGAAAGCAGGCATCCATGTGGATTCCTGAGTTTGGGCCCAAACCAAACAAGTTCTTCACCTGGAAGTCTCACTATAGGAGAGGAGGTTTTACACATTCTTGGGTTCTTAATTGTTTTGATGTATCTTTAAATTGCCAGGATTAGGCATTTTCTTTCAAGAGGAATACATGGGTAGTATATTTTGTGAGCTCTGCATATCAAAGAACGTCTTTGTGTTACCTTCTCACATGAAACACAACTTTGCTACATATAAAATTCTCAGTCACACCTCTCCTTCAAAACATTATAGTTACCGTTGCCTTTTTTCTCAAACACTCAGTTTTGTGAAAGAGAATCCCCTGGACAGTCTGTTTTTTTTTTTCTTTTTAGGATACCAGTTTTTAAGCCAGAATTAATATATTTTTCTTTGTCCTTATAACTAAAAACTTTTTCCCAGATGTGAGATGCTGTTTTCATAGAGCTATTTCGAAACACAATGAGGCTTTTCTATTTGTGCTCTTAATTCTTTTTTCAACTCCAAAAAGCTTTCCTCCATTTTGTCTTTGATGATTGCTTCTATTTCCGTTTTTCTAGTTCTTCAGGAGCCCCTGTAAACCTTGGCATACTCTCGTCCATGTCTGTACCTTAATTCTCTCTCATGGCTGTCTTTTCCTTTATGTATTTCAAGAGCTTCTCAGATTTGTTTCTCACATCACTGATTTAGATTACGCTCTGCTAGGTCTATCCTTTACAGCTTCAACTGAAGACTTTAATTTGCTACTGCTCTGATTACCTTTCCTATCTTAAACTGTCATTGACTGCAATTAACAGAAAATCCTGGCTCAATTCAATTTAGACAATAAGGGAATCTACTATTTCACATAACAAGGACTTCTCAGACCCTCAGCTGGATATTAGGATGAAGTGCATGGCTACTGACCTAATCTCCATTATCTAAAATGTTACCATCTACTCTGTCTTTGCTGGACTTGAATGGAATTCTCTCCCACCTCCTCTTTGATTTAATTAACAATTGAAATACATGAAAAAATATATTCCTGGGGAACTACCACCAGGGCTCTTGCTCTCTCTGACTCTGGCTATGGTATTTCACTTGTGGGGACTGATTGTACTTTCCAGCAGGCAATGCAGTTCTCCCCATCCTCAACTCATTCATTCATTCATTCATTCATTCTCTCTCTCTCTCTCACACACACATGCACACATTCTTCTATTTCTGGAAGCTGCAGTCATTGCATATATGTGTCATAAACTGTATTAATAGGAGGTGGAGATTGAGGGAGTAGAATAAATGACATTGTGCTATAGCTGCTTCAGAAAGTAACCTTAGAGAGATAGTTTCACCATTCTTTGGTTGATTCAAGTCTTGAGTTTTTGATCCAGGGGAAGGACTTTGAGGCATTCTACCTTATTACAAGATGGCAGCATGCTGAGCATAGAGGTTCCTTTCAATGTAATTCCACTGGTCTTGTTCTTAGTAGAATTCCTTCCAAACGCAGACATTAGACTAACCAGTACCGTTTATGATAATTAGTTAGTTTTGGTCTTTTTCTGTGTCTAAATAGATACAGATACCACTTTCTGAACTTGCGCTCTTCAGAAAAGAAACTACTTTTTGCAAAAATATTCACCCAAAATTTACTCTCCAAATCTCAAATCCACTGTAAGGAACTTACATGCCTGAACCAGTGAGCACATTAAGCACCCCCTGAGCCCAGGCGACAGGAGGTAGAGTGCTATCATCTTCTTCACCTTCTCCTAGGAGTGGGCACTTTGGGTTTCCATGTTAGGTTCCCCAGTGTGCCTGGGGACACCACCAACCTGGGCCCAGTGTAGAGAGAATCTTTAATGTTTTTAACATATTACTTCATTACTAACTTGCATTGTAGTACATGTTTACAGCCATGTAGAAGGAAAACATACTTTGTAATTGATACCACTCAGTTAACCTGAAGTTTCCACAAAGAGACCCTCTAGTGAGTTCCTTAACTGTTACATAACTGATGCTTTAAAAATGCTTCATTTTGTTCAAAAAAAATTAGTGTGTTTTTATATAGGTATTCAAGAGTATTTCAATGTTTGGTTTTTTTTTAATTTTCAGGAAAAAATAAAGTTGGGGTTTTGGGTAGCATTATTATTTTTCCCATGTAAAACAATAGAATAAGGCTCCCACTCTCTAGAAATTTGTTTTTCAACATATTTGGGGGAAAGAATTAGATTTAAATATCAAGAGATGGATGACTGTATTCCAGTGAGAAATTCAAACTGTGTCAAGGGTTCCTAGCCAAATGGCGTTTTTCCTCCCTTCTTGCACCGCTCCCTTCCCTTCCTAGCCAGCACGAGTGCATACTTCTTAATTCTTATCTCAGTAATATCTTGACACTCTGAGGCTGTATTACTGTCACCCTTGGTCTCTAATTACTGACCATAGCAGTCAATTATACTTCTGGACAAAGAGTTCTACAAGCGCAAAGTGAGTAATAAATAACAATGGTCTTCAGGTTGCTCAATGAAGAGCTGACGCAAAGCGCACATTGGATTAGTGCCCGTAGGAAGGAAAATACAGCCCTCATGCACTCACACAGTCACCTCTCAGTCGCTCTCTCTCTTACACACACACACACACACACACACACACACACACACAGTGCACACATGCTTTTCAGGGCGCAAACAACATAAGGAGTTAGAATTCAAGGATATCAGTCAATCCTCCCACTTTTCCAGTCCTCCCAGGCCCTGGCAGCCAGCAAGGGTTACTATTGTAGGCATCATATGTCAGTGATAACTGCAGTGATCTCAATATTTCCTCATCAAAACAGAATTTTCTAACATCACCATTGGCAGAAGTAAGCTTTTGAAAAAGGAAACAACACTAATACAACATCTGATTTTTTTTTTCATCAAATGTGCAGGCTTAGACCAAAACTGTTAACAGATTTTTGCACTCCTATGGCCCCCCACCAAAAATTATCTGCCATCTTATTTTTGAAAACTTAGGGAGATAGTAAAGTGCATTTGTTTATGTATAAAATGTTTGCATATGTTATATGCTGTTCAAACCAAACCCATTGCCAGAGAGTCGATTCAGATTCATAGTGATCCGACAGGACAGAGCAGAACTGCCCCATAGGGTTTCCAAAGAGCAGCTGGTGGATTCAAATGGCCGACTTTTTGGTTATCAGCTGAGCTCTTAACCACTGTGTCACCGGGGCTCCGTATGTTGCCCAAACGCAGGATTAGCAAACTATGACCTGTGGGCCAAATCCAGTCCACTGCCTTTTTTTTCACAGCCTACAAGCTAAGAAGTTTTTACATTTTAAATGGTTGAGGAAAAAAATCAAAAGAAACAGAATATTTCGTGACATGTGGGAAATACATGATTTCACTGTCCTTAAATAAGGTTTTGAAGGTGCCTGGGTGGCACAAGTTGCTTGTACTCAGCTATTAACTGAAAAGTTGCTGGTTTAAATCCACTCAGCGATGCCTGGTCATCTGCTTTTGAAAAATCAGTCACTGAAAATCCTATGTACAGTTTTCCGACACACATGGGGTTGTTATGAGTCAGAAACGACTTGATGCAACAGGTTTAAATAAGGTTTTATTGGAACACAGTTGGGCCTAGGCGTTTACATATTGTCTATGGCTGCCTTTGCATTACAATAGTAAAATAGAACAGTTCCAACAGAGAAGGTACAGCACACAAAGCCTAAAATATTTACTATCTCATCCTTTACTGACAAGACTTGCCAGCCCCTAATGGTTAAGAGCTCAGGCTACTGATCCAAAGGTCGGCAATTTGAATCCACCAGCCACTCTTTGGAAACCCTATGAGGCAGTTCTACTCTGTCCTATAGGGTCACTATGAGTCGGAATCCACTTGACGGCACACATCAACAACAACGTTAGTCTGTTAAAATAAACCAAAAAATCAAAACATTGCTTGCTTGATATTATTAGGGTTGTGTGAGGGGAAATAACTGCATACCACAGAGCATCAACAATCTTAAACCAGGCATTCCAAGCGTAAGCACCCTCTCACGATTTTATTTACCTACAAATTTTTTACCTCATTGCCTTAGAGAAGTCAGAAGAAGTCACATGTAAATATGTGTCGTGGGTTGGAAAGTGTGCCCAGTGCATTCAGAGGTGCCTACAAAGGTTTCTTCTTCAGTGTTATTCCACTTTTCCTTGCAGTAGAAAAGTATGGGGATAGGAAAGGAAGGGTTCACAAATTGCCAATCAAATATCTCTCAGTCTCTTCCAGTTTAACAGTCTTATTTGGATTACTTTAGTCTCTTTCAGGTAAAACTGTCTTTCGAGATTTCTGCCCCCTCACACCCCCATCTGTCCTGCAGTTCATGGAGGGAAAAGCTTACGTGAGCTTAGCCACAGAAGAAGGGGTCTCAGATCCAAGTGCAGCCCCTTATGCAATCCTCAGGGTCTTCGATGGTCTCTTTGTCAAAGTTTCTCATCCCTCCTGGTCCTAGGCGCCTTGTTCATCCCTCCCCTCCCCCACCTCCACTCTGTCAGTGTGGCTCTGAATCTCGACCACATCCTCCTTCATCCTCTGGCCTGGCTGTCTACCCACTGCAGAATCACGGCTGCCCTGGGTGGTCTCACAGCAGGTCTATTGGCTCTCAACTCAGCTGTGTTCTGCATACTCCACTAGGAGCCCACAGGAACGTCTAGACATTTCTGTGCCACCCAGGAGCCTAGGAATGCTCTCAGGATGGTGCTCTCTCTAGCCCTCTCTAAGTCCTTCTTTCAGCTCTTTCTAACCTACAACTTGGGTGGTGCCATGTTGGATGCAGCAATCCTCTGGGACTTGACATTTCCCCCAGCCTGTACCTGGAAAAGCAAAGAATGAAATCACTGTTCTGGGATTCCCCCAAACTATCTGGATGTTTCTAATATGTCACTCATTCAGAGGGAAAAGCCAAGGCCCAGGTATCTGCCCTATCTTCCTCTTCCTATCTGGTTAGCACCTCCCTTATGAAATAACCTGAGTTCTCTCTACCTAAGGCGTATATGTCCAAATGCCAGTCCTAATTCCTCATATATAAAGAGAGCTTTTAAATTTCAGAAAATAAACATTTCCTCTCTCCATAAAGCCTGGCTTTCAGGACTGTTATTTCAATATGACATCAACAAAGTTAGCTTTGAAAATCAAAGTCCATCAATGGTCTTTTTATTCCAGGCACTACCAACCCTCACCTTCCCTGCAGTTTATGGCTTAGCCTTAATGGTGGAAGGCTGTAGGGGTACATGATTTATGGGGGAATGAAAAACAGGTCAGTTTAATATTTTCAAAATATTGTTCCCGCTACCCTTGCTAAGTCAAAATCCTCTATAAACATTTTTATTCTTTCAAAAAAAATTAAACCTCAGCAGAACTCCTTGGGCTCAGCTGTCAAACCCAGTATCAAGTGAAGATTTGATACTATTGCTGTTGGTATGGTTTCTACAAAGGCAATTCAGGGATACAAATTTCAGTGGATCAATGTGTTTTATCTCATGAATTTTTGCTTCTGTGGCAGGTTTTTTATATTATCTAGGCCCAGGGTTTATATAATAAGAGCACCGGTGACAAGATTCATCTCCGAGCAGTGGTTCCCAACCTTGGCTGCGCTTGAGAATTGCCTACAGAGCTTTAAAACCTGTTACCTGTAGCAGGTGAAAAAGCCATTATCTTGACAACTGCCACCAGAGCTCCTCTTAGTAAAAGGAACTTTCTGTTTAGGAGAATATCTTGAGGTACTAAGAGTTAAGAGGGGACAGGCCATGAGAGCAGAGGTTAGGACACTGGGAAGTAATTGTTCTGCATAAGAAACAAGCTGGAATGGGGGTGGCAGTGGGAGAAGAACCTAAGATATGAGATGGGGTAGAGGATGGAAGAAAAAGAGAGAGATCAAGTCACAGGCAAGGAGAGTGCAGCCTGAGGAAAAAGGTGACCAAGGAAGGAAAATCCCAGTGGCGGGTGGCTCAAAGGCTACGCAATGATGCCTAATATTCAGAACAAAGTTGTTCGTGTTCTGGGGGTAAACCCCTATTTCCTCAGACTCTGAGAAGAAAAGAAAACTTTTTACACATACCCAGGCTTGTGTAGTGGTGGGGCGGGGAATCTGGAGGACTGGCAGTGAAGACTGTCCTGACCACCTCCACGCTCCCTGCCAGCTGAGCGGCAAGGTGAGCGCACAAAGCTCCCACAGAGGCGCCAAGAGAGGCCCAGGAAACAGATGTGGTGGAGATCTGATGCTATCACAGGCGTGAGACCAAAAACGTTTTTCCTCAAACAGATCATCTCAGGAAGAGGGGAGACTGCCATGAGACGCACATACAGATGTGCATGCAGGTCCCATCAGACGACAGAATCACAATCTGTCAGGAATTTAGGGGTTTCTATAATCCTCCATTCCCCCAAATGATTCTGATGCTATGTTTCAGAACCACTGCAATCACCAAAAGCAGAAAAAGGCCAGGAGTCACATCTGTTCCTTCTACAATTGTTTAACTCTAATTTTCGTTTAGGAGTTCCTGGGTGGCACAAATGGTTAACCACTCAACTACTAGCTGAATGGTTAGTGGTTCGAATTCACCCAGAGGCACCTCAGAAGACAGGCTTGGTGATCTGCTTCTGAAAGTTCACAGCCCTAAGAACCCTACAAAGCACAGTTCTACTCTGCATACATGGGGTCGCCATAAGTCAGAATCTACTTGATGACAACTAACAACAACAATCTTAATTTAAACTCTTTGCTCTTGTTACCTCCCAAGATACAGAGTCTCTCTCTCCCTCAAGATAGACTAATAACCGTTTACTCGTTTTCAAAATGGCAGCCCTCTGTCTCTCCAAAATTATGTGTGAATTATTTGGGAGAGGGAGGGTCACATCTTTTGAAATCTATACCAGCTTTTTTTCTGATGGAATAGAATCTCATAATCTAAAATCTTGCCAGGGGATTTAAGAAGGTTTTATTTACAACTCTTCCTCTATCATTTTCACATATCATATGACAGAGATGATCAAGATCTGCCTAATACTTTTTGCTGCATCACTGATTTTTTTTTTAATGGTGCTTGAAAAGAAGTGAGCAAACCAAATAATCTTTTTATATCTAGCTCTTTAGAACTTGCTCAAAGCCCCTACGCCTGCCGACATCAGAGTAGACGAGACCCTTGTCTGACCAAATTGACAGACAAATTCTAAAGGGTGGCAGGTCTCTGTCTAACCTCTTTGCTATTTTAAGCCTACATCTAAAGCACAAGACCTGGCTGGTTAGAAGAGCTGTGTGCGCGACTGCAGCCACAGCAAATGGGAACATAAGCAGCAGCTCCAGCTCTGCTGATGAACCAGAAGCAGCCTTAAAAACAACTCAACTTGCTCACCAACTATAACTACAGTGAGAGATAAAAATCTGTGTATTCTGCTATATGATTCCACGTATATCGAATTCTCATAAATGACAAAATTATAGAGATAGACAAAAGACTACTGGCTGCCAGAGGTTAGGGATGTGGGGGGAGTATGACTATAAAGGAATGTGGAGCCTGAGGAGAAAGGTGACCGAGGAGGGAAAATTCCAGCGGTAGGTGGGTCAAAGACTACACAATGATGCCTAATATTCAAAACACATGGGGCCTCTATGAGTCGAAAATCAACTGGGTGGCACCTAGCAACAGTAACAATACTTATGTAGGCTGCAACCATGGGGGAAATTGGGTAAAGGGTACCTGGGACCTCTCGGTACTATTTTTGCAACTTTCTGTGAATCTATAATCATTTAAACATAAAAAAGTTTTTAAAAAATCAACGTATTTTATCCACCTTCTCCAGGGTTTATTATATTATACAATAAGTCAACTCAATCAGCTACATAGAGGTAAAACGGCTTCCCTGTGGATACAACACAACTTAGTGCCCCCTCAGTCAGGCACTCTTCAGGAGTATTATAACTAGTTTCTTCTGTGGTTCAAAAGCTGTCATATTTAGTTTAAAATGTTTTGGCACACAAAGTGTGGTATATGTGTGTTAGTTGGTTTTATTCTACATCCTAGCGACAGTTGACATTTGAAGCACCTGAATCTAGAATATACCCCCAGGAGTTATTAGTTAACAGAACTGGAAGCCCACATAACTAAGGCAGCTACTGTAAGTACTTCAACTTTTTTTTTTTAATTCAATCAGCATTAGAGGATTTACTAATTAATATAATGATGTTTACAATTATGTTTAATCATGTAGTGTATGGTGTTCGAATTATATAGACTGGTTAGATAAATAGAATCGGCACCTCCACCTTTCCATGAATTTAGCCAGCCCCCAAGGCTATATCTTTCAGAGCAGCACCCTAGGCTTGAACTCTGTCAGGTTTGAGACAGGCCATTAGCAGAGGATTCTGCCTTCTCATCCAACTAGAACATTGGTTGAAGCCTGTCACTGAAATAGCATTACATGTGTCTGAGTAAAATTTTATGCAAGGTACTTGTTGTAATACAGAAATAGAGAGCTGGAACTTCATCAAATTTACAGAATAGATTATATGACTATTTCTGTGTTTCCTTGCTAATAAACATTTATATACATTGTAGAATTCAGTCTGATACTTGTTTTCATCATAGCATACCAGCTGATAGCAAGGTTGATGGGGAGGACACCTATAGCTCTTACTTACCTATAACTTTGGAAGCACTGATATCTACCAAGTGCTTAGGCCTTGACATCTTTCTGCCCCAAATCATCTCTTTTTTGTTTTATGACACAAAGCTCTGATGTTTCTACTGGGTACTGGTTCAAGAACTTGAGTGATTGAGAGCTGTGTGTGTGTGCACGTGCGTGTGGGCACAAGCATGTATGGTCCTTTTCATACGAAGTTAATCTCTGCTCCCTCCTCTGAGGAGCCTCCCCAAATCTCCGTTCTTGAGTCAATGTGACCACCCCTCTTCTAACCCCTGTAATCTAGAGTTCTCCTAAGAAAACATCCATCACACTGCATTATCCATGTGACTTTAAGCTCTGTAAGGCCAAGGATCTTATCTGTGTGGCATCAGCTCCAAGCATAGGAATATTGGCATACGGATGAAATGTAAAGACTGTAGGATCCAAGCATCATATTAATTATATCCTTTTCACTCAGTGAAACAAACAGATAATTTCCAAAGCCCCACATTACACATGCTACGGTTTTATAATTGATTTTAGCAACCAAACCTGAGCCCATTTAAAATTTGTGGTATTATTCACTATCAAGAAAGATACTGGGTGGGGCTGATGTAAGGAAATGAAATAATGAAGAGGCATTTGGTTAGGAAACAATATCTATAATACTTCCTCCTTTTTACTGAGAAGAAATCTGACAGCTGAGTACTCCCGACCAGATGCAGGTCAGTCTAAAGCAAAAATGTGAAATAAATACAGCGTGGGTCCAAATCCCCATTTATGAGATGCCTAAGACTTTTGCTGGAATAAATTTATTGAATGCTGAAAATATAGCTTCAATTTTAGGTTATTGCTTAGAAATGATCAGATTTCAATTTGTTCATGATGCCTCTGCCCATTACTAAATCCAGAAATAATAGTAATAGCAATGTCCAACATTTAGAGCAGGAGTAAAAATCTCTACCTGGCTGTATTGGCCAGACCACAGCAGAGCAATCAGGTAGTGTCCAAGGAGACATAGGTGCGGATGTGGTTTGAGGACTCATTGTTTGAGGAAAGTGAGTATGGATGTGCAAAGTTCTAAAAACAGGCAGTAAATGAAGATGCTCAATAGTACCTTGCTTCCAGGGATATGCTCTTTCCTGGCTGGTTGCTCATCAGTGACCAAAACCCGTTGCCATCAAGTGACCCTATAGGACAGAGTAGAACTGCCCCATAGAGTTTCTAAGTTTGTAATCTTTATAGGGAGCCCTGGTGACACAGTGGTTAAAGTGCTTGGCTGCTAACCAAAAGGTTTGAACCTACCAGCCGCTCCACAGGAGAAAGATGTGGCAGTTTGCTTCTGTAAATATTTACAGCCTTGGGAACCCTATGGGACAGTTCTACTCTGTCGTATAGGGTCGCTGTGAGGTGGAATGGACTTGACAACAACAGATTTTAATCTTTATGGAAGCAGATCGGCTGCCACATCTTTCTCCTGCAGAGTGGCTGGTGGGTTCAAACCGACAATCTTTCAGTTAGCAGCTAAGCGCTTTACCTGCTGCGCCTCCAGGGCTCCTTTGTCAGTAACTACAGGAGATAAATCACTGATTCTCAGCCACATTAGGCCCACTGCCTCTTTTACAAGAAATATTTTGCAATGCCCCCTTCACTAACTTAAAATAAAGTTAATATCGCATTTAAGCTATCTACATACAATTTTTCAAAAATTAACGTTTGCCCTAACTTGGGAATAAAAAGAAATGTAAAAAAATATTAAAATAATATGTATTTTAGGTGATGTTGTACTCACTAAATTGAATTAAGTTGAAAAAATAATAACATTTATTTCAATATGTGAATGTTCAGACACAGTTATATTAGAAAACATATTAAAATGTCAAATGCTTGCAGCCATTCTGAATGTGGCAGTTATAAATGCCGACTGATACATGTAAATTTTATTTATGATTCAAGCACCATAAATGGTGATGGTAGTTTTCCAATATGATGAACAACTCTTGGTAAAGTTTTTGGTGAAACAAAGTACAATCTTTCCTCTACTTCCATGATAGTTTCATTCAAAAAAATTTATTTCAATTAAAACCATATCAAAAAAAAAAATATTTTGTTGTACATAAAATGGAGTTAGGTCCTAGCTCAGATAATTAGTAGACATGTATGAATGTCCAGCAAGACATTTGAGATTCGTGCAGACAATAGTTTGTTGTACAGGACTGTCCCACACTGTGCAAGAGGTCTGGCCTCTCTGGCCAACCCCACTAAATGCAAGTAGACCTCCTCTTTATTGTGGCAAAAATGCCCCCACAAAGTTCCAGTTGCTGCCTACCACTTGCCATTGAGTAGAACGCAACTCATGTAGACTTCATGTGTGTCAGCTTAGAACTGTGCTACATAGGGTTTTCAATGGCTGATTTTTCAGAAGTAGATCACCAGGCCTTTCTTCCAAGGCACCTGTTGGTTGCAGCCTAGCACGTAACTGTTTTCTCACCCAGGGACTTCTAGTAGCCCCAAGGGAGAGTAGTATCGCCCCTCATGAGAACCCCTGAAATACAGGAAGTAAGAGCCAGGTAGGTTGTCAAGGTTCCAGCCAAGTGAATGATTGCAGTCTCCTGGGGCGACTAGAGTCTTCAGCAAGGAAACAAAGCAGAAATCCAGTTCTTTGTGAATCAACACGGAAGATGGGGAGCAAGGTTAAGAAGGATGCAAGAACTCTAACTTGAAAACTACTTTCAGTTCTGATCCGTGGCACACTGGATCCTGGTTTCTTGGGCAGCAAGACTTATTCCAGTCCCCTCCCAGATGGTGGCGCTAAAGAGCCTCATACACTTCTGGGTCGCGTCAGTTGGCTCAGGACTACGCAGGGCTGACTCAGCCATCTAGAGATGATGCGGCCTCAGCAGCTGCTGACAATGACGATGACAATAACATTTGTTGTTATTTTGGAATTTCTACTGAATACTTCCCAAGTTTTGTTATTTTTATTTTTCTTCATTTAACTTTCACAACAACCTATTACTGGCGAGGAAAAAAGTTCACAGCTGGAAGGAGCTGCATAAATCAAAAGTCACTGATACAAGGTAGGGCACTGTCATAGAAATTGCTAACCAGCAAATCCAATCTCCTGCTCGCTCTGAAGTCTCCTTTGGCCGACCTCCAGGTGGTGCGGCCAAGGAGCCCCTTCTCGCCTCCCCGCGGTTTGCTGGGACTCCCGCCAGGGAGGAGAGTGCAACCAGCAATGCAGAGGGTTGGGCCGCTTCCCCGTCAGCCCAGGGGCTTGACTGCCAACGCCTTGTTCTCCTTTCTTCCGCACTACAGGGTGGGGTTGACAGAGGTGGACTCAGCCCATCCCCATGATGTGCTCTGAAGGGTAGTTACTTCTCACAAAATGTTTCAAGATCCTCAGTCCAGTCCCTGTGATCTCAGACTGTGCCGCTGTAAAACAAATGTGATTGTTTGATAGGGGACCTCTTCAGCTGCCTATGAAACTTGCTTCTTTTTGCCTCCTGCAGCGCTTTCATGATCTTGCCTGTGATGTCCTGAGGTACAGAAGCAGGGCTGAATATTCCTGTTGTTATCTTTTCCACCCCTTTACAGGGAGACCTGAAAAACCCGCCTGACGTCAGGCTGCTGCCCACAGTCATTTTTCCTTCTGTGCCTAAGATCGTTAGCCCAGTCTCCACTGTAATTAGTACAATGCTTAGTACAGAGCGCTCATAATTAGGGTAACTGCCGTTTTTTTTTTACACTTTCACAGCACCTCATTTGATCCTCACAACAACCTTGTCAGGCAGGTGTTACTGTTATTTCCATTCTACAGAGGAGGAAATGTGGGGCCCAAGTCACATGCCTGGAATGTAGCAGAACTGGGTCTTGGATCAAGGTCATCTGACTCCAAGTCCCAGTGCTGTCAGCAAGGAATTAATGTGCTTGTTGGTAAGTTCTCTGAGTGAGTGTCTTGAAAAATCGTTCTATTTGAGAGCACAAGTCTCTGTAGTTGGGTGAATAACCAAAAAACCCGACTCAATTCCGGCTTGTGACAACCCCATGCGTTAGAGAGTAGATCTGCTCCACAGGGTTTTCTTGGCTGTAATCTCTACAGAAGTAGATCTCCAGGCTTTTCTTCTGCTGTGCCACTAGGTGGGTTCAGACTGCCAACCTTTAGGTTAGTTGAGTACAAACTGTTTGCATCACCCAGGGACCTCATGGAGTGAGTCCCCAAAAGTTCACATCCACCCAGAATCTCAGAATGTGACCTCATTTGGAAATAGGGTCTTTGCAGATGTAATTAAGTTAAGATGAGGTCATACAGGATTAGTGTGGGCCCTAAATCAATGACTGGTGTCCTTAATATAAGAAGAGAGGATATACAGAGACAAGAGAAGATGGCTATGTAAAGATGGAGACAGAGATGGGACTGATATGTCTACAAGCCAAGCAATGCCGAGGATTGCCAGCAACCACCAGAAGCTAGGAGAGAGGCAGGAGAGAGTTTCTCCCTGAGAGCCTCCAGAAGGAACCAAGACTCCCAACACCCTGATTTCGGACTTCTAGCCTCCAGAACTGTGAGAAAATAACTTTCCTTTGTTTTAAGCCACCCAGTCTGTGGCAATTTGTTACAGCAGCCCTAAGAAGCTAATGCAATGTACAAAGAGCATCAGCAGGCCTTTAAAAATAGCAAGACTTTATACTTTCTTCCAAAGAATTTAAATCACTTCACACCCACAAAACAGTTTAAAGCCACAGGATTTCAGTAAGACTCACAAAGCAGGTGTTATGTTCCCTATTTCACTGAGCGAGCAACAGAGAGGGCCGTTGTTAGTCTAAGGGTTCCATCTCCCTGCCTGTACAAGTGAGGGAGATAGAGATCCCAGCTAGTGATGGCCCAGCCTCTTTGTGCCCCAAATGTTGTATTTGGAGCCAATGGCAATTATAAAAGGTACAAGATACAGAGTCCAGAGGCAGGTGCACGGATCTAAACAGGCAGGACAAGAAGGATGAGTCGAAACACAAAGCCAAGCATATAAAAAATTACGGGGAATCAAACCAAGACTAGAAAGAGAGATTTTTTTTTCCTATAGGAATTCCTGGAGTCAGAGGCCACAGGTTTCAGAGCTAGGCTCCAGGTGGGTGATTCTCCACCCTCGGCAGCTGGGGTTCTTGGTTCTTAAAACCCAGTCCAGCTTGGCTAACCACACTACTGCCCTGTGATGAGGGTGATGAACCACCAGCCTCCTCACAGAGGAGAGCAATGCACAGAGCTAGGCAGAGCATCTAAGGAGACTTTCTTCCAAAGTCAAGGGCATCTAAAGGGCCAGGAAGACAGAAAAACCCAGATGGGAATGCAAACCAAGTAGAGAATGCCGATTCTGAGAAAGCCAACTCCTAGTGGGTAGTGGAGAAGTAGGAGCCCTGGTGGTGCAGTGATTAAAGTAATTGGCTGCAAATCAGAAGGTCAGCAGTTTGAACCTGCCAACTGCTCTGTGGAAGAAAGGTGGTAGTCTGCTTCTGTAAAGGCTTACAGCCTTGGAATCCCTATGGGGCAGTTCAATCCTGCCCTGTAGAGTTGCTGTCATGGATTGAATTGTGTCCCCCAAAAATATCTGTCAACTTGCTAGGCCATGATTCCCAGTATTGTGTGATTGTCCACCATTTTGTCACCTGATGTGATTTTCCTATGTGTTGTAAATCCTATCTCTATGATGTTAATGAGCTGGGATTAGTGGCAGTTATGTTAATGAGGTGGGACTCAATATACAAGATTAGATTGTGTTTTAAGCCAATCTGTTTTGAGATACAAAAGAGAGAAGTGAGCAGAGAGACATGGGGACCTCATACCACCAAGAAAGCAGTGCCAGGAGCAGAGCGTGTCCTTTGGACCCGGGGTTCCTGTGTGGAGAAGCTCCTAGGCCGAGGGAAGATTGATGACAAGGACCTTCCCCCAGAGCCAACAGAGAGAGAAAGCCTTCCCCCAGAGCTGGTGCCTGAATTTGGACGCTAGACTGTGAGAATAAATTTCTCTTTGTTAAAGCCATCCACTTGTGATATTTCTGTTACAGCAGCACTAGATGACTAAGATAGTCGCTAAGAGTCCGACTCGACAGCAATGGGTTTTTGGTTTTGGTTAGCAGAGAAGTAGGGCTTGGAATAATTACTAATGTACAGAACAGGTCTCCTGGACAAGTTTTTATCTCATTTCTCCTCCTGTTCGTGGGGTGAGTGTATGTTAGCCAGGCTTAAGGAGCCAGCAGTGTGGATAAGTAGTTTCAGCAGCTGAAATGAAGGGGATGCTGAGCTCACACAGGAAATAGGTGATATTGTTGTTGGGTGGTGTCAAGTCAGTTCCTATTCATAGCGACCCCATGTGACAGAGTAGAACTGCTCCATAGGGTTTTCTTGACTGTGATCTTTATGGGAGCAGATTGCCAGGTCTTTCTCCCATGGCGCCGCTGGGTGTGTTCAAACTGCCAACCATTCAGTTAGCAGCCAAGCACTTAACCATTTGCACTACCAGAGCTCCTAAATAGGTGACAGCACCTACAAAAGAGCCCTAATCTCTTAACAATCAAATTGCTTTCCCTTCTAGACCCCTCAAGTTATGGAAAATCAGATGATTTTGAAGGAGGCAATTATCAGAATGTTAGCATTCTGATTGATGCCCAGAACGCCACAAAAAAAAAAAAAAAAAAAAATGGCTAAGAGCTCAGAACTTAGAATTGTAAATGAGTTTTTCTCCTTTGAGCAAAAAAAAAAAAAAAATTCTGTTGCTGTGGAGTTGATTCAGACTCATAGCGACCTTATAGGACGGAGTAGAGCTGCCCTATAGGGTTTCCAAGGAGCTCCTGGTGGATTTGAACTGCCAGCCTTTTGGTTAGCAGCCAAACTCTTAACCACTACACCACCAGGGTTTCCATAGCACTCCAGGGCGAGGCATTATTATTCTTCTCTTGAAGCCTTGGGATTACATGCTTCTACAATAGACAAGAAGGGCCTTTGGACAGCTTCTAGAATTTCAAGCTGGAAATGCTCCCAGGGAGGAGATTATGGTCAGCCCAGAATTTCTGGTGAGGTTGACCACCCCCTGGAGCCCAGATACGGCCTGAAGTATGTGCAAGGGACGTCTCAAAGCAGGATCGAGCATTTTATTACTTTTATCTAATACTCGTATTCTGTATTAACTGAATGACATTATAGAGAATAAAACTCTGAGTAAAGGAAAAAGTTTACCCACACTCTCAAAACCCTCACAAGTTGAACTGGGTTTCATTTGCTCAAGTCCCTTTTCTATTCATTTTATTGACATATCCTTTTTATGTAGCTGAAATCATAGCAGAGTATAGTGTATTATTTGTATCACTTAAAATTAAGTCATAAGCACTTTTCATGTTGTTACACTGTCTTCATAATTGTTATTGGCTTTATATATCTCTTGAGAGGCTGTATGACATAATTTACCTGACCATTTCTCCACCAGTGTCATTTTAGATTGCTTTCAGCTTTTTACTATTGCACCTAATACCATGGAAAACTTATTAGTGCATTACTCAGAGTCCAGAGGCCTAAGAGAAGACTGAGAGTGAGGTGCCAGCAACTTTTCAGGCAACTAGATGCACAAGATGGCCTGCAGTGGGGGGTAGCCCTGTTCTGGCCTAGTGGGGAGAGAGAAGGGGAGACACGAAAAGTGGAAGGTGATATATTTGTTCCACAGCTGGCCAGAGGCACCAGTTCTGATCTCCTGTAAAGGGGGGTGAACAGGCCGAAGCGGAAGATGTCTTTTTTTAATTTTAAAGTTTTGTTTAATTAAAAAATTTTTTTAGTGTGGATTACTAGATATATCCACCACCCATCTGTCAGTTTTTATACTGTGGTAGCTTGTGTGTTGCTGTGATGCTGGAAGCTATGCCACCTGTATTTCAAATACCAGCAGCGTCACCCATGGTGGGCCGGTTTCAGCAGAGCTTCCAGACTAAGACAGACTAGGAAGAAAGGCCTGGTGATCTACTTCCAAAAGTTAGCCAATGAAAACCTTTTGGATCACAATGGAACATTGTCCAACTCGCTTGCTTTTGGACACATCGTCAGGCAGGATCAATCACTGGCGGAGCACATCATGTTTGGTGAAGCAGAGGGCCAGCAAAGGCATGAGAGACTCTTGGTGAGATGGTTTGGCACAATAGCTGCAACAACGGACTCGAGCATGAAGGTGACACAGAACTGGGCAACGTTTCATTCAGTCATGAGTCAGAGTCGACTCGAGGGCAGTTAACAACAACCACAAATGTATGGCTATGTAAGAAAACATTGGCCATTTCAACGTTTTTACATGTACCATTCAGTGACAATTACTTCCATCATTCTGTTCAACCATCACCATTACCTGTTACCAAATTTTTCCATCACCCTATAGGAGGTGACTTTTTGATGAAAGGTCTTAAGAGTTTCAGGATAAAGCAGTGTCACATCCTGTAGCAGGTGTGAAAAGCACAGCGGCAGCGTCTGGAGGAGCTTGGGGAAGCAAAGCAGCATTGGCAGAGCTGGCCATCTCCATGAAAATGGCCCAGATCAGCATGTGCACATGGCTGGAGTAGCAGGGGCAGGAGCAAAGTAGCGCCCTCTCAGGCTTATAGGCTGAGCACTGCCATGAGGGGGCTGGAGCAGCACAGAAGTTCCTCAGCACATGTGAGACACTTGCAGGGAACTTGTTGTTGTCAGGAGCCCTTGAGTTGATTTCGACTCATACTGACCCCATGTGACAGAGTAGAACTGCCTCCATATAGTTTTCTAGGCTGTAAACTTTACAGGAGCAAATGCCAGGTCTTTCCCCTGGAGCTGTGTTTGAACCATCAACCTTTTAGGTTTGAGTGCTTAACTGTTGTGCCACCAGGGCTTCATTGCGGGGAACTAGCAGAAATAATTGGTGAGGCTCTGGGGCAGGGGCTTGAGGTCCTCCCTCTATGCAGGGGGTGCCAGCGAGTCTGTAGACTGTGGGCATCAAGATTAATGGGTTTGCATCTGTACCCACAGGCCCGGAAGGCTAGTCAGGGTCAAATGATTTAGACTTTTTTCCCTTTTGGATTATTTTCCCAGGGTAGATTCCTAGAAGTAGGGATTACTGGGTTAAAGGGCATCAAAGCTTTTTTTCCTGTGGCGTTCCCAGAGCCAGTTCTCAGGCCCACGCCAACTCCCCATGTTCTTTTTCTGTCTCCCCTGCCACAATCCCAGGGACTCAACTACTTTCATTTTCTCTTTAGGACTGCCCCACTCTCTATCCAGAGGGTTCCTGTCTGTCCACCGCTCTCCCTCCCTCCCCCAACTCCCCAGCCTTTCTTATTGCCTCTGAAGACAAACTCATGGATCCCTTCCTGATGGAGCGCAGTTCTACTCTGACACACATGGGGTTGCCAAGTGTCAGAAATCAACTCCATGGCAACTGATTTCTTTGTTTGTTTGTTTTAACAAGGACACAATAAGAGAATAACTATTTAAAAAAAACATAAAAGCTACAAAAACTTTAGAAGTCTTACTAAGTTTTGATAGTCATAAATCCTTACTTATAACCCATATTCTTTATTGTAATAATTACTAGATTTCCATTTATGACATCAGAGGCTCTTGGGTCTATGTTGAAGATTTAAAGGTCAATGTCATCAGGATTGCTTGGGAAAACACAACCATGCAGTTATTTTAAAAGAGAGTATGGAACATAAAGAAGTATTAAACTGGCATTATGCTCTTTTAAGATCTATCTATACAGGATCAAGTTGACAACAGCAACTCGAAAGACAGGAACCTTAGGGGGCAGTGAGTTTATGTTAATGGGGAAGGAACAACTCAGAAAAGGAGGGTGAGAATGGCTGCACAAATTGAAGAATGTAATCAATGTCACTGAATTGTACATGTAGAAACTTGAACTGCTGTATGTTTTTGCTGTGTATATTCTCAACAACAAAAAATAAAATAAATTCTTTAAGAAAAGAATTGATTAAACTGGAATTGGAGAACTGAAAAGGCAAAAAGGGAACACTGAGGTGACACAGAAATAAATGACTATAGGAAGCAACTCCCACCCTAGGGCTGGGGGCCCTAGAAGCTTGGAGAAGGCTTCCGCAGAGCATGGACCCAGACCACTGAGGAATGGTGTTGGTATCTCTGAGGTGACATAATAAGGTAGTTCTGAGAGTGCGGAAGAAACTGGAAGCTGGAACCAAACTGCTACTGGAATCACTTGCCACTGCTAGGAAGAAACACTACTGATGGGATAATACTGGCAGGAACAGTAAGCAAAATATAAGACCCTTCTCGCTCTTCAGCCTTCCAGTCTCCCTCTCATTTGCTCTATTGGCCAGGGGGCCAGCTGCAGAGGAGAAATGTGGTTTGCCGAGTCTTAGACCAGCATCACAAAGCTGGGCATGGCAGGGTGGATTTGGAGCTGAGAGATAAGAGCTTAATAACCAGCATATGATTTGTGGACTTAGATGGGGAAAAAAATTACATCTTTATTTTTATTAAGCTCTGTAAAAATTTTTAACGTTTCCTTCTATCTTCGTTGCCTGGTGCTGCTATAACAGAAATACCACAAGTGGGTGGCTTTAACGAACCAAAATTTATTATCTCACAGTTCAAGAGGCCAGAAGTCTGAATTCAGGGCCCTGGCTCTAGGGGAAGGCTCTTTGTCCACTTTGGGGAAGAAAATAAATCTTTGTCTCAGTTTCTCTAGCCCCAACATTTCTTGGTTCCTTGGCGATCTCCATGTGGCATCTATCTTTCCCCTGTTTGTGCTTGCTTGTCTTTGTTATCTAATCTGCGCTTTTTATATCTCAAAAGTCATTAGGTTTAAGATACACCTTACACTGATATGGCCTCAGTGACATAACAAAGAAAACCTTATTTCCAAACGGGATTACATCCACAGGTATAGGGGTTAGGATTCCAACATATATCTGGGGGAGGGGGAGGGGGGCACAATTCATAATGCTGTCCATTATAAATGTCAGCAAAAAATAAATAAAAGCACAGCCGTATTAGCAGTACCTGTGACTCTAATAGAAATCACAGATGTTTCATAGCATATTAGAGTTGTTGCAGATGTTTCAAATTATCACTGATGCTCATTATCACTATTTGAAAATTATAATAGGTGTTAGATTTGCTGCTAGATCTAGAAATTGAATATGCTAATAAAAAGGTAATATTAACACAAATTTGTAATGTTAATATTTTCATAACTTTATTTCAGTACATGATTTCCTCTTAAATGTCTATTCTTGTACTTGATGCATTTAAAAACCTTATTTTGGGAAGACATCTAAAGGCTTCACCAGACTGACGAAGGGGTCCATAGCATAAAAAAAAAAAAAAAAAAAAAGGTTAAATACTTCTGACATAGGCTGATCCTTTCTACTTTATTCCAGAAGGTGGGTCTCATCCAATAGCTCACACAAACACTGGTTTTTAATGGGTAGAGCTTGGAACTCTCATTTGGAACATAAGCATGAAGGAAACGTACAACTGGCAGTGAGAAAAGTGGTTTTACCCCAGCCTTCTTTAGTGTGACTTGGAGCAAGACTTTCTCTTGGGGCACCCACGGTTAGAGTAGGAGTTTGTCTTTCCTGTCCTTCCAGGACCCAAATGTAGGTGACAGCTCCACATGGGCATCCCAGGTTCTCCCAGCCAGGGCTGGCTTCATGGACATTAGCACAGGGCTCCACACTCAGCTGGGCCGGTACTTAGTTTGAAGCTATGCTGTTGCCATCTTGAAATTCTTAACAATTTTGAACAAGGGGCCCCACATTTTCATATTGCACTGGGCCCCACAAGTTGTATAGCTGGCCCTACTGCCAGTATAGACTGGCCTCTAGAGTTGCAAGTATTTATGGTGTGACAGAGATTATACTGTCATTACTCACATGAATTAATAATTCACTGCTGCTATTTAATAAAAGCCAAGCCTCACCTCATTGACTTCCCACAATAATTCTAATAAGAATTTGATTTTCTACCGGAGGAAATAGGTGAAGACACTGGGGTTTTATATATGAATACATTCAGATATTCTTGGTCTCTTGACATCTTCAAGAATCCTGATTGAGAAATGTATAAAATGCTTTTCAGAACAGTTTGCCATAACTCCAGGATTTATGGCACATCAGAAATTTGAGACGGCAATGGGTACGCAATCCCCTGGAGCCCTGGTGGCACAATGGTTAAGAGCTATGGCTGCTAACCGAAAGGTAGGCAGTTCAAATCCACAAGCCACTCCTTGGAAACCCTATGGGGTAGTTCTACTCTGTTCTGTAGGGTTGCTATGAGTCAGAATCGACTCGACGGCAAGGGGTTTGGTTTTATGCAATCCCCAAGTTGTGTGGGGTTTGCTTGGCTTTTGTTATTTTGTTTTTTTTTCACATTTCTGATTGGAGGTGCTATCAAAAACTTAGAAGCACAACTTTCTAGGTATTGATGGTTGTTCCTCTGGCTGGAAGGTTCAAAAACCTCAAACTTGTACTGTTCTCAGGAAGACTTGGCCTTAATCCTGCAGCAGCCTGGGAAGCTTAAATTCATTTCTTCTGTATCTGAGTTGGGCAAAAGAACTGTGGTGAGACATCTCAAGTTTAGACAGCTGTAATTAACCTCACCCGCTAGAGGAAAAAAAAAACAACAACATAGCAATAGTATTGTTTCATTGGTTACTTCAGCATAGACATGCGTTTTCAGCTGAGGGATAAAATACCTCTTCAGTCAAATTTTCAGACCAGAAGTGCTTTCCTTCTGCATCAGGGATTGTCTCCACCTCTGAATGAACTCTCCGACGTGGAAGCTGGGTGCAGTTACCACAGAAATCACAGGATAGTGAGGGTTCCTCAGACTGATTCCAATGCTATAAGGCTTTTCTAACTCATAAGGTCACACGCTCCTCATCTGATGATTCAAAAGCATATTTAGGGACACATAAGAACAAAAGCTCTAGAACCAAACTAGATATATCAGCCACGTGACCATGAGCAAGTTGTTTAACCGCACTCGACTTTTGTTTAGTTTCCTTGTTTAGTTTCACAGGGTTGTTATGAGGATTAAGTAAACAAACCAACATAAAGCACTTAAAACAGGGCCTGGCACACAGTAAACCAGTCGCTGATGAGTCAATTCCAACTCATAGTGACCCTATGTGTGTCAGAGTAGAACTGTGCTCCATAGAGTTTTCAATGGCTGATTTTTTGGAAATAGATTGCCAGACCTTTCTTTTGAGGCACTTCTCGGTGCACGTGAACATCGAGCCTTTCAATTAGCAGTAAAGTGCACTAACCATTTGCACCACCTAGGGACTCTATATATAGTAACTTTAAAAAAATACCTTTAGTTTATCCAATCTCTCTAGGTGCCCTGGAAAATAGAAGCTATGGCTTCTATCTTCTAGGAATGTGGTACTTAAATTGTGCTTCTTGGATTCTTGAGGGTTCCACTGAATTGTACACAGGATCTCTGCGGAAGATAAGGGGCAGAGATTGATGAGTAGACTTTGCTTTAGCTCCAACCCCACTTAAGACCAGAATCATTAACTTTTATCTAATTTACATATTGAGTTTCCAGATAAGATTGCACTTTAAGAAAATGTCCCAAGCAAAGCTTTATAGAGTTTGAAAACCACATCTCTTGGAACTTACTGTCTAATTAGAGCTCCAGGAAATGCATCCAGGAAAAAAGTAAACAGTCCTACACAAGCAACTGTGATTAAGTTTTGTGTTAGCCAGGGCCACAGAAGGAAACAAGTGGCACACACTCAAGCGGTTATTAGAGAAGACTGTAATGAAGGGACTACTAACAAAGGTGTAGGCAGGGTTTAGGGAACCCAGGGAAGGAGAGTGCGATACACTGAGTCATTACCACCCATAGACCTGAAAAGGGGAGAGGAAGGGGTGTCTGGAATCCAGAGGGGATAGATGTATGGAGATTGCCTGACAGTAGCTGAAGGCTTTGGGAGAGGGATTCAACCAATCTGTGGAAATCTGTTAAGGAGAGAGCCAGGAGAATGGGTACTCTGGCCACACTCTTGCCACCCTTCAATCCCCTGCAGGTGCTGCCCATTGTCCAAACTCAACCAGAAGCCAGGTGGCAAGGGAGTCTGTTGATGTAGCCCCAGTGGTGTACTGGTGAATATGTGCTTAACAACTAGTTCTGAGGGGGGCTGGGGGGCAGAAGGGTATTTATTTGTAGTGTTTGCCGATGTCCATGGTGTAAATATTCCTACCATGGTCACCAAACATGGAGTTAGGAAGAGATGCACACAATCAGGTTCCAGCACACCACTGAAGTAGAACATAAGTTTCAGCCTCCCAGGGCACAGAACAGGGTGGAAAAAGATGGAGCATGGATCTGGAAGAGCTAACAAAAGACCTCCATTTTATACCTAAAAGGTAAAAGGGGAACAGCCATGGTAAGCATCCCTGCTGCAGCTGCCAATATGGGCCGAGGGGTTCTGACATCTGGACCAAGGTCACCAGTGCCTCCATCTTCCCCATCAACATAAATGCCATCTCCAAGGCTAATATAAAATGGGTAGGTAGAATACAGATTCAGTGGGTCAGTGATGTAGACGAGAGAGGGAATGAGATAGCGAGACAAATAGATGTAAATTCCATGCTAGGCTAAGGCTGGGAAATATCATGTTGCTAATAAAGACCAATCTAGGGGGGAATCTTATGCTTCTCCAACTTCAGTTAAATTCATTGGATAGCTCAACAGCTAGGAGTGGGCTCCATGGAGGGAGGAGAGGTGACACATTAGACATGTTGTCATGGGGTGGGCCCAGGTTATGATATACCACGTGGCATTGAGCTCTGGTTCTTAGGAGCCATAGTTGTCGTTGTTGTGCGCTTTCAAGTCGATTTTGACTCATAGTGACCCCATGTGATAGAGTAGAACTGCCTCATAGAGTTTTCTAGGTTGTAATCTTTACAGGAGCAGATCACCATAGAGCAGCTGGGTGGGTTTGAACTTCCGACCTCTTGGTTAGCCACTTAGTGCTTAACCGTTGTGCCACCAGGGCAATTTAAGAGGTCATAGTACCTGCATGCTATCTCCTGGTATGAGAGCAGCTGCAGATCCGTTAAAATGACCATCGTGGACTTGTGTGGGACCATCTTGCTGAAGGGAATGGGATCCCATGACACTTAGGATCAACTCCCTGGGTCCTAGTGCTGTTTTTCTGCATGTGGAAGGCACAGCCCCAATTCCCTGGGTACAGTGTGCAGCTGGATCTCTACAACCACCCCTATCCACCAGGCCTACCACAAGTGGTTTGCCCCTGCCGTCATCACTATCCATGCCAGTGCCTTAAGTTCTCTACGACCTTCCAAGACCATGGAGAAACTGGTTCATTTAGTTCTTCATATCTTGTTGCAGCCTTCTCACCCTAGGTCAAAGGCACAGGTCCATAGCAGTTGGGGCATAAGGCAGTCCAAGTGAGAGGCCCTGTGCTAGTCTCTGGATAACCTCTCCCTTCCATCCTCCAGCCCCAGGTTTCATGTGGCAATTATGACAAGTAGTAAGTTGATAGGGTGGCAGGGACTTAGATTTGATGTGCCAGGCAGCAGCATCATGAAAGTACTGGGTGGAACTGTAGGTATAGAAGCTGGCCCAAACAGATAGCTATGTCCAAAAGATGGTCCCTGGAATGAAAGGAACAGCACAAAAGTGAAATCTTCCCTTCGTTTTCCCCCTGCCCCCTCCCCCTACATGAACTGTCTCTATTTTCTTCTCAGGATGATGTACCACTGAACTGGTAATGTAAATCTACATTGACAATCCTTCCTTCTTAAGATTGGAGAGGAGGATTCTAACAGCAACCAGGTGTACAGTGAGAAGGAACCAAGAAGCATCCATTCTTCATGTTTATGGGAAACCAAGGCACTGGGCAGACCTCTCATCCAAGGGTCATTAAAGAGAATAAAACCACTCTGGTGTCGATAAAATATCCTGGGAGATAAAAGATAGAGCACAGCACTCAAGATGCAGTGGAAGAGCATACTTCTGATTATTATTTAATATACAAGACAGAAGGAAATGCTAGAAAACAGAATGTAAAGCAAGATTTGAACAAGAATGAGAAGAGTGAGATGTCAGTGAAACTAACTAAAAGGCAGATACATATAAGAAGAAATACATGAGGCAGGAAAAATGAAACACTAAATCTCCAATAAAAATTAAAATCTGTATTAGAATCAGCAAAGAAAAGGCAGAAAACATAATTTGGATATAAAGAATAAGGTTGCCAAGCTCTACAATAATATAAAAGGAAAAGACGACCAACTGGAAACTACCAGATATGAAAACAAGACAAGAGAGACCCACTATATGGGCAATTGTCTTGTCTCTGAAGGAGAATCAGAAACCAAAGAAATGGAAGCCAAAACCTAGATATACAATAAAAGGTGTTTTGTTTTTCTTTGAAAAGAATGGTATGATATAATGACTGAAAGCTCAGAATCTAGAGTGAAGCAGATCTAAATTCAAATCTCAACTCTATTGTTGACTACCTGTGAGTCCTTAAGCCTCAATTTCTTCATCTGCCAATTGGGGGTGATAATAGCTATCACCTCACAGGGTTGTCTAAGATAACGCATATAGAGCACTTGACACTGTATCTGGCAATAGCATCAACTTTTCAAAGGGGCTGACTAAGTACTAAGCAAAGTTAATGAAAAGAAATCAACCCATAGATGTATCTGGAAGAATTTATAAATATCAAGGCTACAAAAAAAAAAAAAAAAAAAAACTCATAAGTATGGGGGAGCCAGATAATTTAAAAAGAAAGAAAAATCATCTAACTTCTAACTTCCCGCCGAGTACCACATTAAATGCTAAAAGAACATGTGTCAACTAATTGTGAGTCAATTAAGATCATGGACTCAGTAAAGTCACTATTCCTGTGTAAAAGCAACAAAGAAGTAGCCTCGGCTATTCAAGGACTCAGAAAGCATATCTTCTCCATAGCTTTCTTAAAACAGAAACCAAGATACACAACGAATAAAAAAACAAGGCTAGTTCATGTTATAAAAGAACAGGTATTGAGCATTAAAATCTATTATATGTGGAACTAAGCCTAAGTAATTATTGTAAATACGGTTACAAAAGAGAGTGCCACTGTAAAATAAATAATTAATTATAACCTGGGAATAACTTCTAGATTACACCAATAAAGATAGATAGGGGTGAAAGATGGATAGATGTAACAGTATGGCAAATTTTTCATTTTACTTAGGAGGGAATCATTATACACTGCCCCATTCTTGTCATTGGTGATAATAGAATTATGAGTCAAGAATATTTTTTAAAAAGCAAAAAAAAAAAAAAGACAGTAAAATTTTAAGATACTTTTTCTATTAGTTGTAGTAGGCTAGTTGTTAAAACAAAGAATCCCACAATCTCAGTGACTCACTCAACACAGTAAAGTTTGTTTCTTGCTTACGTCCAATGCAGACAGTAGGGAGGGAAAGAGAAAGGGTTCTAGTCAGTATGCTCATGAGGAAAAGAACATGGATTTTGCTGGACACCAGCAGTCTGGTCACCAATTATTTGTGCTTCCTTCTTCCCACCCAGAGAAGGCACGCCTTTTCCATATCAATATTGTATTAGTCAGGCAAACAGATACCAACTTAGTATTTCAAGTAAGGAGTGCAATAGAGGGAATTGGGTGCTTACAAAATCACTGGAAGGTCTAAGGAGGCAGAGATGGGGAAACTGTTGCTGGCTCTTAGGAAAAGATATGCAGAAATTACAGGAAGCTGCCACTAATGATCTCAGCTGTCTGAGGCACCAAAGCAGACAATGTGCAAGATCTCACCGTGAAGCTGCTGCAAATCTCTCCCAAGAAAAACATGTCAGGAAGCCGCCATCTGCCCACATGTCTATTCCACCTTCCTAATCTCACACAAGTGCTTTGCATGGGCAGAATCTAAACTAGAGCCCTGATGGCAAGGGAGTCTGGGAAATAAGGGCTCAGAAAAGGGCAAAGATGATGACCAGCCAACTGCAGACCTTCTAAATCACTGAAGGAGGGAAAACTCACAGAAAACACAGAACATATAAGCAAAGACAGAATGTAAAGGAAACAAAGTACTTAACATAGAAAACAAGAATAAAATAAACATTTAAAATACTCAGAGAAATCAAGGCACATGCAAATTAATGAGCTTGTAGTAACCATTTGTCAGATTGTCAGAACAGGTCAAGCTGTTAGCAAGTGTGTAAACAGCTACTAACTTTGAGAGCAGTTTCATAGTAAATATCAAAAGCCTTAAAAATGTTCAGACTCTTTGACCCTGTGTTGGCAAATCTAGGAATTTTAGCCTAAGTTAATGGGTCTAGATGTACACCAGTATTTAATTATAACAATGTTTATAATGGCAAAAAAAAGTACAAATAACCTAAATGTTGTATAATAGAGGATTGATCAGCTAAATTATTGTACCTCTATAAAATAGAATACTATGCAACCTTCAATCATAGTGTCGTAGAATATTAAATACATGGAAAATGCTCATCATAAGAGATTAAGTACACAAAAAGCATTAGAAAATAGTATATAGAGTTTGATTCTATATTTATATCTAAAAATAAAAAGGGAAAACCCATATAATTATCTTAGTAATTGTTAAAAAAAAAACAGGTAATTAATTTAATGGAAAACTTCTTAACAAAATCTTAACAAGTTAGGATGAAATACAAGTACATTTAAAGAATTAAATATTGCAAATTCCAATATTATCCTTTGAGATGAAATTGATTCTGTTAAAGTCAGGGAAAAGACAAAGACACTATTAATTAAGTTCTCACCAATGCAATGAGATAAGAAAAAAAAGAAAGTAAGGCATCATTATTGAGAGCAGATAAATATCCTTACACATGATTTATTTGTGTGCCTAGAAAACCCAATGAATCAATTAAAAAGTCTTTTAAAATAATCAGAGCATTAAGTTAGATTTCTGCTTAAAAAATAACTACAATATGTGCCTTAAAAAGATGTTCAACATCATTGGTCATTAATAAAAGGCAAACTAAAACCATAATGGTATACCAACGCTCACCCATTAAAATGACTAAAATTAAAAGGACTGACTACACCAAGTATGGACAAAGGCTGTGGAAGGATTGGAATTCTCATTTACTGCTGTTGGAAGACAGTTTGGCAGTTTCCTAAAAAGTTTAACACATAGCTCCCATATGACCCAGCCCTTCAATGGCTGATTTTTCAGAAGTAGATTGCCAAGCTTACTTTCAAGGTGCCTCTAGATGAACTCGAACCTCCAATCCTTTGCCACGTGCATTAACCATTTGCACTACCCAGGGACCCTCTCTTGGATATGGGGGAAGAAAACTCTTGCTTTTTTTTCTCATTTACCTCCAACTTTTCCATCCTACCCAAATCGAAAAGCGCAAAACAGATTGGTCACAATCCAAGATAAAGACTGAGCCACGTTTACTGGTGGTGTGGGATTAGTGTGAACTGAAGTTGTGTGTACCCTTTCCTTCTCTTGCTTTCCACCCTATTTGTGCACGTACCTGGCTAGGGGGGAGAGGATTGATTTTGCCAGCTCTGTCCTCTGTACCATATCTAGATGGGCTGACCCTAATATTTGGATTCAAAAGAAGTGGAAATACGCCCTCATCGCCATTCTCCAACTCCAACACTAGTTCCAGCATGAACAATTTTGCTGCTGCTGCTTCCTTGGCAACTTCAATGGAGAGGTACAGGTGAGTGACAAGGCCAGTTTCTTTTTTTTTGTTGTTTCTTTTTTTCTCTTTGTTAGAGAGTGGCATAAAACCCTAAGGCCAGAAGTAAGTGCAGTCTACTAAAAGAATACTCTGCAAGAAGACTTTTCTTTTTTAAGGAAAAAAAATTACAAAATAAAGCAGTATGGCAAAAGGAGAACTACAGAGAGAAATCTTTTTCTTTTGTTTGTTCTTTTCTTCTCTACTCAAGTATATACAGGAGCGATGTGTTTGGGTAAACAAGGCAGATGCTGAGTAAGGGAAGAGGGAAACACACCCTGATCTCCTCGCTGGCTCATGTGTGTGTGTGTGTGTACAAGCATGCTGGAGCTGTGGCTGGCCTTCCCTCTCCCTTCTGTCTCTGCCTGGTGCCCCCTCCTCCTGCCTTCTCCACCTCCCAGGACTCTCCCATATGTCAGGGTTCTATGGCAGTCCTGCCTTCTCCAGGGTGCCCCAACAACTCCTTCATGCTCTTGTGCCACCTGGTGTAGTACATGAACATACTATACGTATAGATGCTTTGGAGCCTAAGAGTCGGCTGCTAACCAGAACATCGGCAGCTCTAATCCACCAGCTGCTCCTTGGAAACTCCATGGAACAGTTCTACTCTGTCCTGTAGGGTCGCTATGAGTCAGCATCGACTCAACGGCAGTGAGTTTTTATAGATGCTTCAAATTCTCGTCATTTCTTGGCTGGAGGCCCTCAACCTATCTCTACCTGCAGCTGTTTGCAACTCAAAGGCAGAGACTTTTTACTTATACTTCCCCTCATGTCCCTCAGTGCCTAGAACAGCGCAGTGTCCTGTATAAGGCCCTAGCTTTGACTGAGAGAAAAATCTTATCTGATGTACAAGGCTTCTCTCTGCCTCCTGGGCTTTCTCCAGCGAAAAGAGAAATGAGCAAGAAAATGAGAGAGTGGTTTATCCCCTTAGGGCTTTTCTAGCCTCCGCTAGATCTATGAGCTCAGGAACAAGGTCGAAACTGGTTAGAGCCTCTGGTCCCTCCAATATGCCTTCCTCTGGGTTGAAAAGGAGTCCATGGGTGGTGGACTTGGCTGCTAACTGAAGGGTTGAAGGTTCAAGTCCACCCAGAGATGCCTTGGAAGAAAGGCCTGGTGCTCTACTTCCAAAACAAGTGACTGAAAACCTGTAGAGCATAGTTCTACTCTGACACACATGGGGTCACCTTAATGGCAACTGGATTTTTTGGGGGGTGGGGGATCTTGAACAAGGCATTTCTAGACACCGGTGAAGACCTTCATCTCAGCCTGCAGAGATGCACTTGACCCATGTATGTTCCAGCAATCCCCCTTCTGTAAGACCCCTTCACTGGGACTCTCCAGCAGGACTCAGGGCACCTCCCCAACTGACAGCTGCCAGTAGTTCCCTTCACCCGCTCACCTGTAACCAAACTCATTGCTGTCGAGTCGACTCTGACTCATAGTGGCCCTATAGGATAGAGTAGAACTGTCCCATAGGGCTTCCAAGGAGCGGCTGGTGGACTTGAACTACCGACGTTTTGGTCAGCAGCCGAACTCCTAACCACTGCACCACCAGGGGTCCTCACCACTCACAGTGATAGCTAAATAAAGTGGCCACATATCTCAGGTTGCCTGGGGTGGTACTGTTCTATGTCTATTGTCGCAGCGTAATTTTTTCCTTCTTTTCTTCAAGATCAGTTTCTAACACTAATTTCTAACACTTGGTAATGGAGTACCATGAACCTAGTCATCCTACCCATTAGTTTGAGTTTTATTCTAGATTTCCCTCACCCTCCTCTCCATCATCCAGTCAGTCATTTAGTTCTATTATTTTATCAATGTCACTGGAGCACATGGCCTTTTCTCACCCCCAATGTCCTACTAAGGCTCTTCTGTGTCCAGAAATTTCAACAGACTCCTTTCTGGACCCATAGGTTTCCCCTCTCAACTCCTTCCAATCCATCTTCTGCAATGCTACCTGTTAAAGGGTTTCATTATTGTCCTTGCCGTGAAGCCCAGACTCCTTAGTCTGACATACTAGGCCCACCATGATCAGGCGCCTGCCTTTACCTCCAGCTTCCCCCCTCCTCACACCTTGTGTTTTAGGCATAACTACTTGCATAATGATATTTCATGCCCTCATGGGCATACATATACCGCTCCCTCCACCTAGAAAGCCCTCCCCACATTCATCTTATTCTCTTTCCAGACCAACTTCCCCAGGCAGAGCTGATTACTCCTTCTTGAATATCTTCACTGTTCCTTATATATACCTCTACTAAGACACTCAGCATCCTATATGGAAACTATTTGTTTCAATGTCCAAGTCCCCTACTAGATTGTTAACTCATTGTGTTCAGGGAGATGAGAGTGATGTTTTCATCATTATGTCACCATGCCTATCACACAGGAGGTGGCAGAAAGCAGTTACTGGACAAACATAGCTTGGTTAAATGCATGGAAGAAATGCAAATGAAAAAGCATTGGACTTGGATTCAAACAACCTGGGTTCCAATCCTAGCTCCATTACTTACTAGCTTAAGTATCTTTGGACAATTTTCTTAAACTGTCTGATACATAGTTACTTTCACCTGAAAAATAGAGTTACAACTTCTCTGCAGGATGCTCTAAGGATCAAATGAGATAACAATGCAAAATGTGTAAGACAGCTCCTAATGTATGGTGAGCACTCAATAAAGTTTGGTTTCCTTCTTGTCTCTCTTTCCTAACTTTTCTTCTCTCCCCTCTCCATCCTTTGCTTTTTCTCCTCTTCTCCCCCTCACTTCCTCATGCCTTTGGAAACAGCAGCCAGAGGAAATAAAACCAACTTACTTGGATCCAACCATCATCAGCTTTGAAGTGCTCCATCTCCCAACTCATGACTTAGCCTATACTCACCTCATCATTTCTCCACCTTAATAAACAGTTGACCTTTTAGCTCATCTGATAAGGAAAGTTTACTGGAAACAAATTGAATGTACTCATCTGGGTGTGTCCTAGAGTCATCTCATAAGGAACCACTAAGAATCTAAGCACTTCACTCAACAAGCCTGGAGGGAAAGAAGCTATGGAATTTCTATTGCTATTGTTGTTTATATATATATATATATGTGCGTATATATGTATATAAAACACATATATATAATACATACATATATATATACACACACACATATAGGGAATATCAAATTATTCTGAAGATTGAAAATAGACTGGAAAGAGAGAAATTATCAATTTACAAATTCCAGCCAGATTTAAGTTTATGCAAGGGTTTCCTTTATGCCCATGAAAGAACATGAATTTACAGAATAGGCCTATAGATTATATCCTTATATAAGACAAGGATGACATTGAAGGCTTCCCATGCAAGAAAGAAGTAGTAGAGACAGTTACTATTAGAAGTGAACAAGTATAGTAGGACACAAAAGAAATGTAAGGAAACAGAAGAGTGGAAGTGACTTCCTCACTATCTCATCCAACTTCCTCCTATCTTCTAAAATAGGAATAAAATAATAACAGTAATTATAGCAATTCTATAAGGAATAAGGAGTGGCAGGTTATACAAATGCTTAACACACTCCACTACCTGGTTGACACAAATGCTTAACAAGCTCCACTGCTAAAAAAAAAAATTAAAAAGGTTAGAAGTTACAGTCCACCCAGAAGTGCCTCAGAAGAAAGACCTAGCTATCTAACTTCCAAAAATTTAGCCATTGAAAACTGTATGGAGCACAATTCTACTCTGACAGACATGGGGTCCTCCAAGTCTGAGGATTACCAAGTCAGATATAATTTGGATTTGCTTTGGTAGAAACCTTCTTCCAAAATCTCAACATAAGTTTTTTTATGTTTTGTAACTTCTTATTTTTATATAATTTCAATTTTACAGAAAAGTTGCAAGAATAATACAAGGAACTCCTATACACTTTTATCATTCTCTCAAAATACACACAAACACACACATATATAGATACACATATACATATATAATGTATAAATAGCGTAATGTTTTTCTGAACCATTTGAACTAAGTTGGAGACGTTTTGCCTTTTGATCCCTAAATACTTTAGTATATATTTACTAAGAATAAGGACATTCTCTTACAGTACAACTACAATTTAATATTGATGTGATGTTGTTATTGTTAGGTGCCATTGAGTCACAGCAACTTTAGCTATAGCAGAAAAAAACTTTGCCCAGTCCTGCACCATCCTCACAATCATTGCTATGTTTGAGCTCATTTTGCAGCCACTGTGTTAATCCATCTCATCGAGGGTCTCCCTCTCTTTCGATGACCTTCTGCTTTACCAAGCGTGATGTCTTTTTCCAGGGACTGGTCCCTCCTGATAACATGTCTAAAGTACGTGAGAAAAAGTCTTGCCATCCAAGGAGCACTCTGGCTGTACTTCTTCCAAGACAGACTTGTTTGCTCTTCTGGCAGTCCACAGTATATTCGATGTTCTTTGCCAACACCATAATTCAAAGGCATCAATTCTTCTTCGGTCTTCCTTATTCATTGTCGCATATGAGGCGACTGAAAATATCACGGCTTGTGTCAGGCACATCTTAGTCCTCAGAGTGACATCTTTGCTTTTCAACACTTCAAAGAGGTCTTCCGCAGCAGATTTGCCCAATGCAATATGTCGATTGATTTCCTGACTGCTGCGTCCATGGGTGTTGATTGTGGATCCAAGTAAAATGAAATCCTTGATCACGTCAATCTTTTCTCCATTTATCATGACCTTGCTTATTGGTCCAGTTGTGAGGAGGTGTATTGTCTTTACGTTGAAGTGTAATCCATACCGAAGGCTGTAGTCTTTGATCTTCATCAGTAAGCACTTCAAGTCTTCTTCACTTTTAGCAAACAAGGTGGTGTCATCTGCATATTGCAGATTATTAATGAGTCTTTCTCCCATCCTGATGTCAAGTTCTTCTTCATATAGTCCAACTTCTTGGATTATTTGCTCAGC
>NW_004444027.1:2071822-2078164 GCF_000243295.1 Trichechus manatus latirostris
TCCCATACAGCATTTCATCGGGGCTCAATTGGAGCCTGCTTCTAGGGGCCACCCTGACTGTCAACAGGGCAATGTGTAGCAGTTTGTTCCAGGGCAGGTTGATCTCTTGGCAGAGCTTAGCTGACATCTTCTTTAAGGTGTGGTTCATCTCTGTTTTTCCAGTCAGCTGTGGCCTCCAGGAAGTGTGCAACTTCCACCAGATTCCTAAATGCCCTGAAACTTCTTGGGTAACCTTAGATACAAAATCTCCTCCATTATCACTTTGAATTGAATAAGGTAGGTCAAGTCTAGGAATAATTTCATCAAGAAGAGCTTTGCTTACTTCTGATGCCTTTTCTGTTCGGCAGGGGAAGGCTTCTGCCCATCTGGTAAAAGTGTCTACAAACACTAAGATATTTGAAACCTCCTGTAGCTGTTGGCATAACAGTGAAGTCTACTTGCAGTCCTCTCCGGGGCCAGTCCCATGGGCTTGTACCCCAGGCATAGGAGGTGGTGGGCCTGTTTTTGGATTGTTCTTTATACAGGTGACACATCGTTATGAGTTTTTCTGATGAGTCTGTTGTAGATTAGGCCCTTTGATCTGTTTGGCTAGCCGAGGAAACACAGCATCCTGACCGTAATGTGTGCTCTTATGAGCTGCCTTTATTATTGGGTGCATCAGGTGTTCTGCTATTAACACCTGTCCTTAGGAATTGTACAACCACCTGTCTTCTGCTTTGTTATTAAGGTCAAAGCCCAATTCATAAGCCCTGTTTATATCACATTCAGTGTACTGGGGGTTTTCTGGTAGCTGAAGATTAGGAATTACAGCAAGGCAAGTAGTGGGGGGTTTTGTTCTAGCGGCCTGTTTCGCTGCTTGATCAGCAAGGTGATTCCCTTTAATTACGTGAGATTCTCCTTTTTGATGTCTGGGGCAGTACATAACTGTCACTTCTGCTGGTACATTTACTGCTTCTAAGAGGGCTAAAATCTCTTCTGCATGTTTTATTTCCCTTTTTTCCTGAAGTTAGGGGTCCTCTTTCTTTCCAGATGGCTCTGTGAGCATGAAGTACTGAAAAGGCATACCTGGAATCTCTGTATATATTGGTCTGTTGGTTGCAGCTCAGTTGGAGGGCTCAGGTTAAGACAATAAGTTCTGCCTTTGGAGCAGAGGTCCTGGGGGCAGCACTTCATCCTCTCTGGTCTTGTGGAGGATGACCACAGTGTAGTCAGCTTTTCAGACTCTTTATTCTACAAAGCTGCTTCCATTTGTGAACAGTTCTAAATCAGGATTAGTTAGTTAGAGGCTGGTCAGACAGGTCAGGCCTGCTGGAATACACTTTTTCAATTACCAGGACACAGTCGTGCTCAAGTTTTCCATCTTTCGATGTGGGTAACAGGGTTTCAGGATTGAGAGTGGAGACAGTCTTTAGTGTTACAGCGGGATTGTCGAGTTGGATAGCCTGGTATTTGCCGAGTCGCCCTGCTGTTAGCCACAGACCACCTTTCTGCTTCAGCAAGGGAAGCACACAATGGGGGCTTAGAACGATGGTAGGTTGGCCAAGAGTGAACTTCTCCACCTCGGTCAGGAGCTCACACATTGCTGCAACAGCCCAGAGACAGGTGGGCCAGCCCTGAGCCACAGGTTCTAGCTGTTTAGAGTAGTATGCAACTGGTCTCTTCCATGGCCCCAGGGGGTCTGAGGGAGCACCTCTAGGGTAATCCCTTGCCTCTCCTGAGTGAACAGCTTGAAATGTTTCTTGAGGTCAGGTAATCCTAGGGCAGGGGCAGACATCAGTTTATCTTTGATTTGTTGGAAGGCTACTCGACATTTCGGTGTCCATTCCAAAGGTTCAGAATTGCTCCCTTGGACACCCTGGTATAAAGGTTTTGCTATGAAACTGAAACTGGGGATCCAGATTCTACAGAACCCAGCCATTCCAAGAAAACCTCGTAACTGTCTCTTAGTGGTTGGTGAGGCTACTCAGGCAATGGCCTCTTTCCGGTCAGGTAACAGCTCTCTTTTTCCTTATGAAACGTTGAACCCTAGGTATACCACTGGCTGAATGTCCTCTGCTATCTGATTCGTGGTCCACAGGTCTTGCACAAATCAATACTCTTCAGCGTCTGGTTTTATTACCTGTAGAATAGGGGTATTGAACGCAGACTTGCAGGGACAGATAAGTCCATGTGCCAAGAAGGTTTTTATTAAGGGTTGTAGACCCAGTTTAGCTTCCTGCTTCAAGGGGAATGGCGTGGTTTAGATGTGGAATGGGCTGTTTTAGATGTGGAATGGTGTGGTTTAATTTAAGACTTACCTGGACCAGGGTTGCTGTCTTTGCCTTACCAGGGATTTCAGTGGCCCAAACCTAGGGTTTAACTTAATCCTGAATGTGCTGAGGTACAAGTAAAGATTCTGCAGGGGCGGCCACCTGCAAAAGGGCTGCTTGAAGAGCACAGGCTTTAGCTGGTTCTACTCCTACTTGAAGCTGACCTGCTGAAAAGGTGACTTGATCATCTAATTTGGTTAACAAATCCCTTCACAAAAGGGGGATAGGACATTCAGGCACATGCAAGAAACTATGAGTCAATTCTGTACCTCCGAGTTGACATCCATCAGTTGAAGGAATGGTTTATTGCTAGGTTTTCTTGACACTCCAGTAGTGGTCATGTTTCTTTTAGAAAGCAGGCCCTTCAGGGTGTTTAAAACCGAGTGGGTTGTGCCTGTGTCCACTAAGAATTCACTAGGTTGTCCTCCCACTGTTATTGCAACCCATGGCTTCTCGTGGGAGATTAAGATTGGCTGGGTGGGTTGCAGAGGAGCCCCTGGGCCCCGTCAGTCAGAGTTATTGGCTGACAGTTGTGGGAGCTGGGTTATGGGTTTCTTCTTAGGCTCTTGCATGGTCTAGGTTGGCCGTAAGGGTCACTCCTTTTTCCACGGCCTTTCTTGTTTGCTGTAGGCATACTGCCTGCAGCCTAGCTTTAGGGGCCCTTTGGTTGGCCACTGGCCCTTTTGGGGCCCACAAGGACTTATCCACAAGGTCTGCCTAGGTGATGGGTTACTTCCGGGAGCTACTGCCAGAAGCACAGCCTGTTGTTTCATTTTTTGATTTTCCTTTTTTTTTTTGTACCTGGTCCCAATTATTGAAGACCATAAAGAAAATCTCAACAAGTTGTGAAGTATCCTAGACCTCCTAACTTTTGAAGTTTCTGCCTGATGTTGGAGGTGCTTTGGCTGATGAAAGTCATATTGATTAACCTAACATTCTCTGAGTCTTTAGGGGTTATATCAGTAAACTGCTGGTATGCTTCATACACCTATTCTAAGAAACTGGAGGGATTTTCCTTGGGACCTTGTTATATATCCTGAACTTTTCTAAGTCTCTTCTGTTTTGGGGCTCCTTGCTGCAAATCAACTATCAAACAGTTTTTATAGTGTCCTAGCTGTCCTGCCCCCAACCGATCATTTGCGTTCCGGTGTGAATCTATGGCAGGTACAGCTTGGGCTGCCAGGAGTCTAATACCATTCTGAGGGTTGAAGTTATGCAACCTGGCAGCCTCTTGGTGTGCCTTTTCTAAGACCATCCTCCATTCTTCTGCAGTTAGAAGAATATTTAGGAGTGATTGACAATTGGCCCAATTAGGGTGATGTGCAGCGAAGATGGACACAAAGCTTCTAAACATTTTGAGTCATCTCTATAAATTGGGCCAATTATACAGACCAGAGGTGGAGAATGGTGTATGGACCCAGACAAACCCCCTAGGCTGGCCGTTGTGATCCAGTCCAGCAGGCATTTGTCTCAGTGGAGATTGCCCTGAGGAGACTTGGATGGACCCCTGGCCGAATTGCACCCTACTATGGGTGTGCTCTGGGGAGACTATTCCCAGGGTAGGACTGAGAGTTTCTGACTCATAAGGGTCCAACCAGCAATTCACCAGAGGGGTGGTGGAAGGTTCTGCCAAAGGGGTAGCTGCCGCTGCAGTAGGCACAAGGGCCGGCGGGGGGGGGGGGCAGTGGCAGGACTGGGGGTGCCAGGGGCATGGCCAGCAGGGCCAGGGGCAGGGCCAGCAGAGTCAGGGGCGGAGGCAGGCCAGGAACCAGGCCTACACCTTCAGGTGGATAAGGAGGAGGGGGCACAGGTGGAGATAAGAGACTGAAGGGATACGGCTCACTCTCTGAGTCCAGAAGGACCAGCTCCTTCCTATCTCCCATTCCTTTTTTCCCTGCTGCCTCCTATCTCCCATTCCTTTTTTCCCTGCTGCCTGCACCATTAGCTTGAGGTTCTTATTATGCCAGAGAGACATAAAGGTTTGCACGTAGGGGATTTCATCCCATTTTCCCTCTCTTTTGCAAAACAGATCTAACTGTAAAATGGTAGAATAGTTAGGTGATCCATACTCAGGCCAGTTTTCGCCAGACTCCAACTGGTACTGTGGCCAGACAGTGTTACAAAGGAAAATAAAGTTCTCTTTCTCCATAGGCTCATAACTAAAGAAAAACCAATTTTTAAGTATGCAACCTAAAGGGGAACGTTCAGGGACACTAGGTTGGTTTCCCAACACACACACATACACACTCACTCAGAAACAGAACCAGAACCTGAACTTAACCAAAGTCAACAACCATAAACTAGGTTGCCCATTCTCTGTCATCAGCTAGGGGAAGTGGTGGGGCAAGATAATGAGGATAATCTTAGTAGGGCTTCAATCCCCCCTAATGAGGATGTCTTAGTTCCACTTAAATCCGCCAGACACCTCTCCACCTCCAATCCCAAGTACTTATGCTTAACAAGAGAAATTCCTAGGACACCTACCTAGTGGATGTCCGTACCAGAGTTAGTTTCTAATTCTCCTAGTAAAAGCGCCTTGAGCCAGTCACCGCCTGGGTTAGGAGACCCACTCGATCCTACAGAACAAGAGGCTCAGTGCATGCTGAGGGGCAGTGGAGTTTCCGTTCCTGGTCGAGGGGATGCCGGGCTCTGGACGGAGACCCCACATTGGACTCCAAAATTGTTACTGAACCCTAGAAGGTGGGTCCTTGTCTGGTGCACTCAGACTTGCCAATTATCTGGACGCTGATCTTTGAGGAAGAAAAAGTAACTTTATTGCAGTGCGCAGAGCAAGGAGTCAGGAAGAAGTTCCTCAGATCTGGGCTCCTTGAGCTGTGGGTAGGCAGGGCTTATACGTGATTTGGACAGCAAGATGGCAGTTGTGCAGGTGTTCTGGGGAGGGAAAACTCTAGAAGGCAGCCAGGAAACAGAAGGCGAAGTGGTTCTTGTTGGACCTCTTGCTTCGAAATAGGGTCTGGGTGATGATTTTCCTTCTGATTGGTTCCTCCTGTTGCTGCGTCCTCTGTTGAGGTCAATTAGTGGTCACAGCTGGCCCTTCTGCACAAGCGGGGTGGGCCAAATCTGATTTGAGCTAGTTTAAGGACTAACGGAAATTTATTGGCATTAGTAAGGTCAGGTTACAGTTATAATCCCATTTGGGAACGGGTTGTCGTTGTTAAGGTTAATGAGACAGGATTAGTGTAGGGTGTGTTTTGAGGCAATCTCTTACAAGATATAAAAGGATCCAGTTAAGAAAGCAGGGACGGGAGAAGATAGATGCCAAGCCACATGGCTGTCTCTAAGGAATCAGGAAACAAGCCAAAGAGACAAGGACTTTCCCCAGAGCCAAGAAAGAAAGCTTTCCGCTAGAGCCAGCTTTACAAGGCTAGAAGTTCAAATTCAGGGTGCTGGCTCTAGGGGAAGTCTTCCTCTCTCTGTTGGCTCTGGGTGAAGGTCTTGTCTCTTCGGTTTGTTTCCTGGTTTATTGGAGATCTGCATGTGGTTTGGCATCAGTCTTCCCACCCACCCCGCCCCCACATCTCTGCTCTGCTTGCTCATTTAATCTCTTTTATATCTCAGAACAGATTGACTCAAGATGCATCTTACACTAATCCTGCCTCATTGACATAACAAAGACAAACCCACTCCCAAATGGGATTATAACCATAGGAATGAGGTTAGGATTTATAGCACATATGTTTGGGGTACACAATTCAGTGCATAACACCGGCCTATAAACTTCAAAAGTGTTTGAGTCACGAAGGTCAAGGGAAAACTGAGGAACTGTTCTGAACTAAAAAGACATAATAATTTATTATGGATTAAATCGTCTCCACCACAAAATTTATGTTGAAGTTCTAACCTCTGGTACCTACGAACGTGATCTTGCTTGGAAATAGGGTCTTTGAAGATATTATCAGTTAACACAAGATCACACCAGAGTTAGGAGGCAGCAGTGGCTTAGTGGTAAAATTCTCACTTTCAATGCAGTAGACCTGTGTTCAATTCCCAGCTAATGTACCACATGTGCAGC
>NW_004444027.1:2105309-2108017 GCF_000243295.1 Trichechus manatus latirostris
TTACAGTGATGGAAAAATCACATTAATTAAGAGTTGCACAGCCAATTGATGCAATTGTGGTCGATAAGTTATACATCTGTAAAAAGTTGAATTAGTAAAAGTTGTATGATACATATATTTACAACAATGACAAAAAAAAGAATAGCTGCTGAGGCTGCGTATGTACAAGCAAGCACCTTTTGGGATTTGGTTACTTAGTTTGGAGATTCAGGGTCAAGGTTTCATGGGACATCCCAGTTAATTGGCCTAACATCGTGTTTAGTGCTTCTGTTCTACCTTTTAGTTTGTTGCATAGTGCCTGGGGTCTTAAAAGTTTACAAGCAGATATTCAAGATACAACAATTGGTCTCTATTTGCTTGGAGCAACAGAGGAAGGAGAGTCAGAAATAGGAGGAGGAAATAGTTGTGTAGCTAATTGCCTCCATGAACAACTGTCTCCTGTGCCATGAAAGCAGAAAACTGGGTGGTACCTGGCTACCATTATACTGAACAGTTTGCTCAAAGATTCTACAGAAGAGTCCTGATCAAAAGGGGGAACATGTAGAACAGAATTTAAAATTTTAATGGACTCTAGACTTTCTGGAGCCATGAAGGTTGAATAAACCCCTGAAACTATTGTCCTGAAATAATCTTTAAACCATAAACCAAAAATATCCCCTGAAGTCTTCTTAAAACCAAAAAGTAGTTTAGCTTAACTAGTAAAAAATATTTGCCTTGAGCATTACGCTTTTTTAAGATCTATAAGGGATCAAATTGACAACAGCAACTGGAAAGATGGGAGGGCAGTGAGTTTATGTTAATGGGGGAGGAACAACTCAGAAAAGAAGGGTGAGAATGGTTACACAACTTGAAGAATATAATCATCGTCCCTGAATTGTGCATGTAGAAACTGTTGAATTGGTATGTTTGACTGTGTATATTCTCAACTGCAACAAAAAATAAAATCAAATAAATTATTTAAGAGATAGAGAGAGAGGAAGGACTTGGATCCTTACTTTGGGAGTTGAGTCAGGGGAGGAGGGTTACTGGTGCAGTAAAGAGCAGTATTTCCCCAATGTGCTCTCTTCCCGGTTCATGGGAAATGGCTCTAAGTCCCTGACAAAGAGGGTCGCATCTTTGAAAGGTCAAGACCACCACCGAGAGTTTGAAAAGAGCCAGAAATCCCAGAGCTTAGGGGCTAGACCGCCTAAAGTTGACAGAAAGAACTGTCTCACTTGGAGATAAGCCTCCTTCACTTGGGTGGAAAGCATTCCAACCCTCTTTGAGAGTGGGTTTTCAGAGGCCAGAGAGCAGCAATGTTAGGGTTTTGTGTCAGCAACCCAAAAAAGGGCAGCATAGGGATGCCCAGACTTCCACCTGAACTTTGGTGAGTCACCCTGGACTTGGGAGAGATAAGACCATGGAGCATACCTACTGGATAAGAAGCAGCTTCAAGGGACCCAGTGGGGGACTGAGTTGGTAAAGCCCCAGCAAAATTATTTGGGAATTCTACCCCCAGGAAATAGATTTCCTGCCTCTGAATCATAGTTTTTTGGTGGAAGTCCTCTTGGTCTTCTCTGATGCAGATTCCTGACTTGGGTTCTACCACATTGGTTTAGACCCTGTTGGACTATTGACATTTTTCAGTCTTCTGACAATATTACCTTGTCTTACCCACTCTTCTTCAACAAACTGTTCTGCCTTTGGATACATTCTCACAGTCCAGCCTTAACATTTGAAGCTGCTTTAGACAGAGATAACACTATCCTGGGTAAAAGCCACACGTGGCAATTTTTGCTTCTCCAAAATAATCTGCTTAGTTCCTTTGGCATAACTTGATTCCTCTTTTTTTTTTGTTTTGTTTTTGTTTTTTGCTTTTATCATCCTCCTCCCTATTTATAGATATTTTGGGGGATGTGTGTGACCTTATTATTTTATTAGTAATTACCAGCCAAGGATAATTCATTTTTGTCTATTATTCCATCATCAACAGCCTGTCATCTACTGCCACTATAGCTTAGTTACCAATTGCTGGGATTAACACCACTGGGTGTGTGACCAGCAAGGACATTTTCATTGGTTGAATCCACTTGTGGTCCAGTTGGTCTAAATGCCAATCAGTGATGTATTCACAATCGAGCAGGATGGAATAATCACTCTCAAGTTTTACAAATTTTACATTTTACTTTGTATTTCATAATATCTTTAAAAATTCTGTTGTAAAAATACTGGAATGTTATACTTGTGTTAGTTTTTTTTAATTTTTAAAAATAAAGTTAAAGTTTAAAAATGGGTGGAAGTTGAACAAATATTTTATGCTTATAAGCAATGCCTTTGTTTTTCTTGTGATTGGTCTGTGTTAGAAATATATATTACTCAAGGATTTTGAATTCCGGTTTTAGGTTGCTTTAGTACACAGCAACATTTGAGAAGTTTTCTTAAAGTATTGCTTTGAAGAGTCTGGGAGAAAAGGAAACATATTACTCTCCATCTCTTTTGATGAATATGTGTGAGTGGAGGCAGGGTGGAGACTTGAGATGATCATCCAAAATAAAAGATTTTAACTAAGAGCATAATGTCTGAAGGCGAAGGACCATAGGCTCGGGGAACATCTATGTAAATTGGCACAACATAGTTCATAAAGACAGAGTTCTGCATCCTACTTTGGTGAGTAGCATCTGGGGTCTTTAAAGCTTGTGAGCAGCCATTTAAGATACAACTATTGGTCT
>NW_004444027.1:2109444-2130180 GCF_000243295.1 Trichechus manatus latirostris
GTCATTGAAGGCTTGACTGGGGCCAGAGGATCTGACTTCAGGATAGCTCAGTAACATGGCTGGCAAGTTGGTGCTGACTTTTGGCTGACCTCGGTTCCTTGCCACATGGACCTCTCTAGAGGATTGCTTGAGCATCCTCCAACATGACAAATGGTTTCCGCAGAGGGGGCGATCCAAGAGAAAACAAGGTGGACGCCACAGTGTCTTTTATGACGTAGACTCAGAAGCCACACACCATCATTTCTGTAATATTCTACTGATTACACAGGTCACTTCTACTCAGCTCTATTCAGAGCTCTATTCAGGTCTATTCAGGGGACTGCACAGAGATTTGAATACAAGTGGGCAAGAATCTTTGGGGGCCTTCTTAGAGAAGGCTACCACAATAACTCAGATAACTATTGAGAAGACCCCTCAAGTCTTCTACCTTGCTACAGTTTCCTTGCCCTTTACAATACAAGTAAAATCACCTCAAACACCCATCTCATATACAGCATAAAACCTAATGACCATCCTAACGCCTGTAGGGATTCTTGGGGTGGGAATGAGAGATGATCTGGTAGGCTTAAGTTTCTCCTAGTCACCTGCATCTTAGAGGACTTAGTAGCAGAAAACTCTCTCTGCATTTTGCCCATGGGTGCTGTCATTTTCTGTACCATCTTGTCCCACAAACACTGCCTCAGTGTTGTCAGTCCTCAAAGAATCACTGACTCCAAGCTCTGTGAAGCAAGGAGACTACAGCGGAATGAGAAGAATGGTGGCTTAATATTTTATGAAACACTGCACATAGTCTAAAATTGAATGTTAATCTATTCAGTTCTTGATGATCTTCAGTCCTTCCTTCTACTGAGGAAATGTCCCTGGTAACCCCTCTAATCAGGCTCTAGACCAAAGGCCCTAAGGTCCTGTGCTGGATGTGGAGATGCACAGCCCAGATCCCCTTCAAGAAAGGATCTGTTGCCCCAGCTGCTGGGAAGCTGTGAGCAGACAACCTCCAGCTGCCAGCCCCTTCAGGGTCTGTTTCAGCTGCAGAGGCTCCTCGCCCAAAGTCACACACTTCTGGGGGAGACCCACATCCAGGGACTGATAGAGAAGGGAGTATAAAGACTCAGCCATTCATACAGGTCCTTTCAGCTCCAGACTACCTGCCCCATAGGGTCCCCTGAGGATGTTGTGTCTGCATCAAAGCTCAGCATCTCCCTCTGTTAATCCTTCTTCCTTCCACAGTCTTGATCCCAAGGGCCCTCCTTAACAAACATCTTGACCCCTGAACTCTGTCTCAGGATCTGTGTTATGAATGGAATTGTGTCTCCCCAAAATATGTGTTGAAACCCTAACCCCTATGCCTGTATACTTGACCCTATTTGGAAATAGGGGTTTCTTTTGTTATGTTGAGGAGCCTTGGTGGTGCAGTGGTTAAGTGCTCAGCTACTTACCTAAAGGTCCGTGGGAGAAAGATGTGGCGGTCTGCTTCTGTAAAGATTATAGCCTTGGAAACCCTATGGGACAGTTCTACTCTGTCTTATAGGGTCACTATGACAACTCAATGGCAATGTTTTTTTGTTATGTTGAGGTGGTCATACCAGTGGTGTAGGGTGGATCCTAAACATAATCACTTCTGAGTTATAAAAAGACCAGAATAGACACAGGGACACACACAGGGGGAAGAATAAGACAGACGATGGAGGCAGATGCATACACAAGCCCAAGAACGTAAGGATTGCTGGCAGCTACTAGAATCTGAAAGACAAGGAAGGACCTCCCCCTAGAGCCACACACTGAACTCGAACTTCCAACCTCCTGAACTATGAGAAAATAAACTTCTGTTCTTTAAAGGCATCTACTTATGTTATTTGTGTTACGGCAGTACTAGGTGACTAAGACAATCTGCTTCCCAAAAAACCCAAACTGCAGCACCTCCTTTCCCCTAGAGGACTTCCAAAGCTCTCTTACTCCTCAAACCAAAAATTTCTGCTCATTTCTTCTGCAGAGCTGATTAACTGACCCTCTGACTCACACCTGGCCCAGGCTTATATGCCCTAAGTCCTATTTCTTCACAAGCAAGTTAGTCCAGCAAGGTCTATGTTAAAATTATAGTTCTCTCCCCTGAGAATTTTAAGCTCAAATATTAAAGCAAGAATTTTCTTTCTCCCCGCTTGAGGAGGAAAGTGAAATAGGAGAATTTCTCCACTTGATTTTCCAGGCCTCCCACACTCTGCCTCAACATTCACCTATATTTAGTCTTGGTTCCCATTGTACCTTGTACCTGCCTTCTCTAGCACCTCATCCTCTGCCCCTGTCCCCCACATCCCCAAAACTGGTCTGGCTGCTCTCCCTTCCTGCAGGTTCAGCCCTGCCCCAGTTCCAGAGTCCACTCTGCCAGAGCCTAAAAGAGCAAAAACTACTTTAATGACTCCAGCCCCTTAGCATGAAGAACTCTTCCTACTGCATGTGTTTGTGGGGTTTCAGGAATGACCAAGATGTCGCTCACACCTTTCAGCACTTGTTTTCATTTTGCACAGCTCCTTCCTCTGAGTTCTTAAGAAGAAAGCTGTCCTCCCAGTTTCTGCCTGTGCCCTCAGTCCTATTAAACTGGGCCGTGCCTTGCTTTTGCCAGTCCCTCAGCCAGGGTGTGGCTCTTGCCCTGACTCCTCCTGTAGGGAGACATGTTAGATACTCCTTTACTGCCTGTGTGCTAAATTTTCAAGGGGAGGGTGTTACTTTCTGGACCCCCCATTGCAGTGACCTATGGAACTGTGAGCTCCTGGGCACCTCACTTTAGATCCCCTGTGCCCATTCCTAACCGTCACTGCATACTGCTCTCCCTGGGCTTATGTGTTCAGATTCTTTAGCTAACTCTTGGCCAGCCATCCAACATGAATCACAAGTTAAGGATGTTTCCTCATCCTAAACTGGCATCCTCCCTTCTACTCCAAACCTACCCATTTTTCCTTGACTGTTCCCACCCACAGGAACCTCTCCTTCCCTCAACTCCTTTAGGCTTAAAAACAGAACCACAATTTACTACTTAATTACATCCTTCCTTTATTTACTTACTTCCTTGTGTGTCTCAAGTCTCACCAACTAATTTGCAAACTCATTAAGTGTAGACTATCTTTATGCAATGCTGCGTTCATATTATTCTTGCTCATTCATTAATTCATCAGATACTTGAGGGACTACGATGTCCCACTCATTGTTCTAGGTACTGAGATACACAAGGCAGGAAAAACAAACAAGTCCCTGCTCTCATGGGGGGAAAACAGACAATCAAATAATCACACAAATTGATGTAAAACTACACCTGTGATTGTTGTTGTTGTGGAGTCAATTCTGACTCATGGCATGTACAGAGTAGAACTACTCCATAGGGTTTTCAAGGTTGTGATCTTTCAGAAGCAGATCTCCAGGCCTGTCTTCCGAGACACCACTGGATGGATTCAGTCTGCCAACTTTTCAGTTAGTAGTCTAGTATTTAACTACCCAGGGACTCCTACACCAGCAATAGGAGCAACAAATAAGAGCAAGGAGCACCAGTTTTGAGATCATGAGTGAGAAGGCTGCCCAGAGGAAGTGATGGCTGAGATGGCTTCTAAAGGATGGGTGGGGGCTAACAAGGTCCTTCCCCACCTCCAAAGTTATCAACTTGCACAGAGCTCTGGGCTGGGAAGCAAACCTGAACCTCCTGGCCCAGGTCTAGGGCTCTTCCAGACAGATGTTCCTCTCTGAGGATGGAGCTCTTTCAATAGTTTACTTCATTCAGGCTTAAGAATTGTGTAAGGAAGAAAGCAACGGAGACTTTTACAGCATCGGATGGTCTAATGTCCTGTGAATACGGATTGCCCTTCAGGCTTCATGCTATTTTGTTTTCTAAGGTCTAAACCAGTGGTTCTAAAATTTTAGTATGCATAAGACTCATCAGTGGAGCTTGTTACAGGCTGATTCTTAGGCCCTAACCCAGCTATTCTGATTGAGCAGGTTTGGCTGGGAACCCAGATATATGTATTTTAAATCATGTACCCTCTCGAAGTGATTCTAAAGCAGACAGCCTGTAACCACATTTTTGTGAAATACTAACTTGGCTCTCTGTTGATTTTGTGAGTTCGAAACTCTAGGCTTAGATCATCATTATTACTAATTTGCCATTCAAGTCTAAGGTTAATAACTAAGGTGATTTATTTTAGAATAGTCTTACTGTAAAAAAACAAATAAACAAACAGTATAGGCAAAGCTATATACTCACCCAATGCCTTTATCTCAACCTACTTTACAGATAAAATTACCCTCTACAACTTTCTGGGAAGCAAGGAAACGTACTTTAATGGACCATTCTATAAATAGATAAATGAAAGCAAGCATAAGGCAGTAATATGAGTTATCTAAAAGACAGAATCTTGACATGAAATATGACTCTCGACCTACCTTTCTATGTACCAGAAATGTTCCAGCCCACCAGTTCAGCAGAGCCTTAATTCCCTAGGAACAATGCTGTCAAAGGCACTTTGTTAGAGGTATGCACAGGTAATATTTACTGGCTTATTAGCCCAAACTATTAAAATGTGTTCCCAGCAAAAACTGGAGTATTTAGCACTCCGTCAACCTGAAATCACTATTTTCCAGTTCTAGCCTCCGAGGATTTTTAAGTGACCCTGTGACGCTGCACAGTTCTAAGGGGGAATCCTGCTCAATGGCAAAGAAATACGACTCTCTGCTGTGTGGTTATCCTGTGCGGTAAACTTCAATCTTATTTCTTTGAAAATTTGTAGCACATATATAGTAATGATGTGTTCTTAAATAGCAGGTACATTTTATAAACTCAAGTAAGTCATTCCCCAATCATGGCGGGTAGCGGTACATTTGCACTCTTTCCACTATGATAGGAGGCCTGGCGGCACAGTGGTTAAGAGCTCGGCTGCTAACCAAAGGGTCAGCAGTTCAAATCCACCAGCCACTCCTTGGAAGCCCTATGGGGCAGTTCTACTCTGTCCTATAGGGTCTCTATGAGTCAGGATCGACTGGATTACAACAGGGTTTGAGGTTTTTGTTTGGTTGGGTTTTTTTGTTTTCGGCTTAAAAATGCACTGGAGTCCTGGGTGGTGCAAACAGTTAACGGGTTTGGCTGCTGACTGAAAGTTTGCAGATTCAAGTCCACTCAGAAACGTCTCAGAAGGAAGACTTGCCAATCCACTTCCAAAAAATCAGTGTTTGAAAACCCTACAGAGCACAGTTCTACTCAGACACACATGGTGTCACTATGAGTCAGAATCAACTTGACAACAACTGTTTCCTTGTTTAATGCACTTGAGGATGGAGTCTTACTAGCCTACCAAAGTGAAGGGCATCTGTTATGGTGGGAGGTAAGGTTAGCTGGGTTAGATGAGATTGGTAAAGTGAGAACAGATTTTTAGTAAATCTTCCATTGCCCAAGGAAGGATTAAGCCTTTGTTATGGTGATGAATACAGGCTGTCTCTGGTAGAATCTTGTCAATGCGCTGGAGCTGACTTTGCTCAAAGGCTCAGCAGATGAGAAGGGCAGAGGCATGTGGCTGACTTGCCTACTGAATGCCATAGGTGGCAGTGTGAGTGCAGTGATGAAGGCAGGAGGCAGGGGTGGCGCTCCCAGGGTCTAGACCAGATGCTAGACCAATTCTGTACCAAAGACTCCACCCCGCACCTGGAAAAGCCGGCCTTGAAGCAAATCCAGATGGCTTCCCACTGCCCTTCCGCCAGCCTCCTCCTCTCCCTTCAGTCTATGGGCTATGCTATCAACAAAACACAAATTTCAAAAGGCTCATTTCAGAGAAAACATGTGAAAAAGCCACAGCCAACTGTAAACATCTTCACCTACTCCTTGTGCTCAGAACTGATTCTTAAATTTGCTTTTACTTTAACTAACTGATGCCATGGTCTTCCTTTGGCCCTGAGAAAACTATTCCATCCGTGAGAAGCTTAAAAAGGGTTAAACGGCTTGAAAGGCTCAAAGTCAGGCTAATTCTTTCTCAGCATGTTTGTTATTCACAGTGAAATAAATGTTTTTCTCACCCAGAACAAGACAATTTCAGGTTTATGTGGTTATTTACACCCTCAGGGCACTCCACAAATTATCTCCTTCTGCCACCTCTGAAAAGCAGTCATTTCAGAGGCAAAGGGTACCAGCTGTCTGGAACGCATATTAAGAAATTGTCTTAGTCATTTAGTGCTGCTATAACAGAAATACCACAACTGGATGGCTTTAACAAAGAGAAATTTATTTCTTCACAGTAAAGTAGGCTAAAAGTCCAAATTCAGGGCGCCAGCTCCAGGGGAAGGCTTCCTCTGTCTGTCAGCCTTCTCAGCAATGTTCCCCCGGACTAGGAGCTTCTCTGTGCATTGATCCCGGGTCCAAAGGACATGCTCTACTCCTGGCACTGCTTTCTTGGTGGTATGAGGTCCCCCTGTCTCTCTGCTCACTTTTCTCTTTTATATCTCAAGAGGTTGCCTCAGGACATAATCCCATCTTGTAGATTGAGTCCTGCTTTACTAACACAACTGCCCTCCATCCTCCCTCATTAACATCATAGAGGCAGGATTTACAACACATGGGAAAATCAAATAATACCAGGAATCATGGCCCAGCCAAACTGACACACACATTTTTGGGGAGACATAATTCAATCCATGACAGAAATCATCTGATAAAAGTAGAGTGCTGTGGTCCTAAAGACACTGGATCCCAACAAACCTGAAGGGTGGCTATAGTTTTATGAAAAGAGCAGATAATGGAGTCCAAAACCCTGGATTTAAATATCCTCTCTACCTTTTGCTAGGCATGTGATAATGAGTAAATTACTCATCTCATTTGAGTTGCAATCTTTCCTCTATAAAATGACACTAAGCCTACCGCAAGGATATAATAAGGGGATTAGTAAGCAATGCCATACCCAGACAGATAGGAGGCTGAGACAAAAGAAAAATGTCACTATACTAATACTGATACTCTTTAAAATTTTGATATGTTCTCAACATAGAATCTTTGCATTAAATTTTATTTTTCAAAATATTGCATTGAAACATTATTTGTCTTCATTACTGAAGTATTTTTTGTCACCTCCTTGAATTTTGCACAAGAGACAAGTGCCATGCTCCCCTCACCGTAGTCCCAGCCCTGAGGATTAGATAAAGTGATGTACATAAACATGCCAAGAATACTATACATGGTTGTCAGTGACTCATGGGGACCCCTGTACAACGGAGCAAAACGCTGCCCTATCCTGTGCCATCCCCATGACTGGCTGCAGACTGGACCACAGAATTTTCATTGGCTGATTTTCAGAAGTTGACTGCCAGGTCTTTCTTCTTAATTCATCTTAGTCTGGAAGTGCTGCTGAAACCTGTTCAGCATCATAGCAATACACAAGCCTCCACTGGTCAATGGTGGTGGCTGCTCATGAGGTGCACTGGCCGGAAATCGAACCTGGGTCTTCTGTATGGAAGGCAAGAAGTCTACCACCAAACCACCACTGCCTAAGAATACTACAGACTTTTGATAATGTTTGCCAATGGGATACACAGTTGGGGCTGGAGATTGCATGAACAAACACTCTCTATGCTGAAACACTGCTTTAGACTCCTGGACACAAGTCGTGTTTAATACCCACAACTCTGTGAATTAAATTTTAATTTTCCAATCTTCAGATAAAAACCCAAGGCGACAATAGAGTGTAGGAAAATGAGGCTCCCTGAATGTCCATAGGCTCCAATCTGCAGGCCCAGTAGCAATGATGCTTCTGCACTGTCATTGGAATTCTTCCTCCTGCTGCCCCTTTTCCACCGGCCCACTGGTGAGACAGGAGGTAGCCCTGGCAGTGCAGGCTGTGGAGGCGACACAGCTGTCCCTCTGGGCAAACACCCTAGTAGATGTCTTGGCTTTGGGAACACTGGTGGATTTGCCACGGGAGCTCCTGGCAGGGCCTGTGCTAGCACCTTTGTGATCTAGATACTTTCAAAGCTTAGTCAACACATCTAGGGGTAGGAGAGAGAGAAAGGGGAGAGCACTGTAATGTAGTTGTCATGGATTAAATTGTGTCCTCCCAAAATATGTGCATCAATTTGGCTAGGCGACGATTCCTAGTATTGTGTGATTGTCTGCCATTTTGTCATCTGATGTGATTTTCCTATGTGTTGTAAATGCTGCCTCTATGATGTTAATGAGGGGGGATAGGCGGTAGTTATGTTAATCAGGCAGGACTCAATCTACAAGGTTAGACTGTATCTTGAGCCAATTTCTTTTGGAACATAAAAGAGAGAAGCAAGCAGAGAGACAGGGGTACCTCATATCACCAAGAAAGCAGCACCAGGAACAGAGCGCATCCTTTGGACTCAGGGTTCCTGTACGGAAAAGCTCCTAGTCCAGGGGAAGACTGATGAGAAAGACCTTCCTCCAGAGCCAACAGAGAGAGATAGCCTTCCCCTGGAACTGATGCTCTGAATTTAGACTTCTAGCCTACTAGACTGTGAGAAAATAAATTTGTTTGTTAAAGCCATCCACTTGTGGTATTTCTGTTATGGCAGCACTAGATAACTAAGACAGTAATCTCTGAAATTCTTTATATTTCTGTCTCCTTTTTGGAAAATGAAATACTATGATTAAGATTCAATTTTCTAAAAAATGAACTCAATATTATTTCTGATCTTGAAAAATTATTTAGAGTTCGGTGGTTAAAGAAAAATAACTCCTCTATATGTAACATCTTAAAAATAAGTTTTGTCTGCTGAACAGAATTGGTCTTAAAGTAGAATGAAATTAAGTGGTATGAATGGTGTACTTGTTTTCTTCTAAGAGTTTTAATTGAATTCTACTGCTGAATTGGTAAGGACCTATTTAAAACCACTTCTACTTTAATTCCTCCGTGTACATCCTCCTTCCATTCTTGCCCATTCCTCCCCTCTGAGTGGAAAAAATTACTGAGTCTTTGCTGTGTGCCAGGCCCTCTGTTAGGGGTTTCTCATTTGTTATCTAATTTAATGCTACAATGGTTCTGTGAAGTAGGCATTCTTATGTCATTTTAAGGATGAAGACACAGCGCAGCTTCACAAAGTATCTAATGGCAGTACCAGGGATGAGCCAGGCCTTCTGACTTCAATAGCCCTCCACAACCCCTCACCCCAACCACCACCTTAAATTTGAATTCAGTTCTACTAGAGCCAATTATTAGATGAGTATATCATAGGCATTCTGCAAAATATTGTGACCTCGAACTTGCCACACCAGAAGCTTATAGTTTTACTCATCTTCATTTATTTTGTATGAGAAGTAAGAGATGGGCCTTAATTCCAAATGAGAGAACAGAAGTAACCAAAGATAGGAGAACTCTCATGAATCATTAAGATAATGAATGCAGGTCCAAATCCCAGCAAGAGCACGTTCTTCACCCAGCAGATCCCAGTGTGTGGAGTGGTTACCCTTTCCTTAGAGCTCTCCTCTGGACAATAGGAAGTGCTGTTTTTTGCCAGCTTGGTGGGGCTGCCACACTAGCTCTGGAATGGCTAACTGTAGTCTTTTACATGATAAAGAAATGGAATTTATGGTGGCTAGTGGTTAAGAGCTACTGCTGTTAACCAAAAGGTCAGCAGTTCAAATTCATCAGGCACAACTTGGAAACCCTATGGGGCAGTTTTACTCTGTCCTATAGGGTCACAGTGAATCAGACTCAATGGCAATGGGTTTTGTTTTGTTTTTTTAAGGTGCTTATCTGGAGCCCTAGTGGTTAAAGTTTGGCTGCTAACCAAAAGGTCGGCAGTTCGAATCCACTAGCCACTCCTTAGATACCTTATGGAACAGTTCTACTCTGTCCTATAGGGTCTCGATGGCAACAGGTTTGGTTTCTGGAAGTTGCTTATCTGGGGGTCGGTTTGGGAGAAGGATGTTTCTGCTACAGTAATCCTCCCCCTTATCTGTGGGGGATACATTCTAACACCCGTGTGGGTGCCTGAAACTGAGGATAGTACCAAACCCTATATATACTATGTTTTGTCCTATACATACATACCTATGATAAAGTTATTTTATAAATTAGGCACAGTAAGAGATTAACAACAACTAATAATAATAAAATAGAATAATTATAACAATATACCTGTCATGGATTGAGTTGTGTCTCCCAAAAATATCTATCAGCTTGGCTGGGTCATGATTCTCAGTATTGTATGATTGCGTTATCTGACGTGATTTCCTTATGTGTTGTAAACTCTATACTATGTTGAGATTATACGTGATCTCCTCATGTGTTGTAAATTCTATCACTGTGATGAGGTTATACTGATGAGGTTGACAAGATCAGTGTCTTAATGCAATCTCTTTTGAGATAGAAAAGAGAGAAGCGAGCAGAGACACATAGGAACCTCATACCACCAAGAAAGCAGTGCCGGAAGCAGAGCGCGTCCTTTGGACCTGAGGTTCCTGCGCTGAGATGCTCCCAGACCAAAGGACGACTGATGCATCACAAGGACCTTCCTCCAGAGATGACAGAGAGAAAGTTTTTTCCTGGAGCTGACACCCTGAATTTGGACTTGTAGCCTACTGGACTGTGAGAGAGTAAATTTCTCTTTGTTAAAATCATTCACTTGTGGTATTTCTGTTGGAGCAGCACTAGATGACTAAGACAATACCGTAATAAAAGTTATGTGAATGACAGAGCAGGGCAACTCGAGATTTCATCGCACTAGTACTCATTTAACATATTTGGACTGAAGTTAACCGAAGGTAATGGAAACTTCGGATGGGGGGTGGGGATTACTGTATATGCAGATGAACCTAATCCTAACTGAGAGGATTTATGTTGAAACAACATAATTCCATTTTGTTAGGAAACTTTTTTCTCAATGCATAGAAAGAGACCATAGCCAGAATGAGAGTGAATAATGAATGAAAAAGCCCATGTTTTTTCACTACCTTGCCAAGCATAAACGTAAAAAACTAAAAAATTATGTAAGAGAAAAATGTGACACATAAGCACTCCCCTTCTCAAATATCTTTGGAATGAATGAATGAGAATTGTCGTAGGTGCTACCTTGGAACCAGAATTGGATGAGGAGGTTTATCTGCTCTCGACTCCACACAAACAGCTTTCTCAGTCAATCCACTAACCAATCTTCTAGATAGCACTATTGCTTCTCCGGTTTTTACTGTGCTTGAACTATCGGTTATCCATAGTACCTGGCACCGTGGGAAAGCATAAAGCATAAGACACAATCCCTACCCTCAAGGGTTTGCAGACAAAAGCAAAGCCTCAACAAATGGAGACTCTGGGTTTTAGACACAGCCCCACTACTAGATGTGTGACCTTCAACAAGTCACTCAATCACCAGACTCAAATGCTATTAAAAAAAAAACAAAAAAACTAAACCCATTGCCATCAAGTCGATGCCAACTTAAACTAGGGTTTTATTCAGCAAATACAGATGCTAGGCATTATGCTAAGTGTAAAGGATATAGACAGAGAAGGTTAAGGCTTGTCAGGGATGGATTGCCCAACAAGCAAGGTAAGCACATGCTTAGGGCATCAACAAAACAGGGGTATCAGTTGTCCAAAGCAAAGACCCATAGATGCCAAGCAGACAGGACACAAGGAAAAGCAAAAACCACAGTGGAAGGGAAGTAGCAGGGCACTAAATGAAATTGATACCAGCTCCAGTGTGAGAGAATGTGCTGGCCAAAAATAAAGTTCACAGATGGTCAAGAGGGTGCCACGAGAATTTTTTAAGCTATGACGCTCCTACCACTTCAACACCTTCATTGACATCTGTCTCCTAAGGTCCCATCCTATGTAATTGAAATTCCTTATCTCAGCTGGTCTGTTGAGAGTATATTATTTCTCCCTAATAAACAAGAGGTGGGGGTGGGCTGTTAAGTCTAACTCTTGCTACATTCACTCCGTATGAAACTGGATCCAACATGAAGAGTTACAGGGCAAATATGGATTATATAATAGATAACAGGTCTCTGATCCATTTTGAGAGAACCATTTTGTACATCCATGTCTGCTGAAAACATCACCAACAAAATGCAAACACCAGAGTATGTATTTATGTTGGTTATATGGAATAATACATTGCAGCATTTTCATTGGGTGAGTCAAGCTCTCCAAGATTCAGAAGGTAAAGACATGCACAGATCTCCACCAGTCATTAACAGGATATGTACATACTTTAAGAGAAAATTTTGAAAACAAATACTGCCAAATACTGATTATCAAGCAGTTCACTGTCACAGAAGCATTAGAAAGAAACAAGTAAATGACGGAAGTGCTCCAGAAGTATCATCAAGCGCCAGAGACCAACTTCATGTAACCACATCCTATACTATCATTGACACACTTGAATCTTGCATGAAAAGAAGGGCAAAAGTGTATGAATTTCTTTCAAATAGATTTTTCCTTCTTAAACAATGTGGATATACCTGATGAAGAATACATGAAGACATCCAAGAAATTAGTGCAGGCTTACCTCGATGACTTAAATACAGACCTTTACAAAGAAGTACGACTGTTTCATTCTTACATGAGAACTAAGTTTACAGATTCAGGAAAGACAAATTTTAGTCATGTAGTCATGTATGATTCCATAATAGAAGGTAAAATACGACAGGTATTTCCCAACGTTGAAATTGTTTTAGGCATCTTCCTAACTTTAATGATCACAAACTGCACAACAGAATGCTCATTTTTGTCCCTAAAGAGATTCACAAACACTCAGCTTACAACAGTGATTCAAGAAAAACTCGATTCATTTTCCTTATTATATATGGAAGTAAATATTGTTCAGCAGCTTAATTGTGACAAAAGCATTGAAGAATTTGTAAAAGCAAAAAATACTAAGAAATGTTTTAAACTATAACATGTTAGAGATAAAAGTTCCATCTAAATATAAAATAATTTGTTGAAATATTTGTTTTTAGACCATTAAATTTTCTTTTATGACACCTTTTCATTTGTTCATTTATAATTATAGTATTTATTATGAAACAAGTATCGAAAATGAAGCATGAGGGAGCCATTTAAGGCAAAATTGGTGAAAGTCAATTTTTCATTGTGGGATATCAACAGAATTTTACATTAATTGTTGAAACAAGTAAGTTCACTGACTAATTTTTTTTGGTATAAAATACACGGAATATTATTTTTGTAGAAAATGTGGTATATGGTAAAAATCTTAGTACCCTGCCATATTAGGCTGGGTTCTCTAAAGAAACAACACCAGTGAAGCATATATATATAGAGAGAGAGATTTGTCTCAAGGAAAGGGCTCACACGGTTGTAGTGGCTGACAAGTCCAAAGTCTATGGGACTGGAGACTGGAGGCTGGAGGCTTCTTCTAACTCACATAGCTGCAGGGGCTGACAATCCAAGATCAGAAGGTAAGACAGCAGGCTGCTGGCTCGCAGGCTGCAGAGGCCAATAAATCTCAAGATCACCAGGCAATACGACAGGCCACTGGCTCAAGTCCCAGGAACAAGAGGTTAGATGATAATAAGCCGCATGTAGGATTCAGAGCAAGTAAAAGACAGCAAGGTTTGCCAAAACATCCATATATATTGGATGCAGGCCACACCCCCAAGGAAACTCCCCTTACAACTGATGGGTTAATCACATCAGATCACATCATGGAGGTGATCACATTATATCACAAACTGGAAGATGACTACATCATTACATAACTGCCAAATTACATCAGTACATAGCTGCCAAACTACATCATTACATAACTGCCAAACCACTCAGAATCATGGCCCAGCCAAACTGACACACAATCTTAACCATCACACCCACATCCACCAAAAATTTATAATCCAGTTCATCCCATTCTGCTAAAATGGCATATGTCACTTTTGCTTTCAATCGCTAATACTATAGTTGCGTTTAAACAGGAGTTTCATCATGGATAGCTAAGACACACATGCACATATATATACATATATATAACTCACATATCCTGTTCGAGTGTGTGAGTAAGCAGAGGAGGGGGCACAACAGATTATCAATGCTTACGACCCGCACATGCCTTAATCTGGCCCTGATACTTGTCCTCAAAGACCTGAATCTAGTGAAGACTTTTACAAATAGCTTTCTCAATCAATCCACTAACAAATCTTCTAGATAGCACTACTCCTTCTCCTGTTTTTACTGTGCTTTAACTATGGGCTATTCACCATGAGAAAGCATAAGACACGAATCCATAATACAATGGTGTGGTCAATGTGAAACATGCTATCCTGTCCCTGAAGTACCTATTTTGGGGTGTATGAGAATATCTCAATCTGGCTCAGGAGTAGACGTGCAAGAGCTTCTCTCTGTCAAACCCTCAACCTTTCACATTACCATCCTGCTGGATTTCTAGTCCTCTAGGGGATTTTAGGAACCCTGGTGGTGCAGTGGTTAAGAGTTCAGCTGCTAACCAAAAGGTTAGCAGTTCAAATCCACCAGCTGCTCCTTGGAAACTCTATGGGGCAGTTCTACTCTGTCCTACAGGGTCGTCATGAGTCGGACTCAAAACTCGACGGCAATGGGTTTGTTTGGTTTTTTGGTAGGGGCTTTTAAGTGAGCAGTCGTGGTTCAGTGATAGAATTCTCACCTTCCATGTAAGAAACCAGGTTTGATTTCAAGTCCATGCAGTTTATGCATAGCCACCACCCGTCTGTTAGTGGAGGCTTGCATGTTGCTATAATGCTGAACAGGATTTAGTGGGGCGTCCGGACTAAGATGGACTAGAAAGGCCTGATCTACTTCTGAAAATCAGACAATGAAAACTCTGTGGATCACAACAGTTTGATTCATAACCCATCATGGGGATGGTGTAGGACTGGGTAACGTTTTATTCTGTTGTGCATGGGACTGGCATGAGCTGAAGGTCAACTCCAGAGCAGCTAACAAAGGACTTATGAATCTCTTGAGACTGTAGAGAGGCGTCCTCTCAGGGTGCCCGAATGCTCTTGGTACTTAACAGTGGCCCCAGAGTGGTTCTTCTCCTGGCCCCGGCACTTCCCAGGCCATGAGAGTTCAGGGATGTGGATCCAGACCCTGTGACAGCCAGTGTCCCCTTTCCAGGTCCAGTTCCCCCAAGCCCTCATGATTCCTACCCACAGCTTTGTTAATCCTCACCCCCATCCCTAAAGATCTAATTTTACTTCTTTTTTCAAATAATAGGTTTCCAATGGCCTATAGGAAAAGACTAGAACAAAATCCAAGCTCTCAATAACACAAAATGGAGAATCCAGATTTTAGAAACAGATGGTCTTCCTTCCCCATAAGGAAGATAAAACGATTTTACTCAGGTTGGAGTGGTACCAGGAAAGACTTGCCATTGTAGGCAGCATTCCAAAAAATTTTGAAGATGTTAAGGAGTTATCCTAAAAATAAACGATATCTAATATTTTTGAGCATTTATAACATTATGTGCCAGGCACTGAGCTGAACACTTTACAGCTAAGCATTTTAATCCTTTTAACAACCCTATCATATGTTCTGTGGTGACACAAACAGTTTGCACTCGACTACTAACCTAAAGATTGACTGTTTGAACCCACCCAGCAGCACCATGGAAGAAAGGCCTGGAAAGCTGCTTCCGTAAATATAGTTGTTGTTGTTACTTAGTGAGTCAGCTCCAATTCATAGTGAGTCCATCTGTACAGAGTAGAACTACATTCCATAAGGTTTTCAACGCTGTGATCTTTTAGAAGTAGATCACCAGGCCTATCTTCTGAAGCATCTTTTGGTGGGTTTGAACCTCCAACCTTTCAGCTAGTAGTTCAGCACTTAACCATTTGCTCCACCCAGGGACTCCTTTCGGTAAAGATTACAGCCAAGAAAACCCTATGGAGCAGTTCTTCTCTGTAACACATGGGATCACCATGAGTCGGAATTAACTTCATGGCAACAGGTTTGTTTGTTTTTTTCTGTTCTTGTATCACACATACTATATGAATTGGAATCAACTAGAAGACAATAGGTTTGGTTTTTGTGTGTGTGTGTGTCATCCATACTAGCATCATCCACATTTTAAGGAGGAAAAATGGAGGCATAGAGAGTGATGGAACTTTCCTAAGGTTAAACTGATTTCGAGTCCATCCCATTTGACTCCAGGACCCACACTCCCAACCACTGTTCTATGAGCCTTGTATCCATTGCTTTGAAGATGAAATCAGACACTCTTTCCTCTGCTTAGAATGCCCTCCTATCACCTCTTAGCCTAACCAACTCCTACTTAGTCTTGGGTCCCAGTTTAAATGTCATTCCTCAAGATGAATCTTCCCTGTTCCCTTGGATGAGATTACTTCCTTGTTTTATATGCTCCCATAGCAGGCTATACTTGTTCCTACTAGCAGTTAGAGCTACTATAATTAATTCCTTAAATGACTGTTTGCTGTGCATCTCCCCCTTGAGATATAAGTGCCATGAAGGGAAGATCATGTCCATTTGTATCCCCCATTTCCCATAGTATCTGGCACCTGATGGGTATTTCATAAAGGTTTTTTGAATACAGTTGGAATGATATGAAACTTTTTAGAAATTGTAAATCATCATGAAATTGCTAGTTATTATTAGGATCTTTTACAAAATAAAAGAATACTAGAGCTGGAATGATCCTGGAGATTCTTCATTTCCTCACAATGATGAGGGGATCATTGCAAAATAACAGAAAAAAAAATTCTTAAGAAAAATGGACATTCTGGCACATTGTTCTTTGTCTTTTTCAGGTTGAGTAAGGGGTATTGGTTTACACTTTTATTTTCTTTTAAAGCAGAGCTGTAATCAGCTCATACAGGCCCATGAGAGCCAATTTTTAAATCTTCAGGAATTTTTTAAGTCGGTTGTTAAACACAGGCATTTATTAAAACTTAAATTCTATAGACTAATAAATTATATTAAAAACAAAGGTCTAAATTCACTGCTTCCTCATCATTTTGGTACGTTTTACTAGCATCTGTGTTCTTGAGGTTATTTACTTCTACTGTATCTGTCTGGTAAGAATACTATGTGATGGTGAACTACTGCACATCTCTTCCAAACTCCATGTTCAGTGACATTATACTGGTGGCTTGAATTCCATCACAGAGAGAATATTTACACCTTGGAAATTGGCAAATGCTATGAACAGGCTTTTTCTCCCCAGAGAGCCAAAAGTTCAACATTTATCAGGACACCACTGCCTTTAAGTTGCCAAGAAAAGAATGACGGGAGGGGAAGGACTAATAAGAGAGAAATGTAAGAATGGTTTTGACTTTTTCTTACCTTTACTCATTCACTTGGGCAAGCTCTGCTAGTTTCCTACCCAATATCCATCTCCACTTCATCCTTAGCAGCAACACACTGACTTTGTTTAGGATACCATTGCTCTCAACAAAAAATACTTGCTTTCCCAAAGTCCCTGGTGGCTGTAATAGTCTTTGTTGCTTATAGCCTAAATGCATTCCTAAGCGCTTTACTTACAAACTCACAATAGCAAACTGAAAGCCACTGCCTTTACAGGCCAGTCGCAGCAGAGTCAATAGAGGTGTAACTAGCGTATGGCAGGTATGACAGGTACTGCACCAGGCTGGGGTTTGTGGCACCACTGAGCCATTTCTATGAACCCAGTATAGCCAGTGGCATATCTACAGAAAATGGTCCCTAGGGCAAGCACTGAAATTCTGCCCCTGTCTAAACATAGGACATCCCTCTTTTAGATAACTTTACCATAACATCAGCTCAAAAATACAAGTCAAGCTCATTAGTCTTTTAATTAACACGTTCCTGTGCTTGAGGAAGGACATTGCGCTGTACTGGGTTAACAGAAGCTGCTCAGTGGTGCCATGCACCCAGGGCCAGTGCAATATCCTAGATGCAACACTGATTCCAACTCATGGTGCCCCATGTGTGCAGAGTAAAACTGTGCTCCACAGAGTTTTCATGGCTCTGACCTTTTAGAAGCAGATCACCAGGGCTTTCTTCTGAGGCACCTCTGGGTGGGTTCAAACAGCCAACCTTTTGGTTAGCACCTGAGTACTTAAACATTTGTGCTACCCAGGGATCCTCCATTGCCTTTAGGGGTAATATATAAGCATTAGGGACAGAGACCCCATACGTCTGTCAGTTTGTCATACTGTGGTGGCTTGCATGTTGCTGTGATGCTGGAAGCTATGCCACCAGTATTTCAAATACCAGCAGGGGCACCCATGGTGGACAGGTTTCAGTTGAGCTTCCAGACCAAGACAGACTAGGAAGAAGGACCTGGTGGTCTACTTGTGAAAAAATTAATCAGTGAAAACCTTATGAATAGCAGCGGAACATCATCTGATGTAGTGCCAGAAAATGAGCCCTTTCGACTGGAAAACACTCAAAATATGACTGGGGAAGAGATGCCTCCTCAAAGTAGAGTCAACCTTAATGACGTGGATAGTGTCAATTTTTCAGGATCTTCATTTGCTGATGTGGCATGACTCAAAATGAGAAGAAACAAAGATCAGTCCAAAGGACTAATGGACCACAACTACCACTGCCTCCACCAGACTGAGTCCAGTACAACTAGATGGTGCCCAGCTACGACCACCAACTGCTCTGACAGGGATCACAATAGAGGGCCCTAGACAGAGCTGGAGAAAAATGTAGAAAAAAATTCTAACTCACAAAAAAAGACCAGACTTACTGACCTGACAGAGACTGGAGAAACCCTGAGAGTATGGCCCCCAGACACCCTTTTAGCTCAGTAATGAAGTCACTCCTGAGGTACAGCCTTCAGCCAAAGATTAGACAGCCCCATAAAACAAAATGAGCTAATGGGGCACAACAGCCCAGGGACAAGGACTAGAAGGCAGGAGGGGACAGGAAAGCTACTGACAGGGAACCCAAGGTTGAGTAAGGACAGTGTTGACATGTTGCAGGGTTGTTAACCACTGTCATAAAACAATATGTGTACTAACTGTTTAGCGAGAAACTATTTGTTCAGTAAACCTTCATCTAAAGTACAATAAAAAAAATGAGAAGAAATAGCTGCAAACATCCATTAATAATCAGAACGTGGGATGTACAAAGTACAAAACTAGAAAAATTGGAAGTTGTCAAAAATGAGATGGAACGCATAAAGATTGATATCCTGGGCATCAGTGAGCTGAAATGAACTGGTATTGGCCATTTTAAATCAGACAATCATATGGTCTACTATGCCAGGATTGACAAATAGAAGAGGAATGGCATGGCATTCATTGTCAAAAAGAACATTTCAAGATTTATCCTGAAATACAATACAACGCTGTCAGTAATACGATAATATCCATACACCTACAAGGAAGACGAGTTAATATGACTATTATTCAAATTTATGCACCAACCACTAACGCCCAAGATGAGGAAATTGAAAATTTTTACCAACTTCTGCAGTTGGTAAAACATGAAATCGAGATCCATTGATAATTACTGGCGATTGGAATGCGAAAGTTGGAAACAAAGAAGAACAGTGGTTGGAGAATATGGCCTTGGTGATAGAAACAATGCCAGAGATCACATGATAGAATTTTGTAAGACCAACAACTTCTTCATTGCAAATACCTCTTTTCAACAACATAAATAGCAACTATACAGAAGGACTTCACCAGATGGAACACAGAAGAATCGAATTGACTACATCTGTGAAAGAGATAATGGAAAAGTTCAATATCATCAGTCAGAGCAAGGCCAGAGGCCAACTGTGGAATAGATCATCAATTGCTAATACGCAAGTTCCAGGTAAAGCTGAAGAAAATTAGAACAAGTCCACTAGAGCCAAAGTACGAACTTGAGTATATTCCACCTGAATTTAGAGACCATCTCAAGAATAGATTTGACTCAGTAAACCCTAATGACCGAAGACCAGATGAGTTGTGGAATGACATCAAGGACACCATGCATGAAGAAACCAAGAGGTCATTAAAAGGACAGGAAAAAAAGAAAAGACCAAAATGGAAGTCAGAAGAGACTCTGAAACTTGCTCTTTAGCAAAGAGTAGCTAAAGTGAAAGCAAGAAATAATGAAGTAAAAGAACTGAACAGAAGATTTCAAAGGGCAGCTCTGGAAGACAAAATAAAGTAGTATGAGGAAATGTGTAAAGACCTAGAGTTATAAAACCAAGAGAGAAGAACACACTAGGCATTTCTCAAGCTGAAAGAACTAAAAAGAAAATTCAAGCCTCAAGCTGCAATACTGAAGGATTCTACAGGGAAAATATTAAATGACACAGGAACCATCAAAAGAAGATGGAAGGAATACACAGAGTCACTGTACCAAAAAGAATTTGTCAAAGTTCAGCATTTCAGATAATCAAGAACCGATGGTACTGAAGGAAGAGGTCAAAGCTGCACTGAAGGCATTGGCAAAAACAAAGCCCCAGGAATTGACGGAATACAAACTGAGATGCTTCAACAAATGGATGCAGCACTGGAAGTTCTCACTCATTTATGCCAAGAAATTTGGAAGACAGCTACCTGGCTAGCCAACTGGAAGAGATCCATATTTATGCCTATTCCAAAGAAAGGTGATCCAACAGAATGTAGGAATTATCAAACAATATCATTAATATCACACACAAGTAAAATTTTGCTAAAGATCATTCAAAAGCAGTTGCAGCAGTACATTTGACAGGGAACTGCTGGAAATTCAAGCCAGATTCAGAAGAGGATGTGGAACAAGGGATATCATTGCTGATGGCAGGTGGATCTTGGCTGAAAGCAGAGAATACCAGAAAGATGTTTAC
>NW_004444027.1:2130280-2161814 GCF_000243295.1 Trichechus manatus latirostris
CAGGTGGATCTTGGCTGAAAGCAGAGAATACCAGAAAGATGTTTACCTGTGTTTTATTGACTATGCAAAGGCATTTGATGTGTGGATCATAACGAATTATGGTTAACAATGTGAAGAACGGGAATTCCAGAACACTAACTGTGCTCATGAGGAACCGGTACTTAGGCCAATAGGCAGTCGTTTGAACAGAACAAGGGGATACTACGTGATTTAAAGTCAAGAAAGGTGTATGTCACGGTTGTATCCTTTCACCATACTTATTCAATCGATATGCTGAGCAAATAATCTGAGAAGCTGTACTATATGAAGAACGCAGCATCAGGATTGGAGAAAGACTCTTAACAACCTGAGATATGCAGATGACACAACCTTGCCTACTGAAAGTGAAGAGGACTTGAAGCACTTACCGATGAAGATCAAAGACTGCAGCCTTCAGTATGGATTATACCTCAACATAAAGAAAACAAAAATCCTCACAACTGGACCAATAAGCAACATCATGACAAACAGGGAAAAGATTGACAGCAGTCAACAAATCAAACAATGTATTGCATTGGGCAGATCTGCTGCAAAAGACTTCTTTAAAGTGTTAAAAAGCAAAGATGTCACTTTAAGGACTACGATGCGCCTGACACAAGCCATGGTGTTTTCAATCACCTCATATATATGCATAAGCTGGACAATGAATAAAGAAGATGGAAGAAGAATTGATGACTTTGAATTATGGTGTTGGTGAAGAATACTGAATATACCAGAAGAATGAACAAATCTGTCTTGGAAGAACTACAGCCAGAATGCTCCTTAGAAGCAAGGATGACAAGACTTCATCTCACATACTTTGCACATGTTATCAGGAGGGACTAGTCCCTTGAGAAGAACATTATGCTTGGCAAAGTAGAGGGTCAGTGAAAAAGAGGAAGACCCTCAACGAGATGTATTGACACAGTGGCTGCAACAATGGGGCTCAAACATAGTAAGGATTGTGAGGATGGCGCAGAACCAGGCAGTGTTTCTTTCTATTGTACATAGGGTCAACTATGAGTCAGAACCAACTGGACGCCACCTAACTACAAGGACAGAGAAGGAGTTCCTGGGTGGTGCAAACAGTTAATGCACTTGGCTGCTAATGGAAGATTGGAGGTTTGAGTCACCTCAGAAGAAAGGCCTGGTGATTACTTTCCCAAAATCGGCCATTGAAAACCCTATGGAACAACTCTACTCTGATACACCTGAGGTTGCCATGAGTCAAAGGCAACTGGTTAGGTTTGCTTTTAGGGACAGAGAAGGCCCTCAAAAGAACAAACGAGCAAATGCTCTGAATGTCCACAATTATGTAACCCAAGTGTCAAAATCCTAGCTTTCAATGATTGAAAACTGTAAAAACTAAAACCTTTTAAGTAAAGAATGAGAAAGAAGTTGGCATTTGCAATATTAACTTAAAATTGACAAACTCCTTATGTTTTTGGCTCTTGTATAACTATAAAACCAAGACAAATGTACTCGTTATGCCCAAACAAAAATAGAAAGCTAATAATATTTAAATTAACATTATCAATTAATATGATAGATTACATTTTGCTAAATTAACTCACACATGTTGTGTTTTAAAATAAGACCCTATAGCCTCAGGTTCATCTCTTTATTTAAACTGTTCTATATTTCGATTTCCTTAATAGTAAGCCAGAGAACCTCTGTATGTGTATGTTGCACAAAATGGCATTAGCAATTTCAAGGTTTTGTTTGCTAGATCAGGATAATCCAATCTCATGCTTAACCAAAACTCTGCCAGCGGACATCCTCGATGCCAATTTTAATGAGGTGTCATTTGATCTCTGCAAAGCGGTCTTGTTCACTTGAACGTGAAGTTAACATTGACGCTCTATTGAAATCTGCACTAAATAAGTATCTAATTCAATTATTACTGGAATTGGTTACAGAAAATTTCTTCATGGCACGTTTACTACTCCACTTATAGGTAATGAACGGTTGTCAAGCTAATGTACTCAATGATGGGCTTACACAAGACGTCAGATTGCTCTGTGAATATAAGGCTAATGCCCTGGCCCAGGGTTTTTTGAGGGTACATGCCCATTCTACTTTGGGAAATGTAATGGTTTAAGCCGTCTCCCCACTTTCCCTATTTGAACTACTGAAAAACTTTCAGCTGTATAGCAAACTGTGACATTATGTGAGGCAGTATATTACAAATGGGTGAGATTGTGGCCCTAGAGTCAGATTGCCTGAGTGCAAATCTTGGCTCTTCCACATTTTACTAGTTCTGTGGTCTTTGGCAAGTTACATTCTTGCTTCATTCTTCTCATCTAAAATAGATGTAATAAAAGTATCAACTTAATCAAATTACTGTCAGGATTAAGTGAGATAATATATGGAGTTTAAAAAAGTGCCTAGCATACACTATGTGCTCAATGAAAGTTAGCTGTCGTTTTTGTTGTTATTTGGCCTTCATTTTATATGAATTCAATCTTAAACACAAATTTAAACATGGACACTTCTGATCATTCAACTGAAGCATCACCACCTTCCTGAAGCCTTTCCTTACATACCCGTTGCCATCGAGTCAATTCAGACTCATAGCAACTCTAAAGGACAGAGTAGAACTGCCCCATAGAGTTTCCAAGGAGCGCTTGGTGGATTCGAACTGCCAACCTTTTGGTTAGCTTCCATAGCGCTTAACCACTACACCACCAGGGTTTCCTTCCTTACATACTCATTCCTATACTGGATAGAATTAACCACTGTCAGTTCAACCATGTATATGAGACTAAATGGGCACACCAGCCCAAAAGCAAAGGCAAGAAGGCAGGAAGGGACAGGAAAACTGGATCAATTAAAATAGGGAACTCAAGGTCGAGAAGGGGAGAGTGTTGACACATCACGGGGTTGGCAACCAATGTCACAAAACAATTTGCATATTAATTATTTAATGAGAAACTAATTTGTTCTGTAAACTTTCACCTAAAGCAAATTTTAAAAAAAGAAAAAAAGGATTAACCACTATCTCCTTTGAGTCCCATTGTGCTCTGTGCAGTCTTCGTATCACTGAATATGTAAAAGTTCATTGCATTCGTATGTTGGTCTCCATCAGCTGGACCATAGGTTCCTACTGTCACAGATGAATTCTGACCTGTCTTTGTATCCGAGCACCTGGCGTAGTGTCCAGCATATAGTTGTCCTCAGTAAATTCTGAAGGAAAGAAAGAAAGGAGGGAGGGAGGAAGGGAAGGAACTACAACTCCCCCAGCCTTTCTAGGGAGATTTGTATTTAGAAGGGAATCACACCTTATAAATAAAGCACCAGTGGTGGAGCTGCAGGTTTCATCTGATGGGAAGGGAATGTTAGTGGGTAAAGTGGGAACTAGTTTACACTGGCTGCCAGAGCCGATTGTGCACATCTCTTCCCAATTCCACGTCTGAGACACCAAGTTAGTAGCTTGAAATCGACCATGGTGGGAGCATCTATACCTGGGAAGTTTCCAGAAAGCCAATTATTAAACCTTCCTCAGCACACCACCGGTAAGAAGGCTTCTCAGTGACGCTGAGAGCAATAAAATTTCACAAACTGAGTGTTAGAGGCTGCGCGGAGCTCAGAGGACCCCTGAAAGCAGACCACACCATGTGCCCTCTGCTGAGGCTGACTCTGGCTGGGTGCCGGACTTCTGCACTTCTGTGGCCTCACAGCCCTGGCCCCAGTCACGTCCCTCAGGGCCACACCTTTATCATCCTAAGTCATCATGGAAGCAGCCGTTGAGATTTTTGTCTTGTTCTTGCTATTTGCTTTTAGTTTGTTAAAAGTAAATTAATAATAAAATTTACTATGTTAATGATTTACTAGTGATAAAGTAAAACAATGGATTGGACTATTTGCTTAATATTTTCATGAGAGAATGTGCACGTGACCTTCCAGTTTGGTGCCAGTTACATTTCTATTTACATGGAGACTGTGGACAATAAGAACATTTATCTCACTTAGTCACTAGTCACTCCTTCCCCCAACTTTCCCCTCCCTCTTCCCAAAAGAAATGAAAAAACGTTCTCATTATAAACTGATATCTGTTGGTGAAAGCAGCTATTTTTTAAAAATGATGTCACAGATCCTAGAATGCTACATTGTTCGGGTTTCAGAAAACACTCAATGGGCTCTTTAGTTGCTGCTCGTTTCTACATGTTAAGTGAACACTAAGTAACCTCCCCTTCCCCCACCAATCACATCTTCTACTCATTTTCAGAACTGTCATTGACACCTAGGGAAACTTTTGTGAGCTTATATTTTTTAATATGCTTTAAATAATATATGACTTAATATATTGCATATGCATATAACTACCACTTATATTAATTTTTAAAGAACTTCACATTACCATCTTTTATAACTAACTCACAAAAATATTCCTGTTGCATAAGCATATATTTGTATACTAAAGCAATCTTTCTCATTCAGATTGCTCTACCCAACCTGAATGAATTCCCAAACACTGAATTATTTTCTGTGTAATACCCCTTGGAACACAAAGCATGCTTTGTTTTGTTTACAAAAAAGAAATAAAAAGAATAACTACCTCAAAAAAGACACCAGTCAAGTAACAACAAGTATTTATCATCTATATATGTAAAAATGGAGAATAGCCTTTAGAAGTCTATTTTTATATGCTCTATTCTTTCAAAAAATTCAGATAATAAATTGTACTTCTGCAAGAATAATATTTTATATGAAAAGGATAAACCTCAAGTTTAATCTTAGCTGAAAAAAATAATTTCAGTGTCTTGAATGAGTGTGACCCAGAGGCCGTGTTCAACATGCAGGGCCTCTGTGTTTGTGAGTCTCCAGTAATGTGCATATTATAGGCATGAACTAGTGATAAATTGAATTAGTGCTTGTGACAGAGACTGGAGACAGATTCTGAAAAACTCACAAGCCAGTCAATTAACCTTGCATGAATTCTCTTCAATGTATGTTGGGTATAATTTACCACCATACTACCCTATGCTGCTCCCTCCCCCAACCCCTTCACAGATACACACACTTTTCTTCCCAAGCCTTTTACTGTTCCTTCTGACATTTTCCACGCCCCCATGGATCCCTGGTGGTGCAGTGGTTAAGAGCTCAACTGCTAACCAAAAGGTCAACAGTTCGAATGCACCAGCCACTCCTTGGAAACCACATGGGGCAGTTCTACTCTGTCTTATAGGGTCACTGCGAGTCAGAATCCACAGGACAGCAACATGTTTGGCTTTTTGATCTGGCATTCCTCATTTCCCTATTAATATGCATTGCTGCATCTACATCTCAGCCTCTTACTTAAGTGGATTTGAAGCTCTTGGATTTAACTAAAACCTAGCTCTCTCTTGAGTCCCTCTCAAGTGGGGTTGCTCATCCTGCCATGCCATGAAGACCTGGAACCCAGAGAGGGGTTGGGGTCCTCCTCACTCTCTTGCATTGCTTTCAAATCTTTACTCTCTCATTTCTGTGTAAAGACTCCTATTCATGCCATCTGTCCCTCTCATTGACATCATCTATCTGAATCCCAGTTATTCCTCCTCATGGAAAAATTGACCGTGGCTCATAATCTTCCTCTGAGCTCAGTTCTGCCTTCATTTGGAGAATTTCACTATATATTCAGACAACCTGGCTAACATCTTAGCTTCTCAGTTTCTTGAAATTCTCAGCTTCTGTGTCATTGCTTGCAGTCCTCTTCAGACATCCATTGCCATAAGCCCGCATCTGTTCAATCTCTGAAATCTGGAACTCAAGCACTCCACTGTCCAATCTCATTCTCCTATATTTTCAGTGCCTATATTGCTGCAAAGCCAATTATCCCCAAACTTAGTAGCTTAAAACAACAAAAATGTATTGTTCCACATAGTTTGAGAGTGAAGAATCCAGGGTAGATGTTCTGGCTCAGGGCCTCTCATGAGATTGCAGTCAAGATGTCTGCCAGAACTGGAGGAATCTGCTTCCAAGGTAGCTGTCTTACACGCCTAGCAAGTTAGTGTCGGTTGTTGGCAGGAGGCCTCAGTTCCTACTACTGGACTTCTCCATAAGTATTCTTGAGTGTCGTCAAGACAAATAAGTTCCCCTAACACAAGCGACCCAAGAGAAAGAGCAAACAGCAAGCCATGGTGCCTTTTATGACACCACTTCCACTTTCTATCTATTAGAAGGAAATACTAAGGCCAGCCTACACTTGAGGGGAGGGCAATTAGGGTCTACCTTTTGAAGGGAACGTCAAAGAATTTGTGGACATATTTTAAGCTACTACAGTGTACTTTCTTTGTTACTCCCATTACACTTGTTCTTTTAATCAGACTTTTAATCCCTCAAAATTTCTAATTTCTATCAGTCCCTTTCCATTTTCACTTCCTTTCACATACAGTCTAGACCCCATCTGGTCCATCAGTTCAACCACTCTCTTGCCAATATCCCTACTCCTTTGCCCTGTCACCATTTATTGCTTCCCACGTGAGGAGGGGGAGGAGGAGAAGCTTTAGTTCAAACTAAATGTCCACCTCCACTCCATCACCTAGACTGTTGACCACTGCTAAAGATTATCACATAAATGAGCCAATTGGTGCTGCGACATGGCCTCCAGCATTCAGCAGGCCTTCAACACAGCACAGCATTCCTTCTGTTTCCTGTTTGCCACAGTGGCCATTTCAACCATTGCCCGTTCTCCTCAAACCTCCTTTAGCACCATGGTCATGTTCATCCTCCGCTCCTCACTTCTCAGACCTCAGGCCATGCCTCTCATCCTCCTACCCCTGCGTCTAAACCTTTCACCAGTGGCCCCTGTTCCCTACTCTTCCTCTTCAGTCACAGTGAAAGAGGTGTCTTAGCTAAGACCCAACACGCCACAAAGTAGACACCCAAGGAATATTTGTTTAAAAAAAAAATGAAACAGAACTCTGGATTCTATCACTTCGCCATCCATGTACTCATAAACCTTAGTACATCTCTAGTCTCTCTCTCGTGTATCTTCAACTTCACTATATGACTCCTTCCCACCAGCATTTAAATGTGATTAAGCCTCTTCCATTAAAAAAAAAAAGAGAGAGAGAGAGAGGAGAAAAGCCACCTCTTCTACCATGTATCAAAGTCCCTGGTGGTGCAAACAATTTGTACTTGGCTACTAACATAAATGTTGGTGGTTTGAACCCAGCCAGCTGCACCATAGAAGAAAGCCTAATGATCTGCTTCCATAGGATTACAGCCAAGAAAACACTATGGAGCAATTCCACTCTGTAACACATGGGGTTGCCATGAATCAGAATCGACTCAATGGCATTGGGTTTGGTTTTGGGTTTTTTTTCTACCCTATACCCCCCTCAGACTAGCATGTTGTTTCTCTTTTTTTTCACACTTAATATCCCTGAAAGAGTGTCAGAGTGGGCTACACTCACTCTGTGATGATTAACAGTGTATGTCAACTTGGCTGGGCCATGATTCTCAGTGTTTATATGTGATCACTCCCGTGATTGAATATACTGTGAGTAGCCAATCAGATGAAAGGGAATTTCCTTGGGGGTGTGGCCTGCATCTGAATATAAGCAGACGTTCTGGCTGTTTGCTGTCTCTGGATCCTGTGGCTGCCTCCTGTCGTCTCACCTCTGGTTCTCAGGACTTGAGCTGTCAGCTAATCTGCCAATTTTGGAATTTGTCAACCTTCACAGCCTGTGAGCGGGAGCCCTGCTCTCTGACCTGCTGATCTGTGGCTCCATGAATTGGGTGAGGCCTCCACCCTGATCCACGGACTTGGGATGTTCTAGCCTCTACAATAGTGTGAGCTGTTTCCTGCATATAAATCTCTCTATATATATATTTATATGCTTTACTGGTTTTGCTTCTCTACAGAACCCAGCCTAAGACACACTCTCTCCATTCCTTACTTCCTTTCACTTCTGAAGCCCATTCAGCACTCCACCAAAATGGCACTAGCAAAAGTTAACTCCATGGTGCTGAAGCCATCTTCTTCTTACCTCCTCATCATCAAGGTCTCTACAGCACTGACACATGAGACCACAAAATCAAACAAACCAGTTGCTGTGGAGTTAATGCCAACTCTTGGTGACCCCATGTGTGTCAGAGTAGAAATGTGCTCCATAGGGTTTTCAATGGCTGATTTTTCAGAAGTTGATCACCAGGGCTTTCTTCTGAGGTGCCTCTGTGTAGACTCAAACAGCCAACTTTTTGGTTAGCAGCTGAGTGCTTAACTGTCTGTGCCACCCAGGAACCATGTGACCACAGCCCCCTAAAGAAAGCCCGGATCCTTAGATTTCCATGTCATATTTTCCAACCACTACTTTAGATACTCTTTTTCTACTGCCCTTGTGAATGTTGGGGTTCTTCAGGGTTTTGTCTGTAGCCCTCTTTTCTTCTTAACCTGCGCAGCTCATTTACTCCTGTGGCTTTAACCTCCATCTACAACCTGATAAGGAGCCCTAGTTGCTTAGAGGTTAAAGTGTTCGGCTGCTAACCGAAAGGTCAGTGGTTTGAACCCACCATCTGCTCCACGGGAGAAAGATGTGGCAGTCTGCTTCTGTACAGATTTACAGCCTTGGAAATCTTGTAGGGCAGTTCTACTCTGTCCTTACATGGTCTCTGAGTTAGAATTGACTCAATGGCAATGGGTTTGGTTGTTGGTTTGGTATAACTTGATAAATTCCAAGTCTATATTACCAGCCCAGACTTCTCCCCTGAGCTTCAGTCTTATAACTCCAGCAACCCACTGAACCTATTCTCTTGGATATTCCACAGGCCCTAAACACTCAACATGGAGGCAAAGCAGCAAGTACTTAAAAACAAGGCCTCAAACTGTTTGGTTCTAGTCATAGCTATGTCATTTATTAGCTGTAGAGCTTGGATAAATTACCTAATAACTCTGAACCTCAGTGTCCTCATCTGGAAAATGGGGATAGTAAGAGTGCTTAGTTCATAAGGTAACTGTGTGAATAAGTCAATTTATATAAAGTTCTTGGCATGCTGCCTGGCATATGGTACTAAGGCCCAGTAAATATGAGTTTTTATTATGAAGACTAAATGACATAATACATGTACAGCACATGACTATAAGTGCTAAATAAAATTTATCTGGTATTATTACATTCCAACCTGAACTCATCATTGTCCTGGACCTGTCTCACTCCCATAAACCTGTTCCTTCTCTAGTATTCCCTGCCTCAGTCAATGGGGCCTTTATTCTCTCATTTCTCTAAGGCCCAAATCGAAGCAATCATCAAGTCCTAGCTGTCCTACCAGGATACCAGTTGCCATTGAGTTGACTCCAATTCATGACGACCCCCTGTGAGTCAGAGTAAAACTGTGCTCCATCAGGTTTTCAAGCCTTTCTTCCCCGGTTCCTCTGGGTGTACTTGAACCTCCAACCTTTCAATTAGCAACTAAATATGTTAACATTTGCACCACCCAGCAACTCTTCTACCACAATAATCTCTCTCTAATCAGTTCACTTCTTTCCATCCCTGGTTGCATCCAGTCAGTATCTCTTCCCTGGATTACTACAAAGCCTCCTACCTGCTCTCTCTGCCTCTAGCCTGCCCCTGTCGAATCCATTCTTCACACTGCAGCCAGAGTGATCTTCCAAGATGCACACCTAATCATGTAATTTCCCTGAGGCTTCTGCATTGCCCTCAGGCTAAAGTCCAACCATTTTAATTGGATTACAAAGTCATTTAAGGCACGGACTTTGCTTTTCTCCCAAGAGTCAACTCCCAACCTTACATTATTTTCGGTTTCTAGAAACTGCCCTGTTTTCTCTAGCCTCTGTGTCATGGCATATTCTTCTATAGCCTCTTCACCTGTCCAGTCATTTCCTACTCGTCCTTTAGCTCTCAGTTTGGATAATACTTCCTCCAGGAAGTTTTTCTGACTGCCCCCTAAACTAGATTAGATATCCCCCTACAATTTACTCTCATAGAATGATGTAGTTTCTCCATTGTTTCAATTATCACACTGTGTAATAATTATCTGGTTATTTAGACCATAAAGGTCACAAAATAATAGTTGAATAACTACATGGGCAATAAATAAACAGCTATCCATTATTCTGAGAGGCCTGTGATATTGTTAGTGAATATCACGACTATGTAGGTGGCCTTTTCCAACCTTTCTCTAAAATAATATGTGCAAAACACCAGGGAGCACAAGTGGGAAACTGGGTGTGAGTTTAAGTACTGTCTTTGCAGTTTACTAGCTATGTAACCTTGGTAAAACCACTCAAAAACTTGGAAAATAAGTTTCTTCATCTAAAAAATGAGAATTATAATACCTTTTCCAAGGATTGCTGGGAAACTCAAATATCATATATAAACATGCTCTGTAGGATGCAGAGCCAACACGGCGCTATAGACAGAAGCACCATGCTGTCCCTCTGCAGCAAAGACCCAAAAAGCTAAGTAAAACAGATATAAATATCAATCCTGGAACCCCAAGTACCAAATGAAGGAATAAAGAACTCGATCAAGCACCAAATGGAATAACAAACTGAGAGAGAACAGAGAAAGAAAAGAGCTACAGAGTGGAGGGCCCCCACCAGATAACGTGGCTGGAGTTGCCATCGTGGACTACAGTTACCAAGGAATGCAGACAGGGAGTACAGGAAGGCAACATCACGGAGCTCCCAACAGGAGACAAAGCACCCTGTAACCAGGGATACACGTTTTCCCACCCCCTACCTTTCCTCCCTGTACAAGGCCTCTGCCACTTGCCAATAGATTATGGTTGCTTGGCCAGAGAGATATCAGCTGGCTGCTGCCCAGATTTGCCATCTTGGACCTCAGCCACCAAGAACTGCGGGCAGGGAGCATGAGAAGGCAACTCCATGGAGCTCTCAGCAGGAGACAGAGCACCTGGCAAGCAAGCAACAAAACACAACCAGCCTGAGGGCCCAGATGTAACCAAATAGAACAAAAAAAACAGGATGAAACAATCAAATCTACAATTAATAAACAAAGAAAATAATTCCTGTATGTCCCAGAGACAACAGATAATATCAAAACATATTTAAAAAAAGGACAGGATGGCCCCAGAAAGCAACCAAAATGAAACACCAGATGACCTTTTGCTATAAGAAAAGGCCAACCTGATAGGGAATTCAAAACTCTAATATTCAGGGTTCTCCAATGGATGAAGGAAAATGCAGACAAAAATAAGGAAAAAATAGACAAAATCATGGAAAATACAGACAAAATCAGGGAAAAGACAGACAAAACAATACAAGAATTCAGGAAAATAATACAAGAACAAAATGTCAAAATAAATAAACAAGTAGAAAGCATACAAAAACAGCAATTAGAAATCCAAAAGAAAAACACCAAGACATATCATAACCACACTCACTAAAACCAAAGACGGAGAAAGAATCCTGAGAGCAGCTCAAGAGAAACAAAAAGTCGCATACAAAGGAAAACAATAAGACTAAGCTCTGATTACTTGGCAGAAAGCATGCAGGGGAGAAGACAATACCAACAAAGAAAAAAAAAACAAACTCATTGCCTTTGAGTCAATTCCAACTCATAGTGACCCTATGGGATGACATTTATAAAAACTTGAAAGAAAAAGATTGCCAACCAAGAATAATATATCTTGCAAAGCTCTCACTCAAATATGATGATAAAATTAGGACATTTCCAGATAAACAGAAATTAAAGGAATATGTAAAAACCAAACCAAACTTACAAGAATTATTAAAGGGAGTCCTTTGGTTAGAGAACCAACAACATCAGACAACTACCTGAATCTAGCACATAAGACAGCATCAGCCAGGTACCAACCTAGATAATGAACTCTTACATATAAAACAAAACTAAAAAATTTACAACAGGAAACCAGAGACATCAATCAGTAAATGACAACAACGTCAGGACAATAAAAGAGGGAATAAATGATGTAGGTATATAGCTTTCAAATGGAGAGGAAGTCAAGGGGTTATCAAGTAATAAAAGACTGGTTTAAACTTAAGAAAGAAGGTAGGAATAAATTTCGAGGTAACCACAAAGAAAGTTAACAAACCGATTAATCAAAATAAAGTAGAAAAACATAGTTTCAATAAACACAAAACCTACAAAAACGAGAGAAACAAACAAAATCACAAACAAAAGGAATCCAGCACAGAAAAGTAAGAGGAACAAAGAAAACATCAGCACTAAAAAATGGCAGCAATAAACTCACACCTATCAATAATTACACTGAAAGTAAATGGTTTAAATGCACCCATAACGAGACAGAGAGTGACAGAATGGATAAAAAAACAGGACCCATCAATATGCTGTCTACAAGAGACACACTTTAGAAACAAAGACATAAATACATTAAAAATCAAAGGATGGAAAAAATATATTCAGCAAACAGCCACTGAAAAAGAGCAGAAGTGGCAATACTAATCTCATATAAAATAGACTTTGAAACAAAATCCACCATAAAAGACAAGGAAGGACATTATATAATGATTAAACAGACTATTCACCATGAGAATATAACCATAATAAATATCTGTGCACCTGGTGTTGTTGAAAGTTTATATATATTTTAGTTATTGGATTCTTATCTGATATATGGTGTCTGAAGATATTCTCCTAGTTGGTAGCTTATCTTATCACTTTTTTGGCGTCATTTCACTTTTAGTGAACAAGTTTTTCATTTTTATGAGATTCGATTTATTGATTTTTTCTTTTGATATTTGTGCTTTTGTTATCATATTAGATAATCCATTATTAAAAGCTAACCCTGACAGCATTACTCATGCATTTTCTTCTAAGACTTTTATGGTTTTAGTTTGCACATTTGGATCTTTTGTCTATTTTGTGCCATATTTGTCCCATTCCAAAGACAGGTGATCATTAATATCACACGCAAGTAAAATTTTGCTGAAGATAAATGAAAAACAGTTGCAAGACAAACAAGGGCATTATATGATGATCAAAGGGATGCTCCTTCATGAAGACATAACCATAATAAATATCTGTGCACCCAATGACAGGGCTCCAAAATACATAAAACAAACTCTAATGGTGCTGAAAAGAGAGTCCACAATAATAGTAGGAGACTTCAAGACACCACTCTCAGTAAAGAACAGAACATCTGGAAAGAAACTCAAAAACATGCAGAAGATCTAAAGGCCAAAATCAACCAACTTGACCTCATAGACATATATAGAACACTCCACCCAACAGCTGCAAAGTATACAGTCTTTTCCAATGCACATTGAACCTTCTCCAGACTAGACCACATTTTAGGCCACAAAGCAACACTCATCAAAATCCAAAACACTGAGATAATACAAAGTATCTTCTCTGATCACAACACCATCAAAGTAGAAATTAACAACAGGAAGAGCAAGGAAAAAAAATCAATTACATGGAAACTAAACAACACCCTGCTTAAAAACCAATGGGTAAAAGAAACAATCAAAGATGGAGTCAAAAAATTCCTAGAATCAAATGAGAATGAAAACACATCTTACCAAAACCTTTGGAACACAGCAAAGGCAGTGTTCAGAGGTCAATTTATAGCAATAGATGCACACATCAAAAAAGAAGAAAGGAACAAAATCAAAACATTAGATACACAGCTTGACCCAATAGAAAGAGAACAGCAAAAGAAGCCCACAGCCACCAGAAGAAAGGAAATAATAAAGATCGGAGCACAAATAAATGAAATAGAGCATAGAAAAACAGTAGAATTAACAAAACCAAAAACAAACCACTGGCCAAACTGACAAAAGAAAAACAGGACAGGATGCAAATAACCCAAATAAGAAATGAAATGAGTGACTTTACGACAGACCCAACTGAAATACAAAGGATCATAACAGAGTACCATGAAAAAATATACTCCAAGAAATTTGAAAACCTAAACGAAATGGACAAATTTCTAGAAACACACTACCTACCCAAACTAACACAAAATGATGTTGAAAATCTGAACAGACTCATAACAAGAGAAGAGATTGAAAAGGTAATAATAAAAAAATTTTAAAAACTCTCAATGAAAAAAAGCCCTGGCCCAGATGGCTTCACGGGAGAATTCTACCATTTAGGGAAGAGCTTACACCAGTACTACTCAAATTATTTCAGAACATGGAAAAGGAAGAGATACTTCCAAATTCATTCTATAAAGCCAGGATAACCTGGATACCACAACCAGGCAAAGATACCACAAAAAAAGAAAATTACAGACCAATATCTCTCATGAATATAGATGCAAAAATTCTCAACAAACTTCTAGCCACTAGAATTCAGCATCATATAATAATAATAATATACCACTACCAAGTAGAATTCATACCAGGTATGCAATGATGGTTCAGCAATAGAAAATCAACCAATGTAATCCACCACATAAATAAAATAAAAGGAAAAAATCACATGATCATCTCAATCGACACAGAAAAGGCATTTGATAAAGTCCAACATCCATTTCTGATTAAAAAATCTCAATAAAATAGGTATAGAATGGAAATTCCTCAACATAATAAAGGGCATCTATATAAAACCAACAGACAATATCATTCTTAATGGAGAGAGGCTGAAAACATTTCCCCTTGAGAACAGGAACAAGACAAGGATGCCCTTTAACACCATTCCTATTTAACATTGTGCTGCAAGTCCTAGCTAGAGCAATAAGGAAAGAAAAAAAAATAAAGGGCATCCAAATTGCTAAGCAAGAGGTAAAACTGTTCTTATTTGCGGATGATATGATACTATACATAGCAGACCCAATAGACTCCACAAGAAAACTACTAGAACTAATAGAAACATTCAGCAGAGCAGCAGGATACAAGATAAACATACAAAAATCGGTTGCATGCCTATACACCAATAAAGAGAACAATGAAAAGGAAATCAGGAAAGCAATAACACTTATAATAGCCCCTAAAAAAAATAAAATACTTAGGAATAAATCTAACCAGGGGTGTAAAATACCTATACAAAGAAAACTACAACACACCACCGCAAGAAACCAAAAGAGACCTACATAAATTGAAAACATACCATGCTCGTGGATAAGTACACTTAACATTGTGAAAATGCCAATTCTACCCAAAGCAATCTACAAATACAGTGCAATCCCAATCCAAATACCAACAGTATTATTTAAAGAGATGGCAAACTAATCATTTACTTTATATGGAAGGGAAAGTGGCCACTGATAAGTAAAGCACTATTAAAGAAGAAGAATAAAGTAGGAGGACTTGCACTACCTGAGCTCAGAACCTACTATACAGCTACGGTAGTCAGAACAGCCTGATACTGGTACAACGACAGACACATTGACCAACGGAACAGAATCAAGAACCCAGATGTAAATCCAACCACCTACGGTCACCTGATCTTCAACAAGGGCCCAAAGCCCATCAAATGGGGAAAAGAGTCTTTTTAACAAATGGTGCTGGCAAAAGTGAATGTCCGTCTGCAAAAAAATGAAACAGGACCTATGCAGTCCTCTATTCCTCCTGTTTTCAAGCCAGGCATGATATTCTACCAGGGCTGTGTGTGAACCAAGCATTCCCAATTACCAGATCTAATCAGTTCAGCAGCAGGAGGATTCTGGAGGATTGAACGGTTCAATGTGCAAGCCCAAACGAGTTTTAAGGATGACAGATTGATTTTTGCTTCCTGAAAACAAAATTTAAATTGATGAGACCTTAATGAATTCTTTCTCCCATTCCTAGGGTGGGTCAGATAATGCTTTAATCACACTGTGGATAAGAACTGTTTGCCACACTCTGATAGTGAGAAGGCACTGGATTTCCCTTCCTGAAGAATCATGCACTTATTTAGTTAGAAGAGTTTCATTCTAACATGAATGCGTCTGTTTCCACTTTGATTGTCAACAACTCACTCTCCAACTTTTCAGGTGTCTGTCAATAAATTAGTCAATCAATCAGCGAAGATTTACTTCTTCTGAGTTATCTGCTTGGTGAAGAGTGAGACAGTAGAATCCATGGTGTCTCATTCATTCATTTATTCATTCATTCAGCAAATTTTTAGTGAGCCCCTACTCTGTTCAGAACATTGTTCAAAGGATTTTGGATACGTCATTAAACAAAACAGTCAGAGAAAAGATCCCTATCATCTTGAGTTTTCATTCTATTTGGGGGAGACAGGTAATAATAAACTTTATGAATAAGTGAATTATTAGTATTTTTGAAAGTTACAAGTGCCATAAAAAAAATAGAACTGGGTAGGGTGGAATGGAAAATTGCTACTCACAGAAATTTTAAGTAGGGTACTCAGGGTAGGAATCTGGACAGCCCTAGTTGATGAAATGATACAATCCGTATGAAGTCAGTGGTGGCAGCTGTGGTGGAAAAAGCAATTATGTGTCCAAGAGGTAAGGGAGGCCAGGAGAACCTGCCACGGCACATAAGATGTCTCCAATACACCAGTAGTATGCTAGAGTCAGCTTGTATCAGCTCGCTAGAGCCAATTACGCACATCTCTGACCAACTTAGTGTTTGATGATATCATATTGGTAGCTTGCAATCAGCTATGGTGGGAGTGTTCATACCGTGGAAATTGCCAAACAGTACCAATCAGGACTTTTTTTTTTCTTTAATGAGAGCTGGTTGTTAAACATTTTTAGCATACTACTGAATGGGCCCAACCTCCAACCCCACCCTAGGAGGAGTGTAGATGTTTGTCCTATAATAATAAGCATAGAGAGTAATTGTCACATTTATACAGAGATATCACTATGGCAAGTTTTTCCTTTTTGGAAGAGGGTCTCTTGAAGGAACAACAAGGTCAGATTTCCAGAATGGAGAGGAAAGAGAGGACAGTGTGTGTGAAAAGGGATGATTGCATGGGTAGAGCATGGAGAGTGGGCTGAGCATGGTGTTATAGAAAATCTCCATCAAGCAAACTCCAGACTGACACTGAATTCAAATTCTCAAGGTGGGATGGGATGCTTTCCAAAACTGAGCTAAAATTATCTTGTCTTTCACGCCCCCACCAAAATCATTCCTAACTCTCTGAAAGCTTTGCATATCTTGACGAACATGGTCCACGTGTGTCTTTAGGAATAGAATGTGGGCTCAGCATCTGCTTCGTTGGAGTTCTCTGAATTTTTCTCCATGGAAACGTGAGCTTGTACGTAGAAACTAGAAAGCTGAATTCCCAGGTTCTTTTCAATCTCTGTAAGTGGTTTGCTTGGTAACATCAGTCAAGTTATCTCAATGCTCAGTTTCTCCACTTTAAAACTATCATTTCACATTCTTCACTCAATGATAAATAAAGATGGATAATATTATCTTCACAAATGTTCCAAGCTTTTTTAAGAAAGACACAAACAATTATATAATTTTGAGAAATGAAATCATATTATTTTTATTCCAAGTATGAATATAAACATCCTCCAAAGGCTCAAAAGGAAGAAAACTCTCTATTAACTGTTTCTGTTGTCTGGGAAGCCTGGTCTCTAATTGATGGTCTCAAATATCAAGTTATCCAGTTGTAGAACTATAGGGTGTAAAGGTGATGTTCTACTCAGATGCCAAGGTTCATCATAACATTCATTCTCTCTCAAATCCTAACTCCCCAGCACATTTCTTCTTCTCTGTCGCTCCAACCCTGATGAATCCAGCATTTTTCTCTGTCTCAGCTTGCACCAATGCCTCTGGCATGGTCGGAGAAAAATCACATGAGTTGGCAGATTGGTGGTTCTTTCAATTCTTGATCATCAACATCAAATGGACATTCAAGATCACTCAACAAGGTTATTATGCTTATCTAATGTGATTTCTATCCTACTCACCACAAAAACTATTTCATACTTTCTCCATATTCACCCTCAGTGAATAACCTTGCCTCGCTTCTAAGTTATAAAACAGAAGCCACCAGACAGAAAATTCCTCACTTTCTCATCACTAAATCTACAGACCTACCTGCAACTGTACCCATCTCCTCTTTACACCTTTTTAAGGAAGGAAGAGTCCCGTTTCCTGCCAGAACCCAATTCTTCCAGGTGAGTCTACAATCCCATCTCCTGTCATTTTTGGGGGAACTTAGACCATTGTATGTCACTTCCCTCTCCTTACTTTCCAATCTCTCTCTCTTGACTTGATTATTTCTGTGAGTATGAGATGTTCCAGTGTCTACTATCTTGAATTTTTAATTTTTATTTTGAAATAATCTCAAATTTAGAGAAAAGTTACAGAACAACACAAAACTTCAATATACTCTTTACCCAGATTCACCAAATTTTAGCATTTGTTTTCTCCCCCTCTCTCTCTCCTCCCTGACCTCCCACACATGTGCATGCACATGTGCATACATACACACACACACACACATTTCTTTTTCTGGGCCATTTGAGTGTAAGTTACATATATCATGCCTCTTTGTACCTAATACTTCAATGTGTATTTCCTAAGAATAAGGACATTCTATTGTATAACCAGAGTAGGATTATCAATTTCAGGAAACTTACATTGATACAATATATATTCATAATCTCTATTCCATATTTTATCGTATTTCAATTTCATCAGTTGTCCCAGTGATGCCCTTTATGGCTACTTCTCCCAGTTTAAGATCATGTATTGCATTTGATTGTCATATTTCTTTAGTCTCCTTTAATATGGAACAATTCTTCAGTCTTTTTTCATCTCTCATTGCACGAACATTTTTGAAAAATTGTTGTTAGTTGCTGTTGAGTCGGCACTGACTCTTGGTGACCTTATGTACAACAGAACCAAACGTTGCTGGGTCCTGCGCCATCTTTATGATCACTGGTATGTTTGAATCCATTGTTGTGGCTATTGTTTCAGTCCATCACATTGAGAGTTTCCCTCATTTTCACTGACCTTCTATTCTATCAGACATGATGTTCTTTTCTGGAGATTGGTCTTTCCTGATGATGTGTCCAAAGTGAGTGAGAATACAGGCAGTTACTTTATAAGATGCTCATCCATTTGGGTTTATCTGCTGTTTCCCCATAGTTAGATTCAGGTTATGCTCTACCATCTTTTTGGAAAGCCCTACCTTAGCTCAACATGCCTCCATGCCTCCCCTCCCCCCCTTCACAGGAAGGCTTTTTACAAGCATTATCCACATGCTGCATGTACTACACAGCCTGAACTCCTGCTCACATTTTTTATTATTGTTTTTTTAAAATTATGAAATACTTGAACATACAGAAGAATATAAGGAACATATGTGGAAGTTATGAAGCATACTAAGAAAATAAACACCCAGAACCCACCACTTAACACTGTGAGCTCCCCAGGGCTCGTGCTATTGCACCCTTGCCTTGTTGACCTTCCTCCATCCCTCCATTCCATGAAGCTTTCTTCTGCTTTGGGACATTTTAATATTTTGTTCACACTTTTGTAAAATTGTCTTCCCCACATTCCTCTTCTGTTTACTCCTTAGTCTCTACTAAGTCCCAGAGCAAGCAACTTCTTCAGTTAGCTTTGCTAACTACCAAATCTAAAGTAGTTACCTAATATTTTCTCTCATAGTAGCCTGTTCTTTTCAATTACAGAACTTACTGTATCTTGGAATTATGAACATATAGCAGCCATCTCAGCTGTGTTCAACTGATGACTCAGACATGTGCAAATATGTGTGAAAGACTGGTGGGAGTGGACCCAGGGCCAGGACTAGGGTGAGGCAAGTGAGGCATCCCCTTGGGTGCAAAATTTAAGGAGCATCTAAAAGCTCAATAGCCAAAATAAATAATGTTTAACATAATATTTTAAAACTAAAAATTAATGCAAAAAATCCATGATGAACAAAGTATCAAAATTTTGAATACAGACAGGATCTGACCCTGCACTTTCATTATCTGCCTCACTTGCTTCACTCTAATCCTGGCCCTGGGTTCCAATAAAACTTTATTTATAAAACCAGGTGGCCAACCCATAGGCCAAAATTTGCCATGCTGTGTTTTTAAAATATTACATTAAAATATTATTTATCTTGATTACTGAGGTTTTGGAGCCCTTTTAAAATTTGTGTCACCCTACTCCCAACCCTGGGTGGATTCCTCTACCATTATCATCAGAATTTGAGGAGCCTCCAGGAAACGAATAGAGGTGTACATGTTTTGTTTGAAGAAAATGGGCTATACCCAGAGAGGAGAGGCAGTTTTAAGCCCAGCACAGTGTCTGTCACTCAGGCTGTCACTTGGCCTGGTTGATTTAAGCACGTCTCCTTTGTGGTTTCCTAGTATTCTATGTAACCTTTGCAAACTGCATATTCATGTATTACATGTCATTGAAATTATCTATTTATTTATAGGCTGTGAGCTCCTTGAGGAGCCTGAAGTAGGTGTAGTGGGGTATCTAGGAATTTAGAAACTAACTTTTGTTTTTTAGTGGACTTTATTTTTTAAGAGCAGTTTTAGGTTTACAGGAAAACTGCAGAAAGTACAGAGAAGAACCTAACATTTTTATAAGTCAGATAGGCTGCCAACTAGTGGACTTAATGAACTCAACCCCACTGAATACCCCTCAGTCTGTAGAGCTGTTTTATTTTTTTGGAGAGGGTGGGCAGGGGGAATAAAATGAATAAATCTGCAAAGCATTCAATGGTCCTTCTGGGAGCAACCAAACGGATTGAGACCCCAATTCTTCTCTTTTTGAGGTTCAACATTATTGGAAACTCTCTGATGAAGTGCAATAGTCCCAACTAAGGTCTGCTGGCAGGAAAGGCCCCAGAGGGGAACTACCACAGGGAAAACTCTGAGCTCGTGGCCTGGGTTTCAAACTGGGACCTTTGTTCTTGAAGAACAGCTGGTTTCTACAAGTATGATTAATGCAGTGAAACACCTCCATATCCGATTTTCTTAGCATAAGTGTTGTACTTTGGAATAATGCCTGAGCACATAAGTGTGAATTACAAGGGCTCCAAACTTAGAGTCCAAAGTTAAGGCACCACTATCACCAGTGAGGGATCTGAATACACAATAACATCATCAGCATAATGGATGAGTATCCATAGGAGTGAGTGGGACCAGTTTTCAACAGCAATATTGAGGCTGTGAAAGAAGCAACGTCAGTGGTAGACTGATCCAACTATGGTTCTCTTTACCTAGCAGAAGCAGGACTGTGAAGGATTCTGGTGCTCTTAGACAAATCAGAGACACTGCAAGAAGCAGAAGATGCACTCCTACTAAGTTGGGCATATGGGATCTTGAATGATTAATTGGAAAACTAAAAGAGACAGGATCACATTTGGACTCAAGCTACTGACTCGGGTCATGCTAGCTTCAGTAGATATTCAATAAAAGTTTGGTGCATGAATGCATGATGTAATCTCTTCCTCCCCATTCACTAGGTCCACCTTTCACCCTAGAAGATGCCAGTTAATTAGAAGAGAAGGGGCTAGATAATGAGAAAGCAGGAGAAAATGTCTAGGAACTATGACGATTATATCCACTAGCTACCAGCTTCCCCTAGGTAAAGAGTATTTACATACCATCTTTCCTTAAGTCAACAAATACTTACTGGGCACTTGTGCAAAGTACACCTTTTCTCCAAAAGATTTGCCTATTGAAAGAGTTTAGAATTCATTCTCAGTAGTTCATTATTATGCAGGATGAATGGTACACCTGCATCTTTCTGCGGTATCAAGTAAAGAGGTTACGGATACTAGGGCCTATGTATTTGAATATCTAGATGTTCTTCTTCGTTTAGGTACACAAAGATCCTTTCACAACCAAGATTCCGGGTCCTAACATTATTTCTCAATTGTCCAATAAATATGTAATGATCTAATGATTCAGATTTTATGGAGTCTGAAGCTTTTACAATTTGGGGCACCCACTTAAGATAAAAGTATACAACTAAAATTAAAATTAGGTCTGAAAATGAATATTTAATCAAAATGAGATAATAAATTACAACAAATAGCATTTTTTTAAGTTGATAAACCCAGAGAAGCTGACAAAAAATCCAGAAACAGTAACATAATATTTTTATTAATTCACTGCCTAACATACTTCTTGTCTTACTTATCTAGTGCTGCTATCATAGAAATACCACAAGTGAGTGGCTTTAACAAACAGAAATTTATTTCTCACAGTTTAGGAGGCTAGAGGTCTGAATTCAGGGTGCCAAATCTAGGGGAAGGCTTTCTCTCTCTGTTGGCTCTGGGGAAAGTCCTTGTCTCTTTTAAGCTTCTGTTCCTGGATTCCTTGGCAATCTTGAGGTGATTTATATACCATTACCCTCCATTTATACTTCCTCCTCTGTGCCTAATCTACTCTTTTTATATTTCAAAGGTGATTGGTTTAAAATACACCCTACACTGACGTGGCTTCATTAACATAACAAAGAAAATCCTGTTCCCAAATGGGCTTACATCCATGGTGTAGGGGTTTAGGCTTTACAACACATATTTGGGGAGAGGGCACAATTCAATCCATAACAGTTCTACAAAACATTTTGTCTGTATTTTTTATTGCATTGTCTTTGATCACATCTTTATATGATAAAGATTTTATAATAAAATTTATAAAGAGAGTAGAAAGATAAATCATTCTAACACAGTTCTTTGAAATATGTTTTTACTGACTGATAATTCTTTCAGCTTCACAACTCATTGTTGGTAATATCATATAAATTTCTAGAGATGTTGTTAAATTTAGAAACACCTTTACCAAATTTCTTTCCTATATGAGCTGTAGAATTTGGAAGAATTTTCCACAGACTTGATTTTGACTCTGTACATTTCAAGCCTTGTTTCTCCTCCACTCCCTTCATGCTTCTGCTGTTGAATGTTGTAGAACACATTTAGGTCACAATAAGCCCTCTAGACCTACACCTTTGTGTCACTACACCCAGATGGCTAGCAATAGCTGTATTAGACATGGAAGTGACTGTGAACCATATAAATACAAATTAAATGTATCAGTAAATCAACTTCTACTTGGCTGGCTCCCAAAAATGCCCATGGCCATTCAGTACCACTGACACAAGGGGAAATGTGACAAAGGGCAAGACAAATGGAATGAGACAGCAGTCCTAACAAATTATGGTTAAAATGTCTTAATTCTGAACATTTTACTGAAGCATATGACCTGTAAACACATTGATAGGGCCCCCAAAGGATCTTGGTAGGGGACAGCGCAAGTGAGAAGCCCTGAAGTTTTAGCTTCTTTAGCTTGACTCTAAGTCTTCCTACATGGTTATGTATTGTCAGCCCCCTACCCTTTTCCCACATCACCCCCCAACCCCACCTCATTTTCTCCAGGTCTATGTGCTCTTTTGTGCTCTCATGCCCTTAGAGAATTTTCTGCTGCCAATCACACCCACAGTCAATTTCCCTACTGACCTCTCACCACATCGCTGGGCTCAGTCACTGGGATGGAGCCCCTGCTTTGGTCCCTGCTATACTACCGACTCTTGATTGTACTTTCTTCCAGAGCCTGGAGTTCTGACCATTAGCCCTAGCCTGGTGCTGGGTCCACTTGCTTACAGAAAGTCTTCTTGGTCAGGATGATCACTGCATGCCTTCTGTACTCTGAATATCAGCTGCCCCAGACTCTCCCCTCAGCTGTACTTGGCTTGTTAGATTATGACCCAGCTACCTCCTCTTTCTTTTTTTCTTTTCTTTCTTTTTACCACTAGGAGTCCCTGTGTGGTGCAAACAGTTAACCTGCTTGGCTGCTAACCTAAAAGTTATGGGTTCATGCAGAGGCACCTCAGAAAAAAGGTTTGGCAATCTACTTCCAAAAAAACTAGACATGGATCTTATGGAACACAGTGCTACTCTGACACACATGGAGTCACCGTGAATTAGATTTGGCTAGACAGCGACCGCTTTTACTTCCTCTTAGAAATGCTGCGAACCATTGTTTGAACCACAGTAGAGCATGCCATACCCTTTAGGCTCTGTAGCTTGGACTCGGCTCCTCATAGCTGGATCCTCAGATGTGCCCAACCATAGGTCTGTCCTGGCCCTATTTCTAAGCCAGTCACAATTGATGAGGCAGGAACTGTCTAAATAACCTCAGTTCTACCCTACTTCCCAGCCTCCCTTAGGAAAGAGAAGGCATTAACTTAAGTCACCTCTTGTTTCCTCTTCAACCCACTTGCAACTTGGCTTCCAACATATGTGACTGTTCCACTTTAGTAAAATCATTATCTCAAATGTTTCCTAAATACGACACTCAACAGCCTCTTCAATCATTAACCTTTCAAATTTTCTGCAGTATACAAACTGTTGACCACCCTTCTTCTTAAAACTCTTTTCACATGGTTTCCATACTACCTTCACCCTCCCTACCTCTCTGTTTTTTAGTATTCTTCCTTAGTTTCGTCTTCTAATCATTCCTTAAATTTAGGCCTTCTCCCCAGATCTGATTCTTGGATTTCTCCTTCTAAGTTATCTCCCTTAGCTTTAACTACAACCTCTAGAGATAACTCCTAAATCTACCTCTCTAGCTCTCGTGTTTCTCCCAATCTCCAGGCCTGTGTTCCAGCTGCTTGCTAGATAGTCCCCACATGCATGTCTAAACTCCATATACCAAAGCTGAACTCATAATTGCCACCCATCAAATGCTTTTCTTCCTGTGTCCCTGGTTAATTTTACGTATCATTTTGGCTAGGCTATGGTTCCTGGAGGCTTGGCCAAACACTAGACTAGTTGCTGTTCCATAATGTAATCTAATGCGATGTAGTTACATTCCATAATGTAATATAATCAGTCAGTTGAAAGGGGAGTTTTCTTAGGGTGTGATCCCCCTCCAGACTATAAATAGATATTTTGACAAAACTCACTCTCTCTCCACTCTGAACTCTTCCCTTCCTGACTTATGGATCTTGGACTTTCCAGCCACCCCCAATTCCATGAGCCAGCAGGAGTCTTCAGCCTGTTGCCCGACCTACAGATTTTGGACTTGCTATGCCCCACAATCACATGAGCCAATTCCTTGAAGTAAATCTTTCCCTGTCTCACTCTCTCTAAAAATATATATATATATATATATAAAGTAACACACACACACGTATATATTACTCATTCCATTTCTCTACAGAACCCTGACTAACAGAATCTCCTATCTCTATTCATGGCCTAATCATTCACCCATGGCTAGAAATCTCAAATTTTCTCCCTCCTTCCTTGAACCCTGATGGTGCAGTGGTTAATAACTCAGCTGCTAATCAAAAGGTCGGCAGTTAGAATCCACCAGCCACTCCTTGGAAAACCTATGGGGCAGTTCTACTCTGTCCTATAGGGTCACTATGAGTTGGAATCGACTCGATGGTAACAGGTTTGTTAACGAGTTCCTTCAACAAACCTTTTAGAGCAAACCTTGTCAAGTCTAACTCCACAACATCTTTCAAATCCATTCCTACCCAATGAATTTTTGTGGCCATCTCCCCAGTTCAAGCCATCAGTTCCTTTAATTGAATCTCCATGGCCCCCTAATTGATATTCCCGTCCCCAGGTCCTCCTCAGTCTAATTTTTCCTGCCTATTGTTGGCTTTTATTTTCCTGCAACACAGATTAATTTGTGTCACTTTCCTGTCGATAAAAACTTTAATACTAACAAACAAGCTCAGGCTCCTTATTGTGGCCTGAACATCTTCATGATATGCGCCCAGTTTAAAGTTCCTGCCTTATCTCTCACACATGCCTTCATGCACATCAAGATTCCATCATGCCAGGTGCCCTGCACCACTGTCCCTTGCCTCTGCCTTTCTATCCATGCTTTCCTATCAGCCTGGCTTTCCATCTGCCTTTGTCTTCCTGCACCACCTCTCTGCCTTCAGACTAACCACTTCTATCTTCTTAATGTGAATGAATCATCCTCTTCTCACAGCACCACAGCATTGGTTTAGAATGATGTAAATTTTGATGATTAGTATATGGTTCATATGTATGTAAATGTTATTTACATAGATCTTTCCTTCCCTTTAAACCCTGAGTTTTCCAAGAGCAAGTAGTGGGCCTTCCTCATGTTTGTTTTTCTCGGTACTTGGCACTGTCCCTAAGCTGTTAGCACTGTGCCTCTCTGCTCACTCAGCACGTAACAGTTATCGGGAGGCTGTGGCTTAGAATCCTAGGAGACAATGTGTGCGTGGTGTGGCACAACTGCTAGTAGAAAAAGCCCTAAATCTTCCCAAATAACCTAATTACATATTTATTAACAGTATGACTTTGGGAAAATTCCTTGTCCTCTTCTAGCCTCACTTTCCTTATCAGTAAAATTGGTATAATTGTTACATCGCAAAGATCAAATGACATAATGTACACAAGAGTGTCTGGACCTAGAAGATTCTCAAATATTGATTAAATCATATGCTGTCTCTGCCAAGTCCACCTTGGTTATTTATTTATTTATTTGTTTGTTAATCTGGGAAACATATCATAGCCCAAAAAAATTACTTAGCAATGAAAAACACACAAAAAAATTAATAATGCTAATGATAGAATAAAACTAGTAGCTAACACAGTAAGAATAAGATAAGTGCTACAGAACCCTTTTTATGGTGCTTATCTCATTGTATTATAATAATTTACTGGATTTTGTGTCTCTCCTATGAGCTTCTCAAAGGTAAGGACTGTGACCTTTTCATCTCTATCCCTTGCACCCAGCATAGTTCTTGGCATGGAGAAAGCATTCGGTATATGTTTATTATCTACTTGGAGAATAATTTCACAATATCTTTCACAAGTTAAATTTCACATACCCTTTCACGTAAATATCCACTTGTAGAAATTTATCTTACAGATAAGCTTGCACAAGCGTGCAAGAAGATAAGCACAAATATGTGGCTTGTGGTATTGTTTATAATAGCAAAACAAAAACAAACAAAAAATCTTGAATAAATAAAGGTACACCAAGGAATACTGTGTAACATTAAAAAGAACAAAGTAGATCTCTACACACTGATACGGAAAGTGTCTAATATATATTATTAAATTTAAAAAAAGTCAGTTGTATAGTGCAAACACACACACACATCCTTGTATGTGCAAGAACAATTTCTTGAAGCATATACAGGAAATTGTTTATAGTGGTTACCTCTATAGGATGAGACTGAGGGACCCAAGGAAGGAAAAAGGATTTTCCCTGTTTACAATTTGAACTTTTTACTATGAGCACAAATTAATATTTCTGAAAATTTTAAATAATATAATAAAGAAATATCTGTTGAACAATTCTACTTTGAAGTTGTCTGCATAGAATTTGTTTGATTATTTATTAATTTCCATCTGCAGACTAAAGAAAGTAATATGTGTACGCTTCTTTTTTTTCCCTTAATGTGAGTTCAAAGACCACAGGAACAATTCACGGAACACTCAGTTGCACAACAGGAGTCTCTGGTGGTTCATCAATGTCACTAAGAGCTCCAGATGCATTCATAATCCCACCCATAAGAGCTGATTGTGGCTTGTTCTCCATGATCAATTACCAGACCCGTCTTGCACTCTGTTAGTGGAAAGCACATCCTCACCAGGACAAAAGAAGTATGGGAAAAATCAGCTTTGCGGAATTGTCTCTGCAGACTTCATACTCTTTCACTGGAAGCCATGTGGCTGCCTTAACAGTTGTTCCAAAGCTGGCACTGCATAAAGGAGAGGTATCTATAGCAGCAAGGGCTGGTGATTAATTTTAAGCTGTCATGGAAAATGTTTTTGCACTTTAATGTCAGAGAACTGTATTATTATTATAGGACTGGTGTTCCCTTGCCAAAGCTATATGTTTGCTCCCAGGATACAAAATGAACACAGAAAGCTTTCTGGTTGGCTCCCAGGAGCATCTTTTGGAGAAAAGACAAAAGGAACGCTGCCAAGCCAGCTAGGTCCCCACTGGAGCCTTCAGCAGGATTGCCAGGCACTCCCCCACCTGCTTGCCTCCCTGCCCCACTGAAGGAAGCCCTGGCACTCCTCTCTGCCCTTAAGGTTGTCCAGCTGAATCCCAGTTTTCCCTCTTCGGCCATCTGGCCCACGATTCTACTGGAAACCCCTGGTTGTGGCAGACATCCTAGAAAAGAAAGAGGTAGAGAAGGTCAAGATTCGCTACAGAAAAAAGAAGTCACTGACAGTGTAGAAACAGGTAAGAACATGGAGATCAAGAGCAGCAAGAACACAGTCCTTAGAATACATGCCATCTGGGCCTCAGTCAAAAGCAAAGGAAAATTGTTCCTCTACATTACCCACTCCCACTTCCGGGCCCCCAAGACCACCACCACTCCTCATCCCTACTCCACACGCAAACACAGAGAGAGAGAGAGGCAAAAGCTGAGCAGCTTTTGGATTCCAATAAAATATTTATTTCTTGCATAATCTGCCAGCAAATTAGATGAAAGAGCTGTCAGTTTTTAAAATCATGCAATTCCTTAAGAGAACAAACTTAAAATATACTTAGTCTAAAATAACTGTTACCAAGAAGCAGGCTGGATTGACGTAGCTAGAACAGATCTAGGAACTAGAAGAGAGTACAAAAGACAGAATGAAAACACTTACTTTACGGCACTATAGAACCTCTTTTTAAAAACTTAAGTAAGATAATCGTTATTAATAATAATAGCTATCATTTATTGAGAGATCACTGTGTGCCAGGCAAGGGCCTTTACAAAATTTTTATCTGCAATCCCACCACATGGCAAATATAGTTATTCTCACTTTCCAGATGAGAAATCCGACAGTCAGAGTAACTTGCTAAGGGCGCATGGCTAGTAAGTGGTGAGTCCTACTGCTGAGTCTATCTGCCTATCCCAGCTCCGTCCACTGGACCACACCGCTCCCGGAAAGTAGTATCAAGAGAAACACATGTAGTGGTCAGACAGCCCAGATTTTTAAGCTAGGCTTGGACTCAAATATGTCTTTTCATTGTTCTCTTATTCAACCCTGGACAGAACATGGGTCCTAAATTAAGTGTTAAAAATATACAGATGGCCTTTGCAACTATACAAATATTGGCTATAATAAGCCAGTAACAGAAGCTGACTTTGCTCCCCTAGTGAAGGCACTCAAGAAGAGTTACATTGCTGTATGTAATGTTAGAGTTTGATGGAAGTGTCGAGGGGGCTGAGAGCTGATTCCGCAGAGGTTGCATGCTATGGTAGGTATAGCCATGTCCTTGTTGAATGGAATAATAGCTACCTCAGAAGGTGGTAAGAAAATAAAATGGCATATTGTGTGCATGTCTGGATTAACTCTCTTCTCTGGGCTCCAGAATCATATATCCAATGTCATTTGGATGCACTACTGGTACCTCTAACTCGTCATGTCTAGAACTGAACTCAGCATTTCCCCCAAAACTAACTACTGTGGTATTCCATCTGAGTAATAGCTCCTCCAGCCTCCCAAAGGCCTGAGGCAGTAACTGCGGTGAGGTTCCTAATGTCTCCATCTCTCCCATCCAACAATCACTAAGTCATGGCAGTTTTACTCCTTGGTGTTGTTGTTCGTAGGTGCTGTCGAGTCAGTTCTGACTCATAGTGACCCTATGTACAACAGAACGAAACACTGCCCAGTCCTGTGCCATCCTCACAATCGTTGCTATGTTTGAGCTCATTGTTTTGGCTCCTGTGTCAATGCATCTCATTGAGGATCTTCCTCTTTTTTGATGACCCTCTGCTTTACCAAGCATGATGTCCTTCTCCAGGGACTGGGTCCCTCCTGATAACATGTCCAAAATATGTGAGATGAAGTTTTGCCATCCTTGCTTCTAAGGAACATACTTCTTCCAAGACAGATTTGTTCATTCTTCTAGTAGTCCATGGTATATTCAATATTCTTCACCAACACCATAATTCAAAGATGTCAATTCTTCTTCAGTCTTATTCGTTGTCCAGCATAAGAGATGATTGAAAATACCATGGCTTTGGTCAGGCACACCTTAGTCCTCAGAGTGACATCTTTGCTTTTTAACGCTTTAAAGAGGTCTTCTGCAGCAGGTTTGCCCAATGCAATATGTTGTTTGACTTCTTGACTGCTCTTTCCATGGGCATTGATTGTGGATTCAAGTGAAACAAAATCCTTGACAACTTCAAACTTTTCTCTGTTTATCATGATGTTGCTTATTGGTAGTTGTGAGGATTTTTGTTCTCTTTATGTTGAGGTATAATCCATACTGAAGGCTGTAGTCTTTGATCTTCATCAGTAAGTGTTTCAAGTCCTCTTCACTTTCAGTAAGGTTGTGTCATCTGCATATCGCAGGTTGTTAATGAATCTTCCTCCAATTCTGATGCCATGTTCTTCTTCACCTAGTCCAGCTTCTCAGACTATTTGCTCAGCATACGGATTGAATAAGTACGGTGAAAGGATACAACCCTGACACACACCTTTACTCCTTGATGTGTCTCAAATGTGTCCACTTCTCTGTCTATATCACTACGGCCTTAGTTCAGGGCAGCATTGTGTTTCTCCCAAACTACTGCTACAGCCTCCTAACTAACCTCCATCTTTTCAGCCTTTGCTCTCTCCAAACCATTCTCCACATTGATTCCAGAGAAAACGGGCTCAAGAGCAAACCTAATTATGGCACTTCCCTGCTTAAAATCTAGTGACTTCTCCATTGCCACCCCCAGATATTTTAAGTCCAAGCTGTTTAATGTGGTTTACAAGGCCCTTCCTAATCTGACTGCAGCCTACCTTTCCACCTTAACTCCATCTACACCTCAAAAATGTACTTCAATTATGCTGAGCTTTGTTTTTGTTGTTAGTCGCTATCAAGTTGCCCCCAAGTCATGAAGGCCCATGCACAACAGAATGAAATGCTGCTCTGTCCTGTGCCATCCCCTTGATCAGTTGGAGGATTGGACCATTGTGATCCATAGAGTTTTCATTGGCTGATTTTCAGAAGTAGATCACCAGGCCTTTCTTTCTAGTCTGAAAGTTCTGTTGAAACCTAAAAAAAAGCTATGCTCCATCTCATTTGGACTTTTGTATGCACTACTCCCTATGCAGTCAGCAATTCCTTCCACCATAATTTCCAGGCTAACAGTCGCCAGTCCCAGGCCTCAGTTTCCACAGCACTTCCTCCTAGGGCCCCCAACAAGACTAGTGCTGCTCCTGTGCTTGCTCGGAGCCCTAAACTTACAGCTGTGGCAGCACTTGTCACACTACATTGTAATTACCTGTTTGCTCATCTTTATCCCCTACCAAACTCTTAGCTCCTTGAGGGTAAGGTTAATAGCTTTTCCTCTGCTATGTCCCTAGTGCCTAGAACAGTCTGGTACCTTGGAGATTCTCAATAAATACTGATAAATGTATAAAGCCCCTGGCTTATAGTAAGTAGTCACTCCTCTTCCCTGAGAGATTAATGCTGTGATGCAATAGTCCACAACTCGCTAACGGAAATAGTTCCCACACCATCTTGGAAATGCACGGTCTGATTTTAAAAATAAAACATTTGTAGTTCCTTCCTAATTGTGCTTTGCTCAGGCTAATAATAAAATGAGTTGGCATTCCTTGGGTATATATCAACTGACAGTAGAGGGAGCCAAGCCAAGAATGTGTTAGATGGTGGGTAGGAATCCATGTGTGATTAAAAATAGGCTATGTGAGTGCCATGTGTAATAATTAGAATTGAAAATTAC
>NW_004444027.1:2162042-2165531 GCF_000243295.1 Trichechus manatus latirostris
GTCATGTCATAAAAGCACATAGTGGGTGTATCATAGTGAAGTTTAGAATTTTATTATTTTGATTTTTTTTTTTGCTTTTGCTGTAAAAATCTATAACAAATAATTGCCTTTTTTTTTTCCAAACAAATGTCGTAAATGAACATACTGAACTTTTCTATCTAAGGTGCCAAAAAGGTGTTGTTTGCAAATGTATATGTACGTATGTATATTCACCACCCATCTGTCAGTTTGTCATACTGTGGTGGCTAATGTGTTGCCATGATGATGGAAGCTATGCCACTGACATTTCAAATACCACCAGGGTCATCCATGGTGGACCGTTTTCAATGGAACATTCAGACTAAGACACACTAGGAAGAAAGGCCTGGTAATCTACTTCTGAAAATTAACCAATAAAAACCCTATGGATCACAGAATATTGTCTGAGACTTCAACTAGCTTACTTTGGACACATTATCAGGAGGAACCAATCACTGGAGAAAGACATCATGTTTGGTATAGTGGAGGGCTATCGAAGATGGGGGAACCCTTGATGAGATGGATTGACGCAATGGCCGCAACAATGGACTCAAACGTACCAATGATCATGAAAATGGCACAGGACAAAGCAATGTTTCATTATGTTGTACATGAGGTCGCTATGAGTTGGAGCGGAGTCGACTTGACAGGAGCTAACAACACATATGTACCTGTACATATGTGTATATTTCATGCACCTATACATGTGTATGTACAGCCAGAATGCTCCTTAGAAGCGAGGATGGCTAGACTTCATGTTATGTACTTTGGCTATGTTATCAGGAGGGACCAAGTCCCTGGAGAAGGATATCATGCTTGGTAAAGTGCAAGGTCAGCAAAAAAGAGGAAGCCCTTCAATGAGATAGATTAACACAGTGGCTGCAACGATGGGCTCAAACATAGCAACTATTGTGAGGATGGCACAGGACCAGGCCGTGTTCTATTCTGCTGTACATAGGATCACTACGAATTGGAACCGACTTGACAGCACCTAACAACAACATGTATTTCACAATGCTTTGGGAGATGATAAGATGCTTACAATTTGTTATTGCACTTTACGTCTAGTATATCTAGGACTCAGACAAAGCAGGAACTATGGTGCTAAATTAATTAAGAGATTACCTCTTTATCAATTTAACTTTACATACAAACTGCAACTGAGATTTATTAGGTAACTTGCACAAGTTTACATAGTTAGCAAGGGTTAGAACCCAGATCAGCAACCAGGTGTCTCAACTCAACACACCGCCTTAACTCTGCCAGAAACCTAAGCCGTGAAGAGAGCAGGAAGGGCTCACTTAAAGTATTCAGGATTTGCAAAGTTCTTTGCTGACGCACCGTGCACAAAATCCTACACTAGGAGATGTTCAGGTAGCATTTGTGCAAAGGATGGATGACGATGGATGGATGAATAAATGGATCAATCAATGGATAGAAATATTTTTTTTAAAAAAAAGAAAAACCTTTTATTTGAAATAATTACAGATTCACAGGAAGTTTTAAAAATAGTACAGAGAGGTCCCTTCACCTAATTTCCTCCAGTGGTTATATCTCACATAACTATAGTACAATATTAAAACCAGGAAATTGGCATTGATACAAGGTGAGTGTGTAATTCTATGCCATTTTATCATATGTATAGATTCATATAACCGCTACTGCAATCAAGATACAAAATTTATCTCAATGGATAGAAATTTAACCATTCACTGATGATCAGCAAAAATCCTTTAGTGCACTCTGTACTGTTAATCTTTAGCAGACTCTCATTGCTACATTTTTTCTCTACAAATATTCCATCCATTTATTTGTTCATTCAACAATTAATCTAAAAATGAACTATTAATTATTAGATAACTACTACATGTAAGGAGCTGTGTTAGTAACTTAGAGAATTACAGAAATAAGACATTATTCCTACCTTCAATATACTTACAATCTGCCAGGAGAATGTGATTTGGCAGAATATGAGATTAAGAGAGGTATAAGCAAAGTGTTCCAAATGTTCAGAGAGAGAAATAGTGTTTTGTTGAAAGAGTAGAGAAAATTTCATGTAAATGTGGCATTTCTGTAGGGCCTTGAATGACAGGTACAATTTCACAAGAGGAGATGGGGGAGGACATTTTTGGGAAAGCAAGGCATTTTAGCAAAGGCAAGAGGTGAAAAATTTTGCAAAAGTGAGGATCTAAGAAACACTCAGCTTCCTTAGAGAAACACAGTTCTGCTAAAAATGTGTTATCTTTTCCTACAGTCACTTTTTCAGACTTTCTAAAGTGAGCTAGATCATTGTTCCATCATCTTACCTGACTCTTGCAGATGCTAGAACTCGGGTCACAGATATGTAGAAATATACCATAAGGATTTGTCTGTTAATTTCCTTACGTCGATGAAGAAGGTAGAAAGTATTATTAGCTCTGTTTTATAGGCTAGTGTAAAACAAAGGTGCTGAGAGACCAGGAACTTTCTCAAGGTCACAAGATGAGTCAGCTGGAAAGAAACCCTAGAACCATAGATCCACCTCTCCAAGGGAGGCTGCGTGGCCATATTTGTGTGAGGGGACAGTGTGTGCTCACTCAATATCCTCTGCATCTGCATAGTGCCATGTTCCTAGGTACCCACGGTGCACTGCAGGCATTATTTAATTAGTCCTCACAGCACCACTACTCTCTAAGTAGGGTGACGGTATATTTACGCTCCTTTCTTAAATAGACAAACCAAAGTCCACAGGATATCCTAAGCAGTTCATCTGATAGCAAGGAATACATGGTAGAGCCAAGCCAAAAACTGACCCAGAGCAATGTTGTATTCCACTCCAGTTTTTCAAAGAATGAGATAGGAATCTTTTGGGAATGAAGGCTAGTTAGAATGGTACTAGGTTAAATGTTGTCCAGGCATTTTAAGATCTGAGTTCTGATCCCAGCTCTATCACTGTTGTGTGATGTTGGGTGATCACTCAACCTCTCTGAATCTGTTTCTTCATCTGTAAAATGAAAATAAAATTATATATTTGTACTTGTCCATTACACAGGTATTTTTCAAGGCTAAGAAAGATCTGGCAGAATATCCATAAAGCCTTTAAAAATGGTTACTTTGTGGGGAGAAGAATGGAATTGGGCAGCTTCTAGTTATACTCGATGTACTTCTATTTTATTTGAAATGCTTACAATAAACTGAGTAAACAAATAAGGGATAATAATGATAGCAACCTCATAAATTGTACATAAAAATTACCTAGCACAGCAAATGCAACATTCTCAATAGAAGTTAGTTTTATATTTAAAAGTTAATCATTATGTCTTATATAGAAAAAGTCGTGGACTATAAGGCAGGAAGTCAAGAAACAATAAGAGAATAACACAGTTTCTAACCAAGAGCTAAATTCCTTAAGAAGTAAGGGATGGAGTGGAAAATACACAGGCTCTGGAGTCCATAGACCTGGTTTTGAATTCTATCACTGCCACATACTCA
>NW_004444027.1:2166486-2170057 GCF_000243295.1 Trichechus manatus latirostris
ATGGGGTTGTTGGGAGATTTAAATTAGATACTCTGTGTGACAAGTGTTTTGCTAACTGAGAATCCCAAATCATTGGGAAGAAAATGCACAAGGGGCAGGGACTTATTACAAAAAGTAGAGCTTATGGCAATTAGTTTTAAATTGCTGAATGATCTCTCGCTGCGAACATGGCAACCGTGACAGCCCATAGAAACTGCTCATTAGCGCCCCTCCTCAAGCAGGGCCCAGGGCACACACCTTACCTGCCATACCTTGGTTATGCCTCTGAAGGGGCATTAAGATCTCAAACAATAAAACTGCAGAATCAGTCTTCTTGCCTAAGGAGGGCCTTAATGAAAGCTCCCCAAAAGTCAGAGGGAAAGGAGTATTTTGCCTTTGGATTGTTTAGGTTGCTTTTTTTTCCCCTAAAATCCTCCACCCCTTTGGCCTTCATTTCAATTTTATGCTTTTAATTTTGGTTTAATGCTTCAGCCAGTGTTTCCTTGCTTTGTTTCTCTCTCCCACCTTTTCCCCTCTTCACTTTCCTACTCCTTCACTCTACCATGGACATTTCTAGGCAGCAGGTGGGCTTTTGTTTCTGCTCTGTGAAGTGGGAGAGCTATATTTCTCAGACAAAGCTTGGGGAAAAGATAGTAGCTGGTATGTTCAGCCTCTCTTCCTAATTCCATCTCTTAATGATATCACAAAGGAAGAAAACAATTTTCCAAGAAATCTTGTCTTCTGTCATTTATTAAGTGCTTCCTGTGTGCCAGACACTGAGCAAAACCCTTTACATTTAGCACTGTGTGTAATCCTCACCACTCCCTATGAGGATTTTTATCTGTTTTACAGATTAGGTAACTGAGAGTCCAAGCGATTAAATGACTTGTTCAAGGTCACACAGCTGATTAATAGTAGACCCATTGCCTTCGAGTAGATTCCGACTCATAGCGACCCTATAGGACAGAGTAGAATGGCCCCATGGGCTCTCCAAGGCTGTAATCTTTACGGAAGCAGATTGCCACATCTTTCTCCTGTGGAGCAGCTGGTGGGTTCTAGCGGCCAACCTTTTGGTTCGCGGCTGAGCACTTATCCACCGCACCACCAGAGCTCCTTCAATTATTGACAGAGCTGGGATTCAAACTCAGGTACCTCTAACTTCAAAATCTATTAACCACTGGACTATACTACCTCGTATCCTACTAACACTTTCTTTGACCTGTTAATCTAGCCAGAAATCAGAATATCTGGCCCCTGCATTTTCCCCCATCCCTTCCTGCAACAGGCAGGGCTGTCTTTCATCAAGCCTGGGACACCTTTTTCTCCCTCAAGAAAACACTGGCTAACTCCTGCCTGCTCTATCAAGACTCATTTCAGGAGATGCATTTGCTGAAAAATCCTTGCCAACACCCCCCAGGCCGACTTGAAGGCAACCTCCAGGTTTGAACATCTCTGTTGTTGTTGTTGTTAGGTGCCACTGAGTCAATTCTGACTCACAGCAACCCTATGTACAACAGAAGGAAACACTACCCAGTCCTGTACCGTACTCACGATCGTTGCTATGTTTGAGTCCACTGTTGCAGTCAGTGTGTCAATCTATCTCCTGGAGGGTCTTCCCTTTTTTTGATGATCCTCTACTTTACCAGGTGTGGTGTCCTTCTCCAGGGACTGGTCCCTCCTGATAACATGTCCAAAGTACATGAGACAAAGTCTCATCATCCTTGCTTCCAAGGAGCATTCTAGCTGTACATCTTCTAAGACAGATTTGTTCATTCTTCTGGCAGTCCATGGTATAGTCAATCTTCTTCACCAACACCATAATTCAAATCATCAATTCTTCTTAGATCTTCCTTATTCATTATACAGCTTTCACATGCATTTGAGGCGACTGAAAACACCCTGGCTTGGGTCAGGCACACCTTAATCCTCAAAGTGCCATCTTTGCTTTCTAACACTTTAAAGAGGTCTTTTGCAGCACATTTGCCCAATGCAATACGTCATTTGATTTCTTGACTGCTGCTTCCATGGGCATTGATTGTGGATCCAAGTAAAATGAAATCCTTGACAACTTCAATCTTTTCTGTTTATCATGATGTTGCTTATTAGTCCAGTTGTGAGGATTTTTGTTTTCTTTATGTTGAATTGTAATCCATACTGAAGGCTGTGTAGTCTTTGATCTTCATCAGTAAGTACTTCAAGTCCTCTTGGCTTTCAACAAGCAAGGTTGTGTTATCTGCATATCACGGGCTGTTAATGAGCCTTCCTCCAATCCTGATGCCACTGTCCTCTTCACATAGTCCAGTTTTAGGAATGACTCGCTCAGCATACAGATTGAATTAGTATAGTGAAAGGATACAACCCTGACACACACCTTTCCTGATTTTAAACCATGCAGTATCCTCTTGTTCTGTTCAAACGACTGCCTCTTGGTCTAGGTACAGGTTACGCACGAGCACAGTTAAGCGTTCTGGAATTCCCATTCTTCGCAATGCTATCCATAATACGTTACCCATACACCTACAACGAAGATCAGTTAATATGACTATTATTCAAATTTATGCACCAACCACTCATGCCAAGGATGAAAAAAGTAAAGATTTTTACCAACTTACGCATTCTGAAATTTATCAAATATTTAATCAAGATGCATTGATAATTACAGGTGATTGGAATGCAAAAGTCAGAAACAAAGAAGGATCAGTAGTTAGAAAATATGGCCTTGGTGATAGAAGCAATACCGGACATCGCGTGATAGAATTTTGCAAGATCTATGACATATTCATTGGAAATACCTTTTTTCAATAACATAAACAGTGACTATACACACGGACAGAGCCCTGGTGGCGCAGTAGTTAAGAACTTGGCTGCTAACCAAAGGGTTGGCAGTTCACATCCACCAGCCACCCCTTGGAAACTCTATGGGGCAGTCCTACTCTAGCTTATAGGGTCGCTATAAGTCAAAATTGACTTGAGAGCAACAGATTTGGTTTGATTTTATACAAGTGGACCTCAGCTGATGGAATACACAAGACTATATCAGTGGAAAGAGATGATGGAGAAGCTAAATATCATCAGTCAGAACAAGGCCAGGGACCGAATGTGGAACAAATCATCAATTTGCTCATATGCAAGTTCAAGTTTAAGCTGAAGAAAATTAAAACAGGTCAGTGAGTTCGGAAGCAGCAAGGAGTTCCCAGACCTGACCCAGCAAGAGCCTGAGCCCTTCAAGTCTGAGCAGCTCGGGGGTAAGCGGTGAAGCAGGCAAACAGCTGTGCTTGAGAGGCACATTTTCCGTACCGGGGGAGACTCAGTGCCAGAGAGTCTGCATGGCCACCCAGAACCAGTGAGAAGCAGCCCTCTATCTGGCAAAAGATAAGTAATTGTGTACAGCTTACCACGCAGACCATAAACACCCCCGTTAGGGAAAAACCTCTCTCCCATTTACCTTACTGCTCCCTGCTCTGCACCGGGTCCTAGACAGGCTTCAGCAATTGCCAAGCCCCCTGGGCCAGAAGTAGGATCCGTTACACACCCAGAGCCATTCTCCCTGCCTTGCAGAGTGAAAAAATTAACAAACGGGGGAAAAAATAAA
>NW_004444027.1:2177094-2178238 GCF_000243295.1 Trichechus manatus latirostris
ACTAAACGGGCAGCTTCTGTCCGGAGGTGAGATGGGAAGGCAGAGAGGGTTAGGAGCTGGTTGAATGGACATGGGGAATCAGGGGTGGAAAGGAGGAATGTGCTGTCACAGTATGGGAAGAGCAATTAGAGTCACATAACAATGTACGTATAAATTTTTGTATGGGAAAAAATACAAAAAATTAAAAAAAAAAAAACAAGCCCATGAGAACCAAAGTACAGCCTTGAGTATATTCCACCTAAATTTAGAGACTATCTCAAGAATAGATTTGATGCATTGAACATTAATGACCAACTACCAGACTAGTTGTGGGAAGACATCAAAGATAACATACGTTTAAAAAAAAAATTATCATACATGAAGAAAGAAAAAAAACATTAAGAAGATAGGAAACAAAGAAAAGACCAAAATGGATGTCAGAAGAGATTCTGAAACTTGCTCTTGAATGTAGGGTAGCTAAAGTGAACAGAAGAAATGATGAAGTAAAAGTGCTGAACAGGAGATTTCAAAGGGCCACTGGAGAAGACAAAGTCGAGTATTGTAATGACATGTGCAAAGACCTGGAGATAGAAAACCGAAATGGATAAATACGCTCTGCATTTCTCAAGCTGAAAGAACTAAAGAAAAAAATTCAAGCCTTGAGTTGCAATTTTGAAGGATTCTATGGGCAAAATGTTGAACAATTCAGGAAGCATCAAAAGAAGATGGAAGGAATACACAGAGTCACCATATAAAAAAGAATTTGTCAATGCTCAGCCATTTCAGGAGGTAGCATATGATCAAGAACCGATCGTACTAAAGGAAGAAGTCCAAGCTGCCCTGAAGGTATTGGCAAAAAAACAAGTCTCTTGTGGACTTGTTTCAATTTTTTTCAGCTTCAACTTGAACTTGCATGTGAGCGTCAACTGATGGTCTGTTCCACCGTCCGCCTCTGGCCTTGTTCTGACTGATAATATTGAGCTTCTCCATCGTCTCTTTCCACAGATATAATCGATTTGATTCCAGTGCATTCCACCTGGCCAGGTCCACTTGTATAATCATCATTTATTTTGTTGAAAAAAGGTATTTCCAAACAAACTGTGGTACATACACACAATGGAGTATTATGCAACGATAAAGAACAATGATGAATCTGTGAAGCATC
>NW_004444027.1:2179012-2229086 GCF_000243295.1 Trichechus manatus latirostris
TTCAGCCAAAGATTGGACAGCCCCATAAAACAAAATGAGACTAATGGGGCACAACAGTCCAGGGACAGGACTAGAAGGCAGGAGGGGACAAGAAAGCTGGTAAAAGGGAACACAAGGTCAAAAAAGGAGAGTGTTGACATGCCCTTGTGGTGTTAACCAATGTCATAAAACAATACATGTACTAGCTGTTTAATGAGAAACTATTTGTTCTGTAAATCTTCATCTAAAGTACGATAAAAATAAAAAGTTTTAAAAAATAAAATAAAAAATAAAGGTATTTCCAATGAATAAGTCACTGTTCTTTCAAAATTCTATCATGTGATCTCCAGCATCTTTTCTATCAACAAGGCTATATTTTCAAACTATTGCTCCTTCTTCTTTGTTTTCATTTTTTGCATTCCAATCACCAGTAATTATCAGTGCATCTTGATAGCACGTTTGATCAATTTCAGATTGCAGAAGTTGGTAAAAAAAACTTCAATTTCTCCATCTTTGGTATTAATGATTGGTGCATAGATTTGAATAATAGTCAAATTAACTGATCTTCCTTGTAGGTATATCGCTATCAACCTATCACTGACAGCATGGTATTTCAGGATAGAATTGGAAATGTTCTTTTTGAGGATGAACGCGACGCCATTCCTCTTCAATTTATCATTCCTGGCGTAGCAGATCGTATGATTGTCCGATTCAAAATGGTCACTACCAGTCCGTTTCAGCTCACTAATGCCTAGGATATTGATCTTCAAGCGTTCCATTTCATTTTTGACAACTTCTAATTTTCCTTTATTCAGACTTCGCACATTCCATGTGCCAAATATTAATGGATATTTGCAGCTGTTTCTTCTCACTTTGATTCATGCCACATCAGGAAATGAAGGTCTCAAAAACTTTACACCATTAATGTCATTAAGGTCAACTCTACTTTGAAGAGGCAGGTCTTTCCCAGTTGTATTTTGCGTGCCTTCCAATCTGAGGGGTTCATCTTCCAGCACCATATCAGACAATGTTCCTCCGCTATCCATAAGGTTTTCACTGGCTAATTTTTTCAGATGTAGCTCCCTAGGTCCTTCTTCCCGGTCTGTCTTAGTCTGGAAGCTCTGCTGAAACTTGTCCACGTGGGTAACCCTGCTAGTATTTGAAATACCAGCGGCATAGCTTCCAGCACCACAGCAACATGCAAGCCACCACAGGACATCCCTAACACTATATATCTATGTGCTATAGTTGTTGGTTTACTTACGTGTCTCCCTCACAACATGCTGAGCAACTTGAGGGCAGTTTCTGAAATTTTTTGTGCGTTCCCAATGCTTCACCAGTGCCTGAAACTGGAACACAGTTGGCCATCAACACTTGTTTGTTGAATGAATGAACGCATTAATACATAATGAATACAAGAACAGCAACAAAAGCTACAACAAGTAATAACCCAACCCTGCTCCTTACTTCTTGTACCCTTATCCCTATCAATGAGACCAAGCAACTAGCATTAAATCAATTCAACAAAAATTTATTGTGCTGTAGACTGGTGTAACAAGGTGCTGGTATTTTGCACAAGAATATCTTAGCAGTGAAGGACCCCAGGCACAGATTTCTTGCCTGTAAAAGAAATATAATAAGTATACATTCATCATAGGATTGCCGTGGGATCAAATGGCACAATGAATGTGAAAGCACTTCGGAAACTATAAAGTGATACACAAATGTTGGTGGTTGCTATTGTTACTAAATAATAACTATCAGGCTCTGAAGGAGGATTTAAAGTTGAGGAAGCCATTGCTCACAAGATACCACAATATAATGAAGTACTCAACCAAAAAAACTTAGGGCTGTGGTCTTGTGGAACAATCCAGTTAATTGGCATAATGTAGTTCTTAAAGTTTATGTTCTACTTCCCAGGATGAGGAGCAGTGTGTGGGTCTTAAAAGCTTACAAGCAGCCATCTAAGATGCAATTATTAGTCTTTATTCATCTGGAAAAATTAAATTAAAAAAACGGTAAACAAACAAAAAAAAAACAAACCTGTTGCTTTTGAGTTGATTCCAACTCAGGGCAACCCCACGTGTGTTACAGACGAGAGCTGCTCATAGGGTATTCTTGACTGTAATCTTATGGAAGTAGATCACCAGGCGTTTCTTCTGTGGCACTGCTGGGTGGGTTTGAACCGCTAACCTTTTTAGTAGTTGAGTGCAAACCATTTGTGCCACCCAGGGATCTCGAAGTACTCAAAGAATTATGCAATAAGGCAGAAAATAATAGAAGTTGAAAGACCTGTAAGGGTTCATGCACAGAGGTAGAAATCAAGGTTCAGGGATCAGGACAGCCCATTCATCTCACGTCTTTTGGGAGTGCTGTGGGATGCTTAATGGCAAAGTCCCCGGTCTCAAGCCATCTACGGGCATATGCAGTGTCATGTGTGAGTGCAATATGTGGTATTTGAACCTAGAGAGATTTTCCAGTGTGTAGCCAGTGAAGGCATCAGAAGACCTGGGCTGGATCTCAAAGAGCAGGTAGGATTTAGGTAAGGGGAGACGAGGAAAGATATTCCTTGCAGGGAGGAGGATATGAACAAAGGCAGGACTGATTTTGGAGGACTGGGGCAACAAATGAGGAGCAGAGGGCCCCTGTGTGCTCCGTCATGTCCTCATTCCATTACCCCAGGCCAGGCATAAAATCTTAAGACGAGCCATGCTGGGTTGGATCAATAGTCCCTTCAGTATTCTATATTCGGACAGTAGCCCCGGGGATATTTTGGGACAGCCTCTGGTTGTACTATTTGGATGATGCTTTAGAGATTAAGAAGGTAAATTATATAATAACCCATTATGGAACACTCATTCATGATTTTCTATTAACCTGTGTGCATCTTTAGGCAAAAATCCCCATCTTAAAGGAATGACCATCTTAAAGGAATGTTCTATAATACAAAGTTGTTTCCATGGGCTCTCAGATGGCTGATAGAAAAAAAGTTATATAAAAAGCAACACTTAAAAAAACAAACTATAGAAGCAGAAAGCAAATCAGTGGTTGCCTAGAGCTGGGGGTAGGAAAGGGGTTGACTGCAAATGGGCACAATGAAATTTTGTGGAGGGGGATGGAAGTGTCCCAAGATTAGATTGTGATGATGGTTACAAAACTGTGTAAGTTTACTAAAAATCATCAAATTGTACACTTACGATAGGTGGATTTTATGATACATACATTATATCTCATAAAGCTGTTCTTTTTTTAATCCTATATAAATGGTTTACAGTATCCTTACCCATAAAACATCATTCTTTATAAAGAAAGATATTACGAGGACAGAGATGAGAATGGAAGGAGACTCAAAATCATATCACATGAGAAATGTTTCAAGAACCTAGGGATGTTCAGCCTGAAAAGAAGAGGGGAAAAGAGAACAGAAAACTTGGTGGGAACCGGCAGTCTTGTGGAAAAGGATTAGAGTTGCTCTCTGTAACTCCCAGGAGGTTGAGCTAGTTAAAATGGATTAAGGTTATAGTTTGCTCTGAGGGTAGGAGTCACTTAACGTTGGAAGTGTTCAAGCCTAGCCCGGAGGCCCCTTTACTGAATGTTACAGAAAAGCATGGAGCATAAGGACTTTAAGGTCCTTTCTCACCCTGAGAGTCTATGATTACATAAACTTGGTTAAATATGTGTTGGCTTCACACATTAGGAAAACTGAGTTAACCTACCAGACTTTTGCCCCTTTTTTTCCCAAAGAGCCCAACTACAAAACTGTGCAAAAATATCCAGCAAATAGGAATGACAAATGGATGTTAGCAGTAAAGCTTCCTTCGTTTCCCCGGAGTTTAGAGGATTTCTTTATAGTACCTAGAGGCTGAGGCTCAGTTCTTTTGTACCTCTGGGTCTTAAAGGAATTGATTTTAATTCCTTCGCCTGACATTCATAAGCTCTCCAGTCTGTAGAACCGCGAGCTCCCTTTCAAGCCTCACTTCAATACTCCCCACCGCAAACCATCTGTTCCAGGCCTAATTCCTGTTCCACTTCCTCTCAGCACACCACAGGTGAGATGGGCTGTGGAGGTATGGTTTGGGAGTGCCTCCATTGGGAGTTGTCCACCAGCAAAGGTCAAAGCTGGTAACTGGGAGGCTGAAACTACAACAGGCCCAGGGGTGAACACAGAACTGGAGATGAGGAATCCAAAGTAGGTCAACACAAGATAATGCTTACTTTTGGCACAGGATTAAGGGATCCAAACAGAATACTGCTGGATACCTGGCTATTGCTACAGTTGGCTATTATTTTGTTTTTCTTCCAAAGTTTTAATTTATGTGTGTGTGCGTGTATACACATGCAGACATGTATATACACACATACACACATACATATGTAATATTAAGAAAGTTAAACCTAAAGTGGAATAAATTATATTATCACCATTTAAATAGTTTATTTACATAATTGTCATTCTAGGCTATATTCTGTTTTTACTCCTAATTAAAATGATGATGCCCTTGCTGAAAACTTTTAATGGTTATAGAAACTGTTCGTTTAGGCAAGCCAGAGAAAGGTAATTATAATTTCTCAGTCCAGAGATTGTAGGAACTAACTTACAGAGCATTCTCCAAAAGGTATCCTCTTAAATTTTGAGAGTTTCTATTTTCAAGCTTAATAGTAAAGTAAAAATTAAAAACGAAAAGACTATATCCTGGGTGTCTTAGTTACCTAGTGTTATTTATAACAGAAATACCAATAGAGGGTGGCTTTAAAGAATAGAAATTTATTTTCTCACAGTTCTAGAGGCTAAAAGTTCAAATCAGGGTCTCGGCCACATCAATTCCTTCCGTGAGCCTCTTTCCTGGTTTCTGGTGTCTGCCTGCAATCCTTGGTGTTCCTTGGCATTCTTTGGTGTTCCTTGGCATCTGTTTTCCCGTGTGTGTGCCTCTGTGTCTATTCTGTCTTTTTATAACTCAGAAGTGATTAGGTTTAGGACCTACCCTGTACTGGTATTACCTCATTAACATCACAAAAGAAAAACCCTATTTCCATATAGGATCACATTTACAAGTACAGGGGTTAGGATTTCAACACATATTTGTGGGGGGGCATGTCACAGTTCAATCCATAACACTGGGGATTTTTTTTTCTTTTTTTTTTTATTGTACTTTAGATGAAGATTTACGGAACAGTTTTTCATTAAATAGCTAGTACACGTATTGTTTTATGACATTGGTTAACAACACAAGGACATGTCAACACTCTCCTTTTTTGACCTTGTGTTCCCTTTTACCAGCTTTCTTGTCCCCTCCTGCCTTCTAGTCCTTGTCCCTGGACTGTTGTGCCCCATTAGTCTCATTTTGTTTTATGGGGCTGTCTAATCTTTGGCTGAATGGTGAACCTCTGGAGTGACTTCATTACTGAGCTAAAACGGTGTCCAGGGGCCATACTCTCAGAGTTTCTCCAGTCTCTGTCAGGCTAGTAAGTCTGGTCTTTTTTTGAGTTAGAATTTTGTTCTACATTTTTCTCCAGCTCGTCAGGGAACCTCTGTTGTGATCGCTGTCAGAGCAGTCAGTGGTGGTAGCCAGGTAGCATCTAGTTGTACTGGACTCAGTCTGGTGGAGGCCGTAGCAGTTGTGGTCCATTAGTCCTTTGGGCTAATTTTTCCCTTGTATCTTGTTTTCTTCATTCTCCCTTGCTCCTGAAGGTGTGAGACCAATACTGGGGATTTTTAAAAATGAAAGATTTTATAAAAATTCAGTTTACAGTTTTTATAATCATTAATCTGTGACCTGTATATAAATTCTACCTTCTTCTTTTAGGATATGTATATAATGGTATGCTAGATACAAAACACATATGCAATAAATACTTATTAAATTGAAATAAATTGATGCACACCATTAGTTACACCATTCCTAACAATCAAACCCACTTTTGCTTTCTAGCCTTTTGGTGACACAGTTGGATAACATGTTATATTCAAGTTTATTGTTACGATGCTGGAAGCTATGCTGCCAGTGTTTCAAATACCAACAGGGTCACGCGTGGTGAATATGTTTCAGCAAACTTCCAAACTAGGATAGACCAGGAAGAAAGGCCTGGTGATATACTTCCAAAAATTAACCAAAGAAAACCTTATGGATCACAACATAATATTGTCAAACTCTCTTGCCTTTGCTTTGGACATGTAATCAGGAGGGATCAATCACTACAGGAGGACATCATATTTGCTGAAGTAGAGGGCAAATAAGGGCATGGAAGACCCTCAGTGAGATTGGCACAACGGCCATAACAAGGGACTCAGACATGCTGCTGATTATGAAGATGATGCAAGACCAGGCAATGTCTAGTTCTGTTGTACATAACATAGCCGTGAGTCAGAGTTGACTTGACAGCAGCTAACAACAACAACAGATCCTTGGAAGAAACTGTAGTATCCTTTGGCGTAGAAGACTTGATGGCAACAGGTTCTTTTGGAGTAGAAGCCTGCATGAATTTTAGGTCCAATTCCTTGAAATTTCTTCGTAATCAGTTAGGGTTAACTGGGGAACATGAATTGTCTTCTGTTCTTACATCTCCAATACTGTTTATCTACAAAGTAGATTTTGTAGGTAAGTGGGTTAAAAAACTGCAATATCAATTTTTTTTCACAGAGTTAGGGAAGCCTAGAGAATGTACGCTCTTAGGATAGTATGGCTGTGATTTTAGATCACTGATTAACCAGCACTTGTCATCTTTAAAAAGAAAAATTTGATTCCTAGTCCAATTTCCTAAACAGCTTGAATGCCAGATGACAGGATTGGCCATAAGGAAAAATTAAACTATCACTGTTCTTTGATATCTCAGGAAGCTTCCACCAGAAGGACCTGCCTCTAAAGAAAAAGATTTTTTCTCCAATTGTAGTAATAGCATCAAAACTTTGATTGGAGTCACAGGTAGCTGGTTCAGTAGTATAGGATGTACATGGGTTGATGCTTTTCTGGGTATTCAAAGACTGAATGCCCTGGTTGTCAACAGTAGAGAGGCAAAATTTGTCAATATAGCTGTAGAGGGGGAACATTATAGTTTAGTAAGCTGCATCCTAGCCTTTGGATCTTTGGAATGGTCAAGACCCAAAGAATGGCCAAGAGCATGAACAGCAACAAGAAACCAATTTGTGCGTTTGGAGTTTTCAGCGCCCATTTAAGCCTCATCAAAAACACAAATCTCCTCTAGTACCAGCCCCAGGTTCATAGGCGTGAACTACAGTTCCACCTTTATGACCAAAAGAATTGAAGTCCCCCATGAGCTCTTGTGCAAAATAAATCATCATGTCAGCCTTACCTGGGGGCAGGGGGAAGGTCACATCACTTCATACTTGAAAAACTTCTTGGGTGGCAGAGTCAGCATCCTTCTGTGCCACGTCAGTAATGTAACTCTTGACTCTGTAGGTGACATTGCTTCCATACTGGCTTCCCTGTCATTGTGCTGCACTGATGAACATCAGCACTCCACATGGTGGTGCGAATAGCATCACCGGAGTAGACGCATCCAGCTGCCCAGTCACACATAGCCCTATGAACTCCTGCATTTCCAGCATGTTGTCGTGAAGTCACTATTAACTTTCATTCTGAACATTGGAATTTTTTCCACGCAGAGGCCATAAAAGATTTCCAAGTACCTTTCAGCAAACACCACATCATTTTCTTCTGTAGCACCAGTCAAAAGAACAGCTCCAGGAGCAGTGGTTTACAGGACCAGAATTAATAGAAGAAATTTCATTCTAAGCTTCTCTTGAATAGTTTAACCCAATTTACATACTCTGTTCCTTTTCAGTCTCCAGCTGGCTTTAATTCTTGTCTCATGTAAACGCAGCTACTTTCACCCCTAGTATTCCTGAGTGTCTCTGACACGAGATCTCAGGATTCACTCCTACCTCTAAATTCTGTACCTTTATAGTACCTTCTATTTAATGATGCCTTATATTATTAGAGGAAACCCTGGTGGTGTAGTGGTTAAGAATTCAGCTGCTAACCAAAAGGACAGCAGTTCAAATCCACCAGGCGCTCCTGGGAAACCCTATGGGGCAGTTCTACTTTGTCCTATAGGGTCGTTATGAGTTGGAATCGACTCCACGGCAGTAGGTGTGGTTTGGTTTTGGTTTATATTATTAGAGGGAGCCCTAATGGTGCAGTGGTTAAGCTTTTGGCTGCTAACCGAAAGGTCGGCAGTTCGAAGCCACCAGTCAGTCCTTGAGAATCCTATTGGGCAGTTCTACTCTGTCCTATAGGGTTGCTATGAGTCGGAATCAACTCGATGGCAACGGTTTTTTTTGTTTTTGTTTTTTTTAATATTATTAGAGAGCTCTGGGGGCGCAGTGGTTAAGAGCTCAGCTGCTAACCAAAAGGTCGGCATTTGAATCTACCAGCCGCTCCTTGGAAACCCTATGGGGCAGTTCTACTCTGTCCTATAGGGTCACTATGAGTCAGAAACACTCAACAGCAAAGGGTTTGGGTATGGTTGGTATATTATTAGAAGAAGACACGGTGCAGTGGTTAAGTGCTCAGCTGCTAACCAATAAAGTTGGTGGTTAGAAACCACCAGCCACTCCTAGGGAGACACATGTGGCGTTCCGCTTCTGTAAAGATTGTTGTTGTTAGGTGCCGTAAAGTGGGTTCCAACTCATAGCGACCCCTGTGTACAACAGAAGGAAACGCTGCCCAGTCCTGCGCCATCCTCACAATGGTTGCTATGCTTGAGCCCACTGTTGCAGCTACTGTGTCAATCCATAAAGATTACAGCCTTGGAAACCCTATAGGGCAGTTCTACTCTGTCCTATAGTGTCGCTATGAGTCGGAATTGACTTGAAAGCAATGGATGTTTTTTGTTTGTTTGTTTATATTATTAGAGTCCCTGGGTGGCACAAATGGTTAACGGCTCACTACTAACAGGATGGTTGGCAGTTTGAACCCACCCAGAGACACTTCAGAAGAAAGGCCTGGCAATCTGCTTCTGAAGGGTCACAGCCTTGAAAAGCCTATGGAGCACAGTTCTACTCTGCACACATGGGGTCGTCATGAGTCGGAATTGACTCGGTGGTGGCTGATTTGGGTTTTTTGTTAGTTTTTGTTTTTTTATATTATTAGTTTTTTTTAAAAATGATCTGGTATACCAATTATATGTAAGATCCTTGAGGGTACACAGGTTTACCTGAGTCTTCAGATTTATTGTTATTGTTGTTTATTTATTATTTTATATTTTATAAACTGACATCTCCCTTCTACCTCTCATTCTCTCCCTTGGGCCTGAAACCTCAACATTAGACCAAAAAATTTTCACTGGAGCATTGAGATGAAAATGAGGTGAGGAAGATAGAACCACTACTCAGCCAGAAGGGAAAAGAAGCCCCAGAACATGGGATCAATGACCCCAAGTGATTGCACCCTAAGTATCTCAGATAAAATCTGATGTTTAAAGTTAGGACTCTGTATCAACAAATGCACATGTAAACTTTTTATTCTGGGCTTTTTTGTTGTTGTTAAAGTACACAAATGCTATCATAAGAAGTCAAACCCATGTATTAGAGGTTCCCTCAGAATGGAAAGGATTTAATTTGAACATCTTACTGGGAGTCATCAAGCTTTTTGAGTTACTATGGTTACTATTTGTCTTGCCCACTAAATAGGTAGCAGTCGAACTTTTCTCATGCTCCTTTTATTAGTAGGAGGACCACAGACACGTTAATAAATAACCCCAATACAAGTGGAGTATGGTTACCAGTACTAGTGGTCGTTGAGTCCGTTCCAAATCTTGGTTGACCCCATGTGTGTCACAATAGAACTGTGCTCCATAGGGTTTTCAAAGGCTGATTTTTTGGAAGTAAATTGCCAGGCCTTTCTTCTGAGGCACTTCTGGGTGAACGCAAACCTCTAACCTTTTAGTTAGCAGCTAAGCACTTAACTGTTTGTACCACCCAGGGCAAAATTACTGAATGATGCTGAAAATTAGTACTACCAGTTAGTACCACCCCATACACATTCACCTGCTATAGGAGTCCTAGACAGGGGACATGGCTTTACCTTTTTTTAGATCACTCACTTAGGGTTTTATCAAAGAATCATATTTGAAAGGACCTTTAGAGGTTATTTAGCTCAAACTCTGGGATTCCCGTTTACATTTGGCCTTTGCTTGATCACTCCCAGTGTTGGGCCAAACACTACTGTGTGAGGCAGCCCTGTCCACTTTCTTTCATAAAGAAAGTTCCCATAAGTGATATTTATCTGAAAATCCCCTTTCTCCCGCCTGCTTCGTTCAAGTAATGACTTGAACTGCCAAGGTAAATCCTACCCCACGGGGCACAGGATGCTCATATAGTAGATGTTGTAGGCTTGAATATCAAAACCCAGGGAAGAATGTGTTGAAATTGGCACTGTGTTATATTATCTTTCTCATTTATTTCTTCTATTATTTCAGATAAGTTAAACTCAGAGTTACATAATTATTAAATGTAAAAGGGACCTCAAAATTCATCTAAACCATGAATTCTCAACAAGGGGAAAAAAAATCTTAGTCTTTTTATGTATGAAGCAGATACAAATGCATCACATAAAGAGACACAGTATATCTTGTGATTATTAAAATTTCATAGGATAGGGTGATTAGGAAAAAAATGTCTAAGAAAAGCTCCATATGGGAGGAAATAATGGAAAAAAGACGGAGAAACACTGATCTAAACCAGTGTTCTCAGACCAACTAAATCAGAATGTATGAGACGTGGGGCCCAGACAACACTATTTTTTTCTCATTATTTGACTATGCAGACAGGATTGAGAACTACTGACCTAGACCAACCCCATATTATTCCATGAGGCAACTGAGAACAGAAAAGGGGAAATAATCTGTCAAGATCACAGACTAGCCAGTGTCAGAGTCCCTTTTGACTCCTGTTCCAATGATGTTTTCCTCGTGCCATGATGTCTTTTTCAACTTTTATTTTCTACAGTTTTATCATGCTTTATTGCATATTAACCTATTGACAATTCGGTCCATATTTTTAGAACAATTTTTTTCCTAACAGCTTGAGTAATTATTTATAGCTTTTTAAAAAGTTGAATGGTTTTTAAAAATTCAAATACAAAAAGATATATTATATGAAAACCAGTCTGTTTCCCAACCCAGAGTCCAGTCTCCCAGTCACCAGTCCCCTTCCCTAGAAACAAGCTCTATAGCAAGTGTCTTGATTATGAGTTCAACAAAACCCTGTGCCTCATCCTTTAGCTTTTAAATAATGAAAGTACTTGATAATAAGGCAGAAAAGAAAAATCCTAAAATCAGGCTCCCAGGTAGCTCTACTCTTAGCTCCATTGTATCTTTTTTAGGGTTTGGTGATAAGAAGCACACACCCTTCTCCAGGAGTGAAAATATCATTTTGAACAACACTATGATTATATTTCATTATATACCAAACCTGCCTATACCGGAAATGGCCCAGCTGTAAAATAAGACCAAAACAAGCAGTCTCATTGTTCTGTTATAAGGCAGCAGTAGTTGTGAGCTACCCGGTACTTAATAGAACAATTGACTTATCAGAAAAGGAAAACATTGCCTATCACAGATTTCCTTTTTTATTTTTCTGTTTAAACACAAATTGATCTAAATTCTGTATAACTGATTTATGTAGTCAACTGTAAAAGGCATCATGGTCTTTTAAATATACATGTTGTTGTTAGCTGTTGTTAATTCCAACTCATACGACCCTATGTGGGCAGAGGTGAACTGCTCCATAGGGTTTTCAAGGCTGCGACCTTTCAGAAGCAGGCCTGTCTTCTGAGGCACCTCTGGGTGGGTTTGAACTGCCAACCTTTCGGCTAGTAGTTGAGTATTAACCAATTGTGTCACCCAGCGACTTTAAATAAAAAAAAAAAAAAAAAATTACCCTTGAGTTGATTCCGACTCATAGCAAACCTATAGGCCAGTGTAGAACTGCCCCATAGGGTTTCCAAGGCTGTAATCTATAGGGACACTGGCTATGAATTGGAATTAACTCGATGGTAATGTGTTTGTTTTTTGTTTGTTTGTTTTGTTTTGTTTTATTTAAGAGTCTCCTGGTGGCGCAATTTGACGGGTTTGGTTTGGGTTTAATCTTTATGGAAGTAGACTGCTACATCTTTCTCCTGAGGAGCAGCTGGTGGCTTCGAACTGCCGACCTTTCAGTTAGCAGCCAAGCACTTAATCAATGTGCCACCAGGGCTCCTAAATATACCTAAGCATTTATTATCTTCATTGAAAAAGGCAATAGTTTGATTATTGCTTCTTTTGTAATGGAGTCTTAATAAAGAATATTTTCCTGTCTTCCTTATCAAGATACTCCTGATGTCACAAAAGTTTCCTGAGTTAGTGACAAGCAATCATCCACAGACTCTTATTCTAGGTTGAGGACTAATCTCCAAGATTCTGCTCCTCTTCCCCACCCAACCCCATCTCCTAAGTGTTACTCCAAGGAGAAAAACAGTTTTGTTTCTCTGGAAAGATAAATTTTAAAAACTATTCTCTTGGAATTTTTCCCTACCCAGAACATGCTGACATGGAAGTGATGAGTTAAATTTAGAAAATTCCCTCTCAAATCAAAGAATCTTCAAGCTGAGAGGAAAATCAGAGATCATTCTAGCCTGTTATTTCATTTTATAGAGCAGGAAATTGACATCTAGGGAGGTTAACTGGTTTGCCCAAGGTCACATGGGAAGATTCATTCATTTTTCTTAACAAATATTTATTGAGTATTTACAATGTGTCCGGCCTGTTTAAAGCACTGGGATACAGCAGTGAGAGGGTTCCCGACAGGGACATTAGTGGCAGACCAGGACTAGAACTCAGCCTTGGCTGTCTCTCACCACCTCCCATTGCATTCCTCTCTGGGGGACTCTGGCCTGGCCTCCTCATAGGATTAGCATTCAGAGTGATAGAAATAAGACAATTCCAGGAAGATAGCTCTTCATTTGCTCTCAGTTCCTTCTGGCAGGAATCGAAGGACATTTGGGAGGAAGCCAAGGACATGAATACGCCCTTATTCATAGAGATGATGCCACTGTGAATCCAGAGAGTGGTAGACACTAGGAATGGACACTTGGCCTAGAACATGAACCATGGGAAAGCTAACTGACCCTCTGAGGGATCACAACCATGACTTTACCTCCCCTATAATAGTGTGGAAACTAATTGAGCAGCAAACAGAGCAACCCTGGAACATGACTTTAGAACAACTACTACTAATTTGTGAAGTATCTGTATTTATTTTATTTCATGACTTAACGGGAATAGTGTAAGATAAAATGACATGGATCATGTAAAGCCTTTCAGATGGTAACGTGGCAGCCTTGATAGGAAAAAAAACACAGACAGGCACAAGGTATGCACATGCACACATGCATGTACATACATGTACACATATGCACACATACACACACACCCCAAAGCTAAAACTTTACCTTATGCAAATCTCAACTAAAATAAAATCGATACTTTAGGCTGACAATAGGAAATTTCATGGAACACTGACTCTAGAATATCTCTATGAATGAATGAGTACTAATTTTATTCAAGAATTCATATAGAAGGAGAGTGATAAGTACCTCCAAGCAAGAGTTTTCTATCATATATGAGCTATTGTAATAGACACTCTTCCAAATATTAAAGGAGATGCTTTTTGTAATATTCCCCAAAACTTTAATTCATACGTATGTCAAATGAACATCTTCCTTTCCCACAAAACCAAACCCAATGCTGGCAAGTCGATTCCGACTTATCGCGACCCTGTAGGACAGAGTAGAATTGCCCCATTGGGTTTCCAAGGAGCGGCTGGTGGATTCGATCTGCCAACCTTTTGGTTAGCACAAAAATTATATAAATAAATATGAATTTGTGAGAACCTTGCCTGTTTGTTAGGTTTTTGCCCATGAAAGGCCAAACCTAAAGCTCAAAAGATCTTTTGAGATCCGCTGTTATTGTAGAGGGGCAGTAAAGTGAAGAAATTCGGGGCTGTATGTTGGTACGAAAGTGTAATTTTATACCTCGGAGGCACCGGCTGGGTGGCACTGAGGATTTTATTTTTGCTCTATATTCTAGAGCCCAGAAGAAATGAAATAATAAAAACATGCCCTCCCTGGAGGGGATGTCCATTGGTTCTCAGGACCAGAGAGCTGCAGGTCTCATTTGCTTTCATGGGACATGTTTGCCTACTTAAGAGCATTTTTCAATACTGCTTTGATTCTTAGAATTCTACGTTCTTTACTACTTCTTTGCAAGTATTTGGAATAAGTCTTATTGTTATAATGAGAATTCCAGGCAGAATTAGAAATCCTCCAAGGCCTCCATACTAAATGTGTGGTCTTAGACCGGCAGCATCAGCATCACACGAGAGCTTGTTAGAAATGCAGAATCTTAGGTCCCAAAACAGACCTACAAAATCAGAATCTGCATTTTAACAAGATCTCCAGGAGGTTCCTATGCCCTTGGAAGGCTGGTTATAAATGCAGAGTTCTGGGTTCCACCTCAGTGTATCTTTCCTAAACTTTGGGAGGCCTCCTGGCCTAGAAATTTCAAGTTACTTTAAAAACTTCCCATGAAAAGGTGAAATTTCATAGTCATAGAATTCTTATGATAATAGTGATTGCTTCTAGGGTAGGGACCTGAAGGAGGGAAACTTTCAGTTATACACTTTGTACTGCTTGGTTATTTTTTTATGTCCACATATTGCCTTTGCAACAATAAGATAATCATGAGCCTTTTCTGACTACCACATTTCAATAGGACATTATAATTTACAAAATGCTTTCGTATATATGATTTCACAAATACTCTAAGCATTCTTGAACCAGAAAGTGATACATTCAGATAGCCTTGTATTACAAATGAAGATACTGAGGCACAGAAATAAATGTCATAAGGAAAAATTGGAAATTAAGCAGAGCCAAAACTAGGGTCCAAGTTTTAAAAAAAAATTTTATGAAAAATTTCAAACATTTACAAAGTAGACAGAATAGTATAATGGACCCTCATGTACCCATCAGCCAATTTCTGTATCCTTTTTAAAATATGTATACATATACGTATACATACTGGAGCCCTGGTGGTATAGTGGTTAAGAACTGTGGCTGCTAACCAAAAAGTCAGCAGTTCAAATCCATCGGTTGCTCCCTGGAAACCCTATGGGGCAGTTCTACTCTGTCCCATAGGGTCGCTATGAGTAGGAATTGACTTGACTGCAGCGTGCTTGTTTTTTTTTTTATACGTATACATATACATAACCAAAAATCAAATCCGTTGCTGTGGAGTCGATTTTGACTCATAGCGACCGTAAGTATCTATATACATATATATATATACACACACATATATAGATAGATATATACATATATATATGTATATATATATATATATATATACACACACACACACGGAGCCCTGGTGGTGCAGTGGTTAATCGTTGGGCTGCTAACCAAAAACCTGGGCAGTTCGAATCCACCAGCCGCTCCTTGGAAACCCTCTGGGGCAGTTCTGCTCTGTCCTATAGAGTCCCTAAGAGTCGGAATTGACTTGACGGCAAAGGGTTTTATAAATATATTGAAGGAGCCCTGGTGGCGCAGTGGTTAAGCACTCAGCGGCTAACTGAAAGGTTAGCACTTGGAACCCACCAGCCATTCCTCAGGAGAAAGATGTGGCAGTCTGCTTCCATGAAGATTACAGCCTTGTAAACCCTATAGGACAGTTCTACTCTGTCCTATTGGGTTGCTATGAGTTGTAATCAACTTGAGGGCAGTGGGATATATATATATATATATATATTTAAGGTAAAATTTACATATATTGAAATGTACAAATCTTATCAGGGACTTTTTTTTTTAATTCCAGTCTTGTTCGGCAAAAATCTGGCTCTATTGCCTACAAAATGTAAATGCTATTGACGGATTTCCTGCTGTTTCCTACAGAGTTGAATCATCCTTCCCTGTATTTAGGTTTTGCTTGGAGAAGAGGAATGCCTTTGTTCTCAGTGGAAAGCTGTATGGGATATCAAATTAAGTTGCTGCATTGTTATTCACCCACCAGTGAAATTCAGGCATATCTCTTTTAAACTGTCCTCTTAGCCAATAGTATAATGCCTCCCTCTGAAACGGAAACTCCCTTAGCCACGTTCCACCCCCCAGTCGCCTTGCGCTCCCCATCTCAGTGTTTACCACTCTGGATTGCCTATTTGGGCCATCTTAAATACATACAACACTCATTAATTTAGCCCTACTGTGTGTCAAGTAATTGCCTGAACTTGTTCTCAACTCAAAGAGATCTGAACTTGTAAGAATCCCCATTTCCCTTTAAAAGCTGGAAAGGAAAATATAAACTTGTCTTACATCTCATTGCAGGAGATGAGTCAGCAGAACAGGAAATTCTCCTTGCACAAGCCCTTCTGATCCCGTGGGTTGGGTGTGTGTGGTATCGAGCGAGGGCTGGGAAGGGAACCGGCTTCTCGCCTGGAACCACTCTGAAAGGTGAACAATGCAAGTTGGCTGGTGAGTTTAGAATTGTTGACACAAAACTTGCCAAATAGAATTGTCCCAACATGTTTTGGGGAAAGCTCAGCTACTTCCAAATAAAGAACAGGGCAAATAAGGAAACTGTTGCCGCACCTCAGAATGCAAGGTGTTAGAGGAGTGACTGCCCGTGAAACAAAGTGCGCTTGAGCAGCAAGCCCAGCTTTTAGGGATGTTTGAGGGAAGAAGTGATTTAAGGCGGATTTCAAGGGAGGTCCTTAGGCTCCACAAAAACCCTCGTAATGCAAGTAGGCACACTTGGTGAACAACAGAATGAAGAGCTGTGTGGGTTGGAAACATCTGGATGATTAAGCACTTCTGACTCAATCTCTTGACAGCAGAAGAATATACACAGAGGAGACCCAAGTTCTAGTCTTGATTCTGCTCTTAACTGACTGTGAGACATTTAAGTCATGTAACCTCTGTAGGCCTCAGTGTTCTATCTGCAAAAAGAAAGCCTTAACCACAATGAACGTTCCGTTTTCTGAAACTGTAGCTCCATTTACAGACTCAAGTATTAACACCACTTTTTCTCTCCTTCCAATATTTTTCCAATGAATTAAAGAGGGAGAAATAGCTGAGTGTGCAGTTAGCTAAAACAAGGACTTTTAGAAATATCTGTTTTGCGGAATTAAGGCTTTGAGGGGTGGTGGTGGGGGTGTGTGTGTCTGTGTGTGCATGCGCAAGCATGCATGCACGTTTCTATTAGATGGGGCCCCGGAAGCAGTTTCTGCTGTTCAGAGCAGGCAAGCATTCAGCCAGCTCTAAATGTTTCAGCTTTGGAGAAAAATCAATGCAGCAGAGAGGAGTGAGATTTTGCATATGAGAAGGAGATGGGGGAGGAGCAAATGTGCTGAGACTCCAGCACTGAATTAAAAAAAGGATGATAATGCAGCTAGAAGTGTAGGCTAAAAATGAGCCAAGAAATAAAAATATGCTGGGGCTTTTAAATAGGATGTAGCCAGAGCCGCTTAAATCCTACTCTTCCACTCTGACTGGGTTTTTGCATTTGTCTGGCCTTCCCCCTCACCCTACCCAGACCCATTCTAAATTCTTTCAAGGCTCCAATCTTTCTCTCTCCTCCCCCAGGAGAAATTATATAGAAGCCTCGAAGGAAGTGACACATTTTCCTGCTTGAATGGAGCAGGCCCTGCAGCAGCGTCTCCGTATTTGTCAGCAATGTTATCTCACCCCGGCCATCGCAGGCGCCTGGTTCCTCATACAATGCTTTCCTCTGGCTGAACCCTGGGTGATGACTGAAGGCCTAGGAGAAAGCTGTGCTAGAGCTTGGGGCAGCCGTGCGTGGTTCCAGTTCCTCTCTAGTGCAGCTTCTGGTCAGTAATCTAGTGCAGAGGGTAGTGCTCACAGTTTTGTTAGACCCGTGTACTGGTCTGAGTCCTGCACCTGCACCTCCTAAAGTATCTGACCCTTGGGAGGCAGGGTAGGAAAACCCTAAGGTTGCTAGTTTTTCAGACCTGACTTTGCATCCACTGTGTGACAATGGGCAAGTTACCCAGCCTCTCTGAACCTCTTTATCTTCATCTGCAGAAGGAGTGGGTAATAAAAACTACCTCACAGATTCTAACCAGGATTTAATAAGGTAGTGTATGTGAAGTGCCTGGAGTATTGGAGACATGTAAAGAAGTCAGTTCCCCTTTTTCTGCCTTCTTGGTCACTTCCCCCACCCCTGCTCCAACCCACACTGCCTACCTGGCCTTTATTATGCTTTTCATCAGTACCTTGCTGGCTTAGCACCAAATTTTATGTGGTTATAGTGTGGTTTAATCATATGAGCCTTGTTCCCTCAGTGACACTGAAAAAGTAAATCGGTATTCCAGTAGAATACCTCAACGGTGGTTCCCAAAATGACTGACTAAATGCTAAACTAACAATGAGGAGCTCTGCTGGCACAGTGGTTAAGAGCTTGGCTGCTAATCAAAAGGTCAGCATTTCAAATCCTCCAGCCACTCCTTAGAAACCCTATAGGGCAGTTCTACTCTGTTCAGTAGGGTCACTATGAGGCAAAAATGACCTCTTGTCCTTCCTGTTTCCACTCCTGCCAAGTGTATATCTCTACTATAGGATTTTATATTATTGTGTTATAATTGTCTATTTCCATACTTATCTCTTACAAGACTATACACTCCTTGAAGGCAGGGACAATGCCTTTTTCATCTCTGTAGCAAAATAAGTTGTTGTTATTGCTGTTGTTGTTAGCTGCTGTGGAGTCACCCCCAATGCATGGAGACCCCAGGCACAGCAGAACAAAATGAAATGCTGCCTGGTCCTGTGCCATCCCCATGATGGGTTGTGGATCAGACCATTGTGATCCATGGGGTTTTCATTGGCTGATTTTCAAAAGTAGATCGACAGGTCATTCTTTCTAGTCCTGTCTTAGTCTGGAAGCTCTGCTGAAATCTGTTCAGCATCATAGCAACATGCAAACCTCCACTGACAGATGGGTGGTGTCTGCACATGAGGTGCACTGGCTGGGAATCAACCAAGTCTCCCACATGGAAGGCGAGAATTCTACCACTGAACCACCAATGTCTCATAGCAAATTAAACAGTAGGTACTTAATAATTGTTCGAGGGGCCCTGGTCACACAACGGTTAAGCGCTTGGCTGCTAACCGAAAGGTTGGCATTGGAACCCACCCAGAGGCTCCATGGGAGAAAAGACCTGGCAATCTGCTCCCATAAAGATTACAGCTTAGGAAACCCTATGGGGCAGTTCTACTCTGTCATATAAGTTCAGTAGGAGTCAGAATCAACTAGATGGCACTTAACAACAACAATAATTGTTTAATGAATTACTTTGAACAAACCATTGAACTAGTAGATTTTGGCCTAATCGGTTCACTGATGTAGCCTCTGCACATGTAATCGTGCCTGGCAGAGGACAGACACTCTATAGACGTGTGTCGAATGAATGCTTTTGGACCTCCCTGGGCTTCATATTCCTCATCTGTATGAGAATGGCTCACTAAAATGAGTGGACTGAATCAGTGGTTCTCAAATTTTGGTTCTTCAATGGGCCACAGCAGAATCACACAGGGATTTTAAAAGATACAGATTCCTGGACACCCTTCCAGAATGATTCAGTAGGTCTGGGGTAGGGCCTATGAATCTGTACTTAAAAAAAAAACTTAGGTGAAGGGAAGGACAACACACAATATAGGTGCAGTCAGCACAACTGGACTAAACCAAGAGCTAAGAAGTTTCCTGACTTCGAGGAACAGAGTAGCAGGGGCAGGGTTCCGGGGACCATGGTTTCAGGGGACATCTAGATCAACTGGTATAACAAAGTTTGTTAAGAAAATGTCCTGCATCCTACTTTGGTGAGTGGTATCTGGGGTGTTAAAAGTTAGGGAGCAGCCAGCTAAGGTACATCAATTCGTCCCAACCCACCTGGAGCAAAGGAGAATGAAGTACACCAAAGACAAGTGAAACATTAGCCGAAGAGACAGAAAGGGCCACATAAACCAGGGACTCCATAAGCCTGAGACCAGAAGAACTAGATGGTGCCCAGCTACCACCAATGACCGCCCTACAGGGAACACAATAAAGAGTCCCTGCTGGAGCAAGAGAAAAGTGGGTGCAGAACTCAAATTCTAGTAAAAAGATCAGACTTAATGGTCTGGCTGAGACTGGAGGGATCCCAGAAGACATGGACCCCAGACACTCCATTAGCCCAGAACTGAAATCATTCCCGAAGTCAACTCTTCAGACAAATATTAGACTGGACTATGGGACATAAAATGGCACTTGTGAATAGAATGCTTCTTAGCTCAAGTAGATATATGAGACTAAATGGGCAACTCTTGTCTGGAGGTGAGATGAGACGGCAAAAAGGGACAGGAGCTGGTTAAATGGACACGGGAAATCTGGGGTGGAAAGGAGGAGTGTGCTGTCATATTACAAGGAGAGCAGCTAACGTCACAAAGCTACGTGTGTATAAATTTTCATATGAGAAACTGACTTGAACTGTAAACTTTCACTTAAAGTACAATTAAAAAAAAAAGATAACAATACCCTAAAAAAAAAAGCTTTCCAGATGATTCTGGTGTATGGCTAAACTTAGGACTCATTATACTGGATATTTCTAACAGTTCTCAAGTAGTATATAAAACCAAGTATGTGTGTAATCATTTTAACTATTTTCAAACAACTCCAGATCATCAGAATGGTTTACTAGGTTGATATAATGTGAATACATACAGCTTAATTTAAACAGATAGTGCCTCAGGCAGACTAGTAATCATTCCTCCTTTAAACTGATGTATTTTTATCATGTATTTAGTTTTTAGATTTTTAAAGAAATACGTATTGTGTACCTCTTTATGTTCAAAATAAGAGGTTTATTACATGTATTTTTTTTTCTGAATTTCTGAACCAGACAACTTCTTAGGAGGCATATAGCATAGTTTAAATAAAAATACATTGCATCTGTACCTTACATGTATGTGCATTGCAAAATATTAAGGGTACCAGGGAGAAGCATTTTGTTTTCTTTCAAAGGCATTGCCTACTTTGGTGGTAGCGGGATCAATTTATATTCCAGCAATTATGTAAGAAGCCTGCGTTAACTGGCTGGGATTGTTCAAATGTATTCTAGCTATGTTTTAACATGCCTTTTAGATTGATGTCACAGGTCCATTAATCCTCTTTGCATTTGAGGCAAGCTAGTTATATGACAAAAGGTCACTTCTCCACTCTCACAAATATTTTCCCTCGCTCACTCCCTCTCTCTCTTGCAGGCCAATGTTTTGGACTCCATTTGTTATACAATTAGTGCAGACAGGGGATGCAGAGGCTGGGGTGGAGGAGGGATGCTGGTCTATTTTGAATGGGATCAAACTCCCTCCTAATCAGTGTTGTTGTTGCTAGTTGCTATCAGTTAGATTCCAACTCAGTCATGGCGACCCCATGTGCACAGAGTAGAACTGTGCTCTATACGGTTTTCAAGGCTATGAGCTTTCCAAAGCAGGTCGCCACGTCTGTCTTCCCAGGTGCCACTGGGTGGGTCCGAACCACCAACCCACTTTCAGCTAGTAGTCGAGTGCTTAACCCTTTGTACCACCCAAATCAGAAGTCAGGGAATATGCTATGAAGCCAGGTAACTGAGACAAAAGTCTAAGGGAGGACTTCTAGAGATTGGGGATTCCTACCTAAATGGCATCTCTTGGCAGGGGGGTCAAGGAAGAGTCAGAAATGCGTGCACAAAGAAATGTGAATCCTGGGAGCAGATATCTAAACAAGTGGATGAGCCAGCCAAGCACAATACTGCCCAAGTGGGGAAATGATAACGGTATGATGAAGGTGGTGTAATCATTAGTTGAATGATATCAGTGTGTTCACAGGTATCCCTTGTTTTTCTTTTCTATTTTGATGAAAAATTTTTCAGTTTTTACAGTGTCACCAAACCCCCCCCAAAAAAAACCTTGTGACATTTCACAGTATATAGGCAATTTAGTAAACTTTTGAGAGTTCAGTCATGTTTCTATCAAGATCAGTAACATGACTGCATAGTCCCAAGGATACTCTGTGTGGTGGCAGAGAAGGGCATATCCTTCAGCATTACTGCCCCCAGAGGTATTGCAGAGAGGCCTCTTAGTGAGTCACTGGCAAAACAAGTGCATGCCATCAAGTTAGGGAAGAAAATGTCAAATTTAAAAGCGAAATATTAAACTGCAAAACTCTGACTGACTGAAAAAAATAGAGGAGACATGCACAAATATCATAGCATTTTCCAAACATTTTTGGGAGCTGGAGTAAGCAAGTATATGATGGAGGTAGCAGACATTTAGGATTTGGCCACATAGTCTATGTCTCAGAAAGCAGAACCTGAGGACCAGAAACCACCCCGAAGAACATCGAAGTTCTTCCCCTCTGAGAGACAAGGCTGTGAAACACATTTTCCAGGCATGATCTGGAGGAGATGACTCCCTTGTCCCTTTGTTGTATTAGCACGGGATCATTCAAGTGCTTGCTGTTGGGGGTGTTATAAAATGCCACGTATTTCATGTCTGTACTTGTAGACTTTCTTCGGAGGGATTGTGGATTTCATCATAAAGAAGACTGAGAATGAATCTTGCAGGGAAAACCAAAGCAACCTGCTTTAACATCTTCAAGGTCTGGAGTCACAGTATCCTTTCCTCAAAACTATCTCTCGTGAGCACTCTGGGGAGAAATGATGTTTTCAGCAGCCACTTTTAAATGAATTAAAATAATAGAGGTGAATTGAAAATAGAAATATAGCACATTTCATTGTTTCAAACTCAGTTGTAGTATTGTCATTCTACTACTAATTGGATTACGGTATTGACATCTTAAATTTCCAGTTTTAACAGTAATGAGATTGAAAAGTAGCATTTGCTTTGCAGTGGTGAAGCCCCCCCAACACCCCCACATCCCCCAAAAAAATGTTTGTAATTGGTTGGCCAGTCTGTCATCCCATTTCTGGGAAGTTTAGTTAAGGGTGGACCCTGGAGTCAGACTGCCTAGTGTGATTAGCTGATGTGATTTGTCAAGTCACTTACACTCTGTGTGCTTCAGTTTTCTTACCTATAAAATGACGATAATAGTGCCTACCTCATCGGGTTGCTGTGAGGTACGAATGAGTTAATATATGCAAAGGACTTAGATCAGTTTCTGTCACTGATAGCAAGTGGAACAGAAGTACAATATTTGCTGCGTCTATTGTTCTTGTTATTCTTTTCAATAAAGCACCCAATTCACTTAGCACCAAAAACAAAAAATGACCGTATGATACTTCACATAACACACCTGTGGACAGAATGAACGGTATTAACCTCATAGAATCAGGGCTTGGGGAGGTCACATTTATTTTTATTTTTTTATTGTTGTACTTTAAGTGAAAGTTTACAATTCAAGTTAGTCTCTCTACAAAAATTTATACATGCATTGTTATGTGACCCTGATTGCTCTCCTCTCTATACTGTGACAGCACACTCCTCCTTTCCACTCCAGATTTCCCATGTCCATTCAACCAGCTCCTGACCCTCTCTACTTTCTCATCTCACCTCTGGACAGAAGTTGCCCATTTAATCTCATGTATCTACTTGAGCTAAGAAGCTCACTCTTCACGAGTATCATTTTATGTCCCATAGTCCAGTCTAATCTTTGTCTGAAGAGTTGGCCTTGGGGATGGTTTTAGTTCTGGATTAACAGAGATTCCGGGGGCCATGTGAGTTCCTGGGGTTCCTCCAGTCTCAGTCAGACCATTAAGTCAGGTCTTTTTACTAGAATTTGAGTTCTGCACCCACTTTTCTCCTGCTCTGTCAGGGACTCTCTGTTGTAGTCCCTGTCAGGGTGGTCATTAGGGGTAGCCGGGCACCATCTAGTTCTTCTGGTCTCAGGCTGGTGGAGTCTCTGGTTTATGTGGCCCTGTCTCTTGGGCTAATACTTTTCCTTGTGTCTTTGGTGTTCTTCATTCTCCTTTATTCCAGGTGAGTTGGGACCAATTGGTGCATTTTAGATGGCCGCTCACTAGCTTTTAAGACCCCAGACGCCACTCACCGAAGTGGGATGCAGAACATTTTCTTAATAAACTTTGTTATGCCAATTGACCTAGATGTCCCCTGAAGGCATGGTCCCTGGGGGGGAGGGGTCACATTATTGAAAGTGATACTTTTCAATCAGGCAGGAATGGTTCGTGGGGACTAAAATTAAACGGAGTACCTAGTGGTGCAAACAGTTAATGGGCTCAGCTGCTAACCAAAATATTGGCAGTTAAAGTCCACCCAGATGTGCCTCGAAAAAAAGACCTGGTGATCTACTTCTGAAAAATCAGCCACTGAAAACCCTGTGGAGCACAGTTCTACTCTGACACACTTGGGGTTGCCATGAGTGGGAATCGACTCAACAGCAACCTTTTTTTTTTTTTAACTTAAATAGCCAGTATTCTATCAACATAAGGATATTTGCTATCATAAATAAATCATCACATGTGATCTTTTTCTTTCTAGTAAATCAGTGGTTCTTAATATTTTGGGTCATAGACCTCTTAAAAATCTAATGAAAGCTATGAACACTGCTCGAAACAGTGCTCATTCACATATACATAGCATAGTTTGCATGCAATGTCATGAGGTTCACTAACCTCAAGTTAGGATTCCTGTGCTATATTCATGGGAGAATTTTAGTTTCAGAATTCTTAAGGCTCATCTCCATGGTGACTGTTTCAAATGCCAAGTTCCAGGGCCACACTTCATAAGATGAACCTCGGATCCAACCACTTTTGCCATTATTTTTAACTTCTCCTCTTGCAATGGGTCTCAACCTTGGCTGTATGTTAGGATCACATGTGGAGCTTTTAAAAATCCAGTGCCCACGCCACTCCCCAGATCAATTAAAATCAGAATTTCTGGAGGGTGGGACTAAAGCAGCAGTATTTTTTAAAGCTCCCCAGACGATTCGAATGGTCAGCCAAGGTTGAGAAACACTGCTCTACTGCCTCTCCATAATTAAGATAATAATTCAGTTGATCTGGGCATTCCAACCCCATACAAATGTCTGTATTTTCCTTTCAGTATCTTCTCTGTGTCGTGTATAACATTTTTCTCTTTAATCATTAGCTTTCACCATACGTTATTTAGCATGTCACTATGAAATGTATTGTTCAACTACCACTTAAGAGAGACTTTATTTAACCCAAAGGTTATAATGGGGAAAAAAGAAGTACAAGAAAGGAAACAAAACTGCTCTGGATTATTAAATTCCATCCAATTCCATGAGTGTGCTTTACTGAAAGAGCAGAAAGGGCAAAGAGGAAGTGGTGGCCAAAAAAAAAAAAAAGCTGATTTTGAAGAGGTAGATGACTCAGTTAGATCTGCATTAGTGAAAAGTCCAGCGAGACTAGGCAGAAACATCTAAGGAGGGCTGTTCCTTTCATCGTAGGAGGTGAAGAGTAAAATGAAGACTGAGTAGGTAGGATTGAGTAGGCAAAAAAGAAAAGTTTTTTTCCCTGTAGAGTGATAATTTTAGAGCTAGAAGGGTTTGCGGAGAGACTCTAGTCCTATTTCGAATTTTATAAATGAAAAAGCAACCCAGGTTGGTGATGTCCCTGATGGTGGTGGCAGAGTCAGGTCTCCTGAATGGAGTGTTCTCTCAGCGTCCCACGATGCTAGTCTGAGTGAGGCTCCTGTGGTGACAGAGACCAGATGGACAGAGAGGAAGCTAACATAACTTACCAGTAAAGTGACCATATACTTTATAGTCTAAGCTTAGACACTTTTAAGCATAAAAGAGATGCTTTTATAATTACTTTGGGACAACAGGCAAACCTGGACTGACTTCTCTCTGAGACTTGTTTGCCATGTTTCTTTTTTTTTACATTATCTGTCACCCCGTTGATAATTCTACCATCAACAATACCTCTGTGTGGACAATGGCTTTTAGTAGCTTTCCAATGACCTTGACTCACCTGCCAGTTCTTCTGTTGAGAACTCTGAGATATCAATCAAAACAAAAGTTTCCTGGTTCTAACTCCTGTTAGGTCTCTTTTTCCTCCCTTTCATCTGATCCTAGCCTTCCCATAGGGTAACAGTGTGGACTCTATGAGAACAGTTTCACAAACACACTCGCGGTTGTCGTAGTAAGGCCTCAGATGTGTGTCCCTATTCCTCCCTCTCCTCTCCTCTCCCTTCTTTGTGGAGAGTTTCTGTGCATAAAATGTCTGCTCCAAAGGGGAGCCTCTCTGAGCTGACTTCCCTTTTTCCCAGAGATGTGTTATTGCTTCTCAGGTAAGTGTAATATTTCTACTCCCTTAAATAGATTTTGTCCGATTAGTCAAGGATTGGCTTTCTGTGATTTTTTTTTTTTTTTTTTTGCCTATTAAAAGACAGACCTACACTCTTTCTACACTAGGTCTAATTCAATTAGGAATATCTGCCAAATATTGGTCAGAGACAACAATAGAACCTCTAGTTACTTTTCAGTAGGTGCTGCTCTTGGTGTTCCAGTGTTAAGAATTTATTCTTTTGGGACCTGCCAAAAAAGACTGCTATTTCCTTAAGTGAAAGGAATGTACTTTTTAAATGGGCTAATTTTATAAATTTCCTGCATCACCTGTTTCTCTCCCCGCACCCAGCCCAAGGGGCCCAAGGAAGCTGCCAGGCTCTAAGATGCTTGCTAAGCCCCTTAATGATTCTCTCTGCATTGATATGGAGTTAATTCCTATCATAAAACTCTCAAGACTGGCTTCTGGAAATCCACTTCTCATCAAAATCGAGACAATGAAGAACAGGACTCACTCAAGGTTACACAATGTCTGTAAAGTACATATTTCAATTATCAATATTCTAACCTCCACTCAGCTGTTGCTGCCTCATCTTCAGATTTTCTAATATGGGAGCTGGCTAATTCAACATCTTAATTCTTCATGGTTTACCAACCATGAGCTGGTGGTACTCTACAAACAGTTTGCTGTTACTGCAGACTTTTGCTATGTGGAGATAGCCTAAGCCAGTTTTTTCTTGTATGTGTCAGAACTTCAGCTACAGCACCGTCTCCTAACTTCGTTGAAATTGTTACTACCTTATCATATTGTCTTGATTGTTTATTAGCCTCCCTCCTCAGACACAAAGCAGTATTTTTCCCTGGATGACTTCCTTGGAACCATGAAGTACGCATGTTGTGATGAAGGAGGTTAGATCGTGGAGTTGGGTGCCTTAGCCCACGAGAAATATTCTTAGGTTTGGAAAGGACTCTGGCAAGGAAAATAGGTGGGACACTCAATAGCATCCTTGTGTGACCTTCAAAAGAATCACATATTTTTCCTTCTGCAACTTGATTGGGCCTGTGAACTTTGCAGCGGTGGAGGAGGTTAGATTGTGGAGGTGGGTGCTTCAAATAGCATTTGCAGAGTGGTGCCTCATCTAATTTCCCTTGCTGAAAGCAATTTTGAAGTTTAACTTTAGTCATTATTGCCTTCTGAATTAAGAAGTTATTAAATTTAAATTTTTATTGCAAAGTTACCAACCTACCATGAAAAAGAATTTTTGCAGCTATATTAAGTGTAAACTGAATTTGATTCATTAAGCTTTCAGTTTTCTTTCAAGTCATGGTTTAGTGTTTATGGAAGCACTTGCAGCCCATGTTTTGGGATCTCATATGTGAGTTTATATATTTTACCCCAAGGAGTTTTACTAGGCTATAGTCTGCTTATGTTACAATGTTGTAGTTTGAGGACATAGCTTCTGTTAAGTGCCCGGGATCAGAGTACAGTACAATGATAAACAGTATAAAAACAAGCAGCTTGGTAGGACAACGGAAGGAGCATTAGATTTAATGGATTTAGAGCAAAAGCCTGGCTCCTGGCTCTCCACTAACTCGCCGGATGACCTCAAGCAGGCCACCGCATTTAATAATAAATGCCTTAATCTCTTAGAACCCCGGTTTCCTCAGCTATCTTATAAAGGCCTTTGAGATAATATACATGAGAAATTGAATGTATTGTTCAAATGCAAATAGTATTGTTGATTTTGTTGTCAGGAATAACAATACGATATTTGAAACCTAAATTACGGTAAAAACTGAAGTGAGCAGGGCTTTGGCTTGCTCAAACATTTGGGAGGTGGACACAAGACTGCACTGGCATTCCCTTTTCCCATATATTTCAGGAGCTTTCAGGGCTCAAGGCAGAATCAATGCTGGACCAGGCTTCACATTTGAAGTGCTGTTGTTGAGGTAGGACTTTATGAAGTATATGCTAATATCAAGGCTATTTTCCAGATGGTGAAGTGGTGATTAAACTGTTTGTTGCTCTGGGGGCCTAGAAGGAAAAAGGGTTGGACTTGGATATAGTAGAACAGGATCCAGAAATCAATATTAGAGGACTTCTAGGTTCCCAAGTTTATCAGACCCAAGAGCCATCCCAATAGCTAGTACAGAACTAATGAATAGAAGGTCTGGTCAAGGCATATCATAGGATCAAGTATTTAGGGTTGAACGTTCCATGGTTAAGAATGAATTTAAGTAAGGTATTAAGAGCTCATGAAAGTATTGTTTCATCAGTGTTGTCAATGAGTAGAATGGGATAATGAAGGGTCTCCATCCATGAGACCGTGCAAGAGCTATTAGCACTGAAGAATTTTTCATGACTTTTTACAGAAGCCCTGGAGCTAAATGTGAATGGGGAGTGGATAATGGCAAGCTACACCAAATCTAATATAATGGATGTCCAAAATGAGGTCAAAGCATAGAAACAATAGTTTAAGTAAGTCCTAAAATACATTATCAAACATTGTGGCATAGTTGTGGACCGACTTCTAGGGGAAAACATGAGAGCAAATACTACCTAGCAGTATGGTTAGGAATGAATAAGTAATAGCTTCTAGCATATCCAAATGGATCTTTATTGCAACTCAAAAACAATCTTTATTTGTAAGCATAGGTTTTTCTTTTTTTTTCCTTTGTTGACTGGTCTTCATCCATGTCCACACATATTCTAACATCACTATTTTGTTATCTCAATAGAAAAAGGTTCACAATTAATATATGGGAAGATTTTAGTAAATATCCTGAAATCGAAATTTTAAAGTAAAATGTTCAGACTCATCAAAGAGTTGAGGGTCATAAATAGAACACGGCAATGGGAGGAAATACTTTTGGGTAAAAATATACCAATTAGGAAGGAAGGTAGACTATAACTGTAGGTCAGAGATTTACTTATATGGAAGTCAATGAATCCATGGGCAGTGGTGTGCTGGGAAATGTTTAACAACCAGCTTTCTGAGCAGGGGAGGAATAAGCTCTAATTTATAGCAAATTGCTGATTTCTGAGGTATAAATATTCCCACCATGACAAATTTCTACCATACAGGTACAATAGATGTAAGTAACTCCAAAAGAATAGATAGTAATAGAATAATTAGAAAGTAGTGAGTTTTAAATATTTATTGCCTTTGTTTATAATATAAATAATTTAATTTCAAGCTTATAAAATTTTTAATAATGTCTATTTTTAGCAACTGGCTTGTAAACTTGCTAAAAATTTAACAATCAGCTCTCATAAACCAGTATGAGCTGGCGCCAACACACCACTACCCATGAGTAAAAAAAGCATCAGAGCATCTTTAGATAAAGATAAAAGGAAAAAGGAAATGTTTTGTAATTTGTGAAATATTTTGTTATTTATGAAGAAAAGACAGATAAGTGTGGGTTAAATCATTCTTCATTCAAATTAATGAATAGGTACAGAATGATTATACCAAAATAATGCTGGTTAATGGAGTAATGTCTTCTGCCCCACAAGTTTGGGAAATGCTTCATGTTAGATCTTATCTGCCACAGATTCACAACGTGAATTTTAAAAATGATACTGTAAATAACCCTTTAAAACCCAGAATTACCCAACTTTTTTTTGGCTGTAGAACCCACTTTTTTTAAACCTTTCATTTTCACAAAATACTTAATATCTCATGGGATACTAGTATTCCATGGAAAACATTGAGAAACACTGCTCTCTGAAGGTATGCCGTTAAGTATCCTGTCCCTCAGCGTTTGTTTTTAAAAGACTTTAGTTAGATACTTTATAGTATCTTGATCAAATTTGTGCAGACTATATGCTAAATCAGTGATTCTCTACCTTGACTGCACATCACCTGGAAGTTTCTTGAAGGACCGACTAAATCAGAATATTTGGAGCTGGAGCTCACTAAGCTCTTTGTTTTCAAATCTTCCAGTGTGAGTTCAAGGTAGTCAGCCCAAGACCAGTGCTTAGGAATCACAGAGCTAGATAACAGAATCTTTAAAAACAAACAAAAATCTCAACCAAGATGACTTAATAAAAATTAATAGGGAATGAGACATCTAGGCTTCCACCCTCTCCATGATAGCCAGTTAACACACTCAAGAGGAAGGTCAATTAAACTGAAGGAGCGGTAAGGAAGAGTTCAAGAGGAGATGGCAAGGTTGTTAGCCAAACCTGCTCCTAGAAAAGTTTAAACAAAGTAAAAAAAAAAAAAAAAAAGACAGCAGGAAATCATATATCTTGACCGAAAGAAGGGAAAAAAGGAGCTAACAAAACATAGACCAAAGTTGCTAATCAAGAAACTGAAGTCTCATCTTGCAGAAAATGGAAAAAAATAAAACAAACAAGAGTCTAGCCTCTAACAAAGAAAGACAGAAAGAAGCAAAGGATAATTAATACCTAATTAATACATTAGCAAAATCATATCTCCCTTCTCATACAGAGGAATGTTTTTATCAACTGTTTCGTAAATGTAAGTTTTTTATTGATTCTAGAAACACATTTTTAAGAAGAAAAGAATCCTATCTCATCTTTCCTCACTTTCCCTCCCCATTTATTTTTACATATTTAGGTAAGTATAAATGTCTTTTTAAAGAACTGGAATTGTGTGCTGGTTGCTTATTTTTCAATACAATCAGAAGTTGGTGGACTACTAAGTGAGGCTTTGACTGTTTTATGTCAACCTAGCATTCCATAGGCTAGGGAGTGGGGAAGCAGTTTTTACATTCTATAATATAAGCACAATTAAATAACCATTTAGACTCATGATCATGCATTAAACATGTTTTAAGGATTTTAAATTACTTATCTTCTAAACCATTGTCATTTTTAGTGGAATTCTCTCCTAGATCATGGTCTTGCCTGTCAGATACATGCTATCTGCAACATCTTTGATGGTAGTAGACCAGTTTTTCCTAATAATTTTGCTAATGTGCTGTGAAAGACTAAATTTTTTTATCATGTAGTGTGAATGATATTAAGTCTTGAATTCAGGGGACTTAGACCTAAGAGCCTATCAGTATTTTAAGATAATATATTTGAAATACTCTCTTAAAAAACATTTTGCCACCACATTTTAAACTGAAAAGTCACTGGAATAATTGTTCAGAAAGGATTACAACTACATAGCTTTTAAGATTTTCTGTATATATTTTCATAATGTCTATGTATTAATCATCAAACAATAGCTAGGAAAATCTCAATTATAAAGAAATAATTAATAGAGAATAAGATTAAACCTGTATTTCTTTATTTAAATATTTATCAATTTTCTACTATGTTCCAGGGACTATGTATCAGTTCAAAAAATTAGCTATGTGGGGAAAAGATTAGAGAGGTGTCTATTAACAGCTATCCATGGAAACGGGCTCAGATCACAACATGAGTAGCTACAGTCTGCGTGATCATTAAATCCTATGTACTCTCACGCTACATTAACAGAAGAAAGATTTGCAGAAGATGGCAGGTAACAGTTTTACTCTGCTGTGTAATTGCTGGGCCTGAATCATTACATTTAGTTCTGGGCATCATTGTATGAAGCATTTGGAACAACTAGACTATATGCAGAGGATATTGATCAAGACAATGTAGAGATGCAGAGGTCAAGGCTGAGTCAGGAAAGAAGCTTTGAAGAAGCTAAGTTGATTATTATGACATAGTTATATTCCAATATCTAAACGGCCTCTGTGCTGATGTTGAAGAGGTCCCAGATGGGAGAGCCATGGTCTACAGAATAAAGTTGTAATGAAGTACATTTCTGTACAATATAAGGAAAATTACTTAATAATTGCAGCTGTCTAAAAACAGAATAGATATTCTTAGGTTCTCAGTTACTTCGAAGTTTTTAAGCAAAGGCTCAATGAACACTGGAAAGCATGTTGTATAGGGAATTCAAGTATCCTTTGGGATAATTAGGCTAGTTAGCTCCTAAAGTTCCTTCCAACACTGAGCCTATAAATTTTTGTTATATAGACATAAAACACATAATTGTGTCATGGCTAAAAATCTACAGCATGGAAGTAGACTTGTACTTCAAGCAAACAGGGTATTTGGATAACAGTTTATATTACAGAGCATTTATGATCTTTTAATAAGCAACACTGAAAATACATTTCAGAGATAATGCTGAATATCACAAAGTTTGTGTTTTATACTAAAGAGATATTCATATTATAGATTTTATAGGAGTGTGCCTCCCGTAAAAGTATAAAGCAAGATTTTTGGTTGGAATTTACAAACAGAAAGTAAATGCATGAATTTACTAATGTGTCCTTTATCTTTAAATATGTACACTGTTACAAGACTAAAACAAAATGCTTCTGTATTTTATGGTAAAATCATGGATTAAATCTTCTGTGCATGTAGTTATAATGGACTACAACTTTTACTTTAATGTGGAAAACTTATAACATATATGTTATCATGCTCTAAATCCAGCATTAGAAGGGATTTTTAAAATTAAGTTTATCATTTCCCCTTAATACATGTTAAATGTAGAATATTTGGAGAAGCTCACACGTCAAGGGAAAAAACATTACCCATTGTGCCACTGCCAAGAAACATTGCTGTGAACACCTTGGTGCATTTCCTTCCTGCCTTTTTAGGCTGTACATATTTTCTGTTTGTTTGTTGTGCATACTTGTGATCATATTGTATCTGCATTTTATATCCTGCTTTTAAAGCATAAGCAATTTCCTCTGTTTTTACAAATGTTTAACTACATAATAATCCACCTGGTGGGTTCACCATTTTCCTAAACACCTTCTATTGTAGAATATTTTGGTGATTTTTTATTGAGTTCTATACGTGGAGCATCGTCATGTGAATTTTTTTTATATTCCAGACTCTGCAGAGTTTTGGGAAACTGGCTTCCAGGCCAAATTTGTAGATAATAAGAGAGTATATAAAAAGCTGGTAACTGGCTATAATTTTTACTGTAAGGCTCATAAACCTGCCCAGGTCAGAAAGCATGGCTGTGGTGGGTTTGCCAAAATTCTAAACCATATAATTTTCTAATCAGAACTCCTCTTACTTTTGAGTTTGTGGTTTTACCTAGACACCCCTAGTCCTGTCTAGAAGAAAAGAAGCAGCTAAACAGTGCCACTTCTCCTTTAGTGTAGAGGAAGGTTTATGTTCATGCCAAACATGCTTCATCAAGGAAAGAAAAATTTTTAAGTGTTTCTCCTCTCATCGTGTAATATACTTTAAAAAACTATCCTGCAATAACCTATGGGTGAGTCCTGTTAGCTCCACTCTACTGGTGAGATTGTGGGTTCCCTGCGTGCCTTTCAGCTCAGACTTGAAACAGGACACCTTTGGGACTTATAGATGCTCCAGGACCTCTCCAAGAAAACCTGGAGGGAGTTTTCCTCTTGGTGGAGGTAAGTTGAGCTCAGTTCAGCAGGGGAACTGTTACATTGCCCATCTTACAGGTGTTGAAATTCTGGCTAGGGGCTCACATGAGCAAATACATGCATGACTGCATGTGGATGAGAGAATTGTGTCCTAGGGTATCCTCTTGGATAATATGTATTCAGGGAATGGAGGACCAGTTGGAAGTAGTTGGGACAAATCTATTTATAATCAACTTACATATTTAACCAACTGTTGCCAAACAAATGTAGATCAGATTAACCAAGATAACTCATAAAATGCCTCTTTCTCCCGAGGTAAAGAAGGGGTGAGTGAAAACATTCACAATATGCCCTTGTTTGATAGTTCAATCCCAGTCTCCTCCAGGGAGAGTCTTCCATCTTAATCAGAGCTCTCAGAGCAAACCAATGGGAATAAACTGGGAGGCTGGCACCCCCATGGACAAGTTACTTTCCTTTTTTATGCTTCAGTTTGGCCATCTTCACACATCCTGAAAATGATTTGGTCTACATAAATGATTTGTTCTTAGAAGTCAATAAAGCTTGCCTGGAAACTAGGATAATTATAACAAAAATCCACATAGCACCGACTGTGCTGGGTGCTATTCTAAAACATTATATAGTCTCAAGGGTACTACATGCCTATAGGACAAGCTGAGATGGGTCTAATAAGGGGCTATTTTAGTAGTTTTCTTCCCAAGCCAGAGAGATTCATTCATTCCTTCATTAATCTATCGAATTATATAGATAGTGCTATGGAGATGAACAAAACAAAGAACCCTCAAAGAACTCAATCTAGTAACAGGCACATATTTAGATAATTATAGTGTGATTTAGTAAGAGAGAAGTGCACTAGATTTTATGGGAATATTTAAAAAGGTCATCAAACTCAACTTAAAGTGGGTAGGGACAAATATCACAAAAGCCTTCCTGGAGGAAGTTACATCTGAATTGGTTTTTAAAGAACCAGAAGGAGATTTACTGGCTGAGGAAGGAAAGAAGGATGGGTGTGTAGGAGGGTTGGGACAGGGGTGGGCTGAGTGGGTGGTGATATTCCAGGGAAAGGGACAGCATCAGCCAAGGTATGGATGGGACATACAATCAAGACTGGCTCATTGGACATCTGTGTGGAAATGACAAGTAGGTAGAGGTTTATGTCTGGAGTTCCCTGATGAGGACAGGGCTAGGGATCTAGACGGAACAGTCACTGAAATATACATGGTATTTAAATCTGTAAGACTGAATGAGGTTGCTCCAGAAGAGTATGTAGTTACAGCGCATACACAGAGGCCAAGGAGACAGATCACCCTACTATTTAGAGGGTTGTTGGGGAGGAAGAGCCAATAAAGGAAACTGAAAGGGGTGGCTAGAAAGGTTGGGAGAAACCCAGTAAAGTGTCAAGAGAAAAAAGAGTCTAAAGAAAGCAGGACTGATCACAGTTTCAGATGCTGTTGGGAAATACAGAATGATAGAAACAGAGAAGTGACTATTGGATTTGGTAACGTGGAGATCACTAATGACCTTGACAGAAGCCCTCTCTATGAAGTGGTGGAGACAGAAGCCCTACTGCAGAGGATAGAAGAGAGAATATAAGATAAGAAAGGGGAGACTGACAACGAACCCCTGTCCTTGGGCTATAGGTATCCTGGCCTCTCTTCCGAAGAGCCATTCACAAGAAAGGAAAGCAGTTTGTGGTCCTTGGCAGGGACTGCTCAGGGTCAACAATTCCCGGGTCACCTTTACCAGGGTTCCAGGGTACACTGCCTTATTAGACCCATTTCAGCTTGTCCTATAGGCATGTACTTGATACTCTATACAATGTTTTAGAAGAGCACCCAGCACAGTCAGTGCTATGTGGATTTTTGTTATTATTATCCTAGTTTCCAGGCAAGCTTTATTGACTTCTAAGAACAAATCATTTATGTAGACCAAATCATTTTCAGGATGTGTGAAGATGGCCAAACCGAAGCATAAAAAAGAAAAGTAACTTGTCATGGGGGTGCCAGCCTCCCAGTTTAATGGTCTATTCCCATTGGTTTGCTCTGAGAGCTCTGATTAAGATGGAAGACTCTCCCTGGAGGAGACTGGGATTGAACTATCACACAAGGGCAGAGAAAGTGAAAAGGGAAACTAATGGTAGAGGGTTATCCAGAGAAATACACTTATGAAATCATCCAAAATAGAAATAAATACAGCATAGTTTTTCATCTGTTTGTACAGTTTGTTGGTAGATTGAGAAATAACGTAGAAATGGAGGAATATAATAATACAATGGTGAAGTCGTACCATCTGGAGGAATCTTGAAAACTTGTTTTAAAAATGAATTGCTTTCTTCCCTTTTTGGTCTCCGAATGCCTTATCGCTTCATTCAGCCTTAAGGTGAAATTCTTGATGTTTTTGTAGGTGTTTTTTACATGGAAAATGTAGATATCCATCCATAGGGTTATTGTGGCGACAGATACCAAAAGTGCACACTACTGTGTAAGAGTGCACATCCTCTCTTGGCTGATGACCGACCGGCTTTTCCTATTTTTTCTACCTCTTAACTCTTGAAGATTCTTTCAATACAAATCTAATAATGGCAGCTAACATTTATTGTTTACTCAAATTAAGTCATTTAATCTTCAAAACAATCCTATATGGTAGAATTACCCTCCTCTCATGCTCAGACTCACCATTTGGGACCCAGACAACTTGGCTTCAGAGCCCAGCTTTTAATCACTGATTCTACTTCTTCTAGCTGTACAAACCTGGATCACTTTTTCGGCCATATTCTGCTAACAGCAAACTCCGTTTTCTCTTTAGAAACCACTCTTATTGCTCTCAGTCGCCAAAGACTCTCGCCTGAGTTCCCCGAGCCTATGCGAAGATAATTTAATTCATCGAGATGGAACCAGCCCAGTTATCTTTCAGATCCGTGAACTTACACCTTGGTTGAGCGGTGAGTCTGCACCACCGTTCCTTTATTTCATTGTCCTCAGGGCTAAACTACAGTCTCGCTGTCTTAAACAGCAACACGGGTAGTCTCTAAAAAGAATATCCACAGAACCCCCGCACCACCGCAAGCGAGCAGGTTAACCCGACCACTAAGCCTGCTCCCGAGTCCCGGCCTTGACGCGCATTTCACTGATTCCTTCTTGAAACTCGCGAGTGCTTGGTAAACTGTGGTGTGTTGATGGGCCGCGGATCGAGGAGCCAATGCCAAAAGCGCCGGGGCGGGGCCTGGTAAGAGCGGGCACCGGTAGCACCGCAATAAGACGAGAGACGCAGCGCGCGTGCCAAGGCGCCAGGCAGGCGAGGTCGGCTGGGCGCAGCCGGCTGCGCAGGGCCCGGGCGCCTCGAGGGAGGGGCAGGGGTGAGGGCTCGGAAGGAAGCGGGCGTGGCCAGGAGCCAGCCTGGCCGCTCTCCCGCCCCTTCCCCTCCCTTCCCCTTCTCCCCTCCTCTCCACTCCTCTCCCCGCCCCGCCCCGCCCCTCCGGCCGAGCCTGGAGGCTCCGCCCCTCTAGTGACATCACTGGCCAGGCCAGCCGGCGCCATTTTGAAAGTGGAGTCGCCTGTTCCTGCTGCTGCTGCTGCTGCCGCCGCCGTCTTAGCTGCCGCCGTCGCTGTTGGAGAAAAAGCAAAAGCGGGGAAGCCCCAGAGTGAAATCCACCATCCTGCAGGCTGGTCTGCTCGCCCCTCCTTCCTTCTTCCCCGACCCCCCACCCCCTCCCCCACAGGTGCCATCCGCCGCCATCCGCCCTCTCTACCCCCCTATCCCCAGGTGAGGGGGGTGAGTTCAGGAAGCAGAGACCCCGAGGAACCCAGCAGACTCACCATTTGCAGCGCAACATGGCAGGTAAAGGAGAAATCACCCTCGTCCACTGACAAGGCATCGCTTCCTTCTTCATCACCCCCTAGCGACCGTCTCTGCCTCACATAGAACCACGGGGCGCCCCTCGGATTTCTGGGAGTTGGTGGGGTGGGGGTGGGGGTGGGGTGGGTTCTGGTGAGGCGAGTGGTCGCTGTGATATCAAAATGGCTTTTAAAATAAGGGCTGGAACCTTTGCGTGGGTGGGGGTGGGGTGTGTGTCAGCAAGCCGTGGGGTAAGGCGTGGGTGGGGCGGGCTGGGGGCGAGTGCAGATTTGTCTTTACTGCTTTGGAGGCCGGTGTATCCTCCCCCCCGCCCCGGATTTTTTACGGATCTTACATCATTTAATTCTTATTTTTCCCGTTACTGCAAGCTTTTTTGGGTATTATGTGCGAATATATTTTGCACAGGAACGGAAGAGTGCTTTTCAAGTTAAAATACAATAGACATGTATTTTTTCTATTGTGGATACGTATATTTTTGAGACTAAAAGTCTGAATTTTTTGTTTTGAACCATCTCACTTTAGTTTCTTACCCGTTACGACCAAAAAGTGCAAGGCGTTTAGTACAGCAAGTTGCAATAAAAATGTAATTTAAACTTTTAGTTTTGCATCTTAGCTTTTGTGCAAATGTTCTTTCCTCAAAAGGGTTTCAGAGAGTTTGTTAAAATAGTTGTGGAGTTCAGTGACAAATAGCAAAGGAGAGAGATTTAGGCAGAAACTTGGGGGAAGAAAGGAGGATTATAGGAAAAACTAGGTTGAAATATTAACAAGGAATGGGAGTGAAGGAAGAGAGGTGATTGCTTTGAGGATTATTTTTGTACATTTTTTTTGGTTGCTGGATATCTTTCATCTGGTAGAATTTTTTCTAGATATGAATTGAGTTTCTTTTTCATAGATTGAGGTCATTTTCCTGATATCCTCCTCAGTGCTTGGACGTGAAATGGAAATATTCAGAGACTAAATTAGTTTTTCCAGGTTTTTTCAAATATTTAGATAGATAGTTAAACCTTTTAAAATTAACATTGGATTGACTTATAGTCTTCTATAAACAAGTTACTCTTTGGCCTTGTTGAATACTAAAATGAAATTAAAATTGTTTTGTACAAGATGATGACAAATTAGCAAAATAAATCTTTTGCAAGTGCTTTTGGATTCTGAGGGATAAGGTGAAGGGAGGCAAAACAAGCTTCCTTTGAAACTTCTTCAGCAGCATTCATTTCGGTTTCTTTTCCTCTGTCTGTAGCCAGTGATTTGCTGGTAATGAAATGCAAAGAAATGGGTGGTGTATGTTTGTTGTGTGTGTACTTTGGTGATAGGGTTCATATGAATCATTACTTCTCACTCAGGCAGTAATGTTCCTGAAGTTTTCTCTTCGTTCTATGTTTTATGGTAGTTTAACCTTATTAAGTCTTCTGCAGGCTTTTTGTACATTTAAAGCAAAACTAACTTTTGATATTTACTTTTTTCTGGTAGGTCTTAGCTTGAATGTAAGGCTCTTACTTTGTTTTAGGGGAAGCGAAAATGGAAGGGAAGTTTTCAACAAATATACAGTTTAATGATTGTATATACCTTTAAATATTTCATACCTGGAAAATCTGGTTTTTTCTTTTTTTAAAGCAGTACCAGCTACTGCAGACTAAACCTTTTTCCAAATTAGTACTATAGGTAGTGTTTATATGTGTGGGCAGTACTAAGCTATTAGTATCATGCCAACCGTGGATACCATCTCTCTGGTTATGAGAGTAAACGTGAACAGAACTCAATTTTAATTGATGTTTTTGTGTGTGTTTTTTCCAGGAGCTGGAGGAGGGAATGATATTCAGTGGTGTTTTTCTCAGGTGAAAGGAGCCGTAGATGATGATGTAGCAGAAGGTAAGAAAGCATTTAATAAAGCAAAACTTGAATATAGAATCTTCTCAAAATCTCGATTACTGAAGCATTTTCTTGAAGCTAAGCCTGTGATAGTTCAAGAACATTTTGTGTTTATTGTTTAAGAAATGTGAGAATGGGCCTTGAGGTAATCTTTGAACCTTAAATCAAAAATGTCTCCTGAAGTCTTCCTAAAACCGAACAGTAGTTTAGCTTAACTAGTAAAAAAAAAGTTTAGCTTAACTACTGAAAAAGAGCATAATGAGCATTATCTATATCTATATGGGAATCAAATTGACAACAGCAACTTGAAACATTACGTATAAACCTTAGAGGGCAGTGAATTTATGTTAATGGGGGAGGAATAATTCAGAATAGGAAGGTGAGAATGGTTGTACGACTCAAAATGTAATCAGTGTCACTAAATGGTACATATAGAAACTGTTGAATTGGTGTGTGTTTTGTTGTGTATGTTAACAACAACAAAATAAATAAAATTTATTTAAAAAAAAAAGAAAAATGTAAGAATGGGTTTGAAAGTCACTTTTCTGGGCCATAGTTTTTAACTCTTGACCAAATCTCTTTGATTTTTATTTCTTATTTTTTCCCCCTGAATTAAATGAAAGTAGTAGGTGGTGATGTATATGAAACCATCACAAGAAAAATCTAAGATCCACATGATAAAGGTTTCCTTGATTTATAAATTCCATATACAAGTCAATGGTGTGTTCGTATTTGTACATTGTTTTAAATAATTAAGTTAAAATAGGTGCCATCAACAGCTCACAAACATTCTTTACAGCATCTTATTTTCGTGGAAAGATTTTTAGCTTTTTTTTTTTGAACTTGCCTACTTTGGGAGTGTGGTGTTGATTGGCATATTCTATGAAGAAATACTGGCTCAGATTACGCATTTTATTGTCTCGTAGGGATTAGTTTAGAAGGATAAAAAAATAACGCACTGAACATATAGCTTGTCTTCTGGGGAACTTCTTATATTCCAGTGCAGTTAAAAACTAGTTTTGATCAGTTGAAGAACTTCTAATTTCCCCCCCCAAAGTGTTTATTAATGCATTTCAGAACTTCATATAGAGTTTTGAAACTTTTAAGGTTTTATGCTCGGTTGAGATGATCTTATGTGGTGGAGGTGGGGGCATTATTTTCCATAAAGTAGTTGCATTATTTCATCATTCATAAGTATAATTTAAAGTTTGAATTTTAATAGTATTCAGAAGTAGTGTCTTGAATTAGAGTAGGAATTTTCCAACAAAATTTAATTAAAACGTGCATTTAATCTCTTAAAATATGTCTGGTGAAATTTTTAAGTCTTTCCATAGAATTGTCCTCATATTAAGATTATAATTTCTGACCTGTTACAGGGTCGCTATGAATCGGAATCTACACAATGGCAACAAGTTAGGTTTTTTTTTTTTTTTTAATCTCTGAGTCACAGTCCAGTTGACTCCATGACAGTGGGTTTATCTAGAGTATTGTTTGTTTTGAGGATTTTTCCAGGCAGCGATAGGATGGTGGCTTTGTGTTGAGCCAGACATACACTTGTATTTGCCTGTGTCAATGTCATTGTTAAAGAAGTGTCTGTTAGAGTTTTGAGACTCCTACGGGAAGACAGTGGCATAAATTATACATGTAATACTTTACAGCGTACGCTCCAGTTTCTTTTCTGTTGGCTCTTCATCCATTTTTCAGATGAGAAATCAAAACCTTAAGTTACGAGACTCACTTATGGTCACACAAATAGGTTGTCTAGTGAAGCCTGTGTTGTTTGACTTGTTTAGAGAAATAAATCCTAAGTTCAAGGGAGGAGTTGTGTTACTCATTTTGTAACTCCATTACCTGCTGAATAGTAGGCACTCAACTATTGGATCATTAGTTCTATTGTGTAATTTTATTGTCATAACCAACCAAGTTATGAAAGTGCTTTATACTTTAAAAACATTCCATTTCTCAAAGGTCTGTTGGGGCCTCCTAAGTGCTGAGGACTGGGAGGTGAGGTAGCTAGATCATAAAACCTGTCCCCAAGGAGCTCAGTTTATGTGTTAAACATTAGGCAAAAAGACCACATGGATTTTATTTAATCAGAGGAAGCTTATGTTCTAAATTTACCTAATTGAACCAAATGATAGTTTGTGATATATATGATGGATCAGTTGTAGTTCTTTTCTGCAAATACTTAGTAGCTGTATTTTGTTACTGATTCATTAAGTAATGACTTTTTTTTGAATGTGTTATAATTTTAAGATACAGTGCATTCATAGCATCTTAAAATGCTGAGGCTTATTATGTGTATTTTAACAAAAATATGACTTGTTCTAGTATCTTTGTCTACACACGTGTATTAATTATTAAGGATAAATTTTTCAAATTTATGCTGCTTTAATTTGGGTACTTTTGCACGCTCTAGTTTGCATACCATGATCTATTGCGTTTATTTTACTATGGGAAGATTTGCTTTCTGAAATAGAGTATGATTATTAATACCTTGGTTTAGGCTATAATCTCTAAACAGATTATATCTAGCTCAACCTTTAGTTTAGCTTGCTCATTTTCTGTTAAAGATACATGCCAGTTTCTTTCCTGTCAAAAGGTCCAAATTCTCTCCTCTCCCACATGCAGTCACAGTTTTTACTTCTGTAATGCTTTAATCTTTCCATACCCACTCTTACCTTAGTTCAGGTTCTCAATATCTCTCATCTGGTTGCAGTAACTTCCTAAATGATTTCCTGCTTTTTTCCTATGTTTTGCTGCTAGCTTAATCTTAATTGCGGTCCTAGTGTTGTCATTTTCCTCAGAAGTCTTCAGTGGATCGCTGTATCCACGGGATTATGAATTAAGGTCAGACATTTCAGACCAGAATGTGAGACCTTTCACCAGTATTGCCCCTACTTAGGTATATTTTCTAGTACGGTTTACAAGCCAGCTAAATGGATACTATTCTTTAAACAGGTTCTGTACGCTTTCACGCCAGAGCCTTTGCTTTTACTGTTCTCACCTTGGAATGCTTGACGCTTCTTCCACAATTCTTCTCTTAGCAGAATCATACTCATCCTTCAAATCACCGTGCAACTTTTCTGCTTATTTCTCTCTTAGAGTGCTTTTTTTTTTTAATCTCTCAAGTCATGCCTGTAATCCTTTTACTTATTTCCCCTTTATGGATTTTTTTTTTAAAATCTTTTTTCATTGCATTTTGTATCATTTGGTACCCAGAACCTTTACTGTTACACTGTAAGCTTGTGCAGGACTAATTTATCTTTGTACTCTATGTAGGGCATCGTATATAAATTGTTATGCCTAGAACAATACCTGGCACACAGTAGGTGCTCACTAAATATTTGCTAAATGAGGGAATATAAATGTTGCTATTAAGTTTTGAAGGGGAAGAGGACAGATAATAGGATGATTGAGATGTACTTCTGGCAATCATGGATTTATTTACTTGGCAGGCTTTATAACTGGATTGATATACAATTGTTTCATAGAAAGACATTGGGAGACCTTGGGTTTTTATCCTGTCTCCAACACAAACTAGTATGTCATTTGGATAAGTACTCTGTTGTATGCTTAGTGGTAAAAGTACTGGATAAGGTGATTTCTACTGCTGTTTATATTCTAAACTTAATTTCCAAAGAGTCTCAAAGAAATAGCTCAACATTATTACTAGTGGTAAATTAGATTGTTTGAGTAAGTTAAATTAGAAGCCTTAATTTAAAAATAAATCGTTATTGGGCTTAGTTATTTAAGGCTTAAGATTTTACATTAAATACATTACAGAGTTCAGACAGAATTTGACATTTGACTATTCATTGTCTTCCGGCCCATGTAGGCCCTTCCTGGATATTTACAACCTATATTAAGTATTTTTTCTCAGGCACTTTTAAGTGGTTTAATCTTGTCTAGGAGGAGGTTGAGAAACTAAAATTTTATCACTTGGATAGTCTTATATCATCTATTTCATTTTAATCTAATGGTAGAGGTGATAACATTTTATCATATTCTATACTTAGAATTTTTCCTTTTTATTGACAGCTTTCTATCATGAAAGGTAGGTAATAGATTGTTGTTGGTTGCCTTTCTGACTCATAGTGACCCCATGTGTGCAGAGTAGAGCTGCTCCATAGGATTTTCAAGGCTGTGACCTTTCGGAAACAGATCACCAGGCCTGTCTTCCGAGATGCATCTGGATGGGTTCAAACCTTGTGTCTTTCAGCTAGTAGTTGAGCACTTAACTCTTTGTACCACCTAGGGACTCCTTGAGTGGTAGACTGCTTAGTTTGAATCCTGCTTAATCACTAGCTGTGTGGTCTTGGTTAAGTTAACCTCTTGGTGCCTATTTCACTCTCTGTAAAATGGGGATAACAGTAAAAATCTAAATGTTGCTTTGATGATTAAATGAGTTAATATATATAAAACACTTAGAACAGTACCCAGTACGTAGTAAGAGTCTTATAAGCGTTTAGCTATTACTGTTATTTAAAAGTTTGTGGCAAACGGGAGTAGTCAGTGTTGGAGAATGAGGAAACTGGGAGATTGTCTTTCAAGGCTACTAAAAATTTCTTCTCAGACAAGGTGAAGAAAATGGTGTGTGTATGTGTTTATATACAATCTTTGATTCCACTAATTAAAGCTCAAAAAATAATTCAAAACCAAACTGTAGATTGAGACACATACTAAGGTGGTTACACTATAAGGAAAAGCTACGAAGTAGTTACTGTAAATGCAGTTAGTGGTTGCCTTTAAGGGAGTAGGAGGGACTGTGATTGGGAAGGGAGCTGAGGAGGCTCTTGGGGTCACCTGGATGGTGGTTGTACAGATCTTTGAAGTGATTAGTTAACCTAAAATTTTGTTTTGTGTGATTTTCTATATCTGTTAAATATTTTCACAATTAAAAAAAAGTTGTTGTTTTTTTTTTTTTTAAATCAAATACTGTACTGAAGTATTTAGAATGAAAAGTGGCAATCCTCTATCTTACCCACTCTCTAGTCCCTCTCCCTAAAGGCAGTTATACATTCAACTCTCATAACTATTCCCTGGTGTTTAATTACATGTGTGTGAATAAAATGATGATCCTTTTATTTTTTGTGAATTTTAGACATTGCCAATTGACTTCTTTCCATAGTAAATGAAGACTCACCACTCCTATTAGTCTCTTCAATATATCACAATGTTATATCACATGCTGTGGTTAAATTAAAAGTCAGTGTGTTGAGTGCAGATATTCTGCTGCTGCACCAGTAGTGCTCTACAATGTTACTCATTTTGTAAAAATAGTTTATTTTTGTTGTTGAGAATATATACCACAGAACACCAATTCAACAATTTCTACATGTACAATTCAGTGACATTGATTACATTCTTCAAGTTGTGCAGCCATTCTCACCCTCCTTTTCCGAGTTGTTCCTCCCTCCTCAACATGAACTCACTGCCCTCTACATTTCCTATCTAAACTTTCAAGTTGCTGTTGTCAGTTTGATCCCATATATATAGATCTTAAAAGAACACAGTGCTTAAGACAGACATTCTTTACTAGTTAAGCTAAACTGTTGGTTGGTTTAAAGAGGACTTTAGGGGATAGTTTTGCTTTAAGGTTTACAGATTACCTAAAGGCAGTAGTTTCGGGGATCATCCAGCCTCCGTGGCTCCAGAAAGTCTGGGTTCTGTAAGAATTCAACATTCTGTTCCACATTTTCCCCCTCCCTCCCTTTGATCAGGATTCTTCTGTAGAATCTTAGGTCAACACGTTCAGTAATGGTAGCCATGCACCATCCAGTTCTTCTGGTCTGATTAATTTGCCTAGTTCTTTTTGCATTTTTTAAACTTTTCATTATGGAAATTTTGAACATTACAGAAAGGAGATGGAATAGTATAATGAACCTCCTCATCACGGAACATCACTAGCCCATGGCAGATGCTGTCCCATTTATACTTCCATCACTTCACCCCTTTATTACTTAGCAATAGAAAGTGTTGATTTTGCTTTTAAAATCTGAATTTAACGTAATAGAAAATCAATTTTATTATTTTAAAGTGAGACAGCAAGGAATTTTACTGATGATTTTATGCAATACTGATTATGATCTGTTTAAATTTTACTTGTGGAAATAAATTATTAAAAATTCAAACGTGAATAATCTCAAGTGTGTAATTTCTGGTCTAAGATATGGAATTATTAACCATTCATGATGATTTTTCATTATTCTAATGTAAATATGATCTACCCATTTCTATATTTGATAATTAAACTTTTTTATAGCAAATTATTTTAGGATATGATTTGATTACAAGAATCCTGGTTTTATCAAACTTCTGTCCAAATGCATTCCATCTTTTCAACACTTTGTTTCCTGTTTGTTTTTTGTAGGATTTAGAGGTGTAGACTGGTTGTTGCAAAAAATTTTTAAACAGTGTACTTTAAATAATCCCCAAATAAGGAGGTAAATAAACTGTTGAGAAAATAATCTTTGGCATCACATAAAATTTAATGGCTTTTAATCCATTCCATATGCTTGTTGCTACAATATAAATGAATTAAAGATCATTTGTGTTCTGTGTTTCTTAGAGAAGTATGCACGTTAGATTTAGGTGCTAGGGTAAGTAGGACCCTGTTATTTAGCAGACTTCAGAATATTGACACATCAGCTGTTTTCCAATACTTAAAAGTCCTGAAGGTTTCCTTCCTTCCCAAAGATCATCAGATGAAAGAGCTTAAGGCAGATATAAGTTGTTATCTAAAGAACAGTGAGGGGGTAGGGTACCTACAGTAAAGATCTTGTTTAACATTCTTACCTTGTATGACATGTGACAGTCTTCCTTTCTTTGAACACTGGCATTACTACTGATAATGAAGTCTAGCAGATCTCACGCAGTCAAATCACTTAAAAAAGTATAAATTTACCCATTAAATAACAAATGACAGTGTTTATCTAGTATTAGACAGTATCCTTGTTTTCTTTTAAGATATGTGTAATTTTTTTGTTATTCCTTTATTAATGAAAAATTATGAGATAATAGCCATTGAAAGTACATTAGCTGAGGTTACTCTCAGCTTACTCTTAGGTTACTAAAGTGAACCAAAAATTAAACGTAAGTAGTATTTACTACCCTCTAAATACTGGAGCCTTGATGGCGCAGTGGTTAAGAGCTTTGCTGCTAACCAAAAGCTCGACAGTTAGAATCTACCAGCTGCTCCTTGGACTCCCTGTGGGGCAGTTCTGCTCTGTCTTACAGGGTCACTATGAGTTGGAATCAACTCGACAGCAATGGTTTTGATTTGGAATAGTGAACCAAATTTCATGAAAATCAGTCAGATTCTTAGGGAATAAAAAGAATGATGAAAGATTGCAGCAAAGAATTTATTTTATTAGATCAGTGAAGGGAGTCACATGTATTAATTACTAGGTATTCGGTATACGCATTTACCTTGTTTATGTTAAAGTTGAGTTGCATGAAAGAAGGCAAATAACATTTTAAGTTTCTTATGCTGTTAAACAAGAAAATTGAAGAATTACATATTGATACTTTGACTAATACAGTATCTCAGCTTTCTTACCAGACTTTAGACTTTGAATACACAAAATTGATTAAGTTACATTTAGTCTCTTTTCCTTTCTTTTAGGTGAGGATGGAAATCCTAAAGAGTAATCAGGGGTCCAAAAGTTACTTCCTTGGTAGAAGGAAAGAGAAATAAAGGCTTGGATAACTTACTAACTAGATTTTCCATAGATAATTAATTGAGTTTGATTAGTACAGCTATAAAGTGAATCAGTATGGGAAAAGATGGCATGACCAATTTAAGTAATAACATCAGCTAGCATTTCTTGAGTGTTTAAGCGCTGGGTACTGTTTTAGGTGCTTTGTATATATTAATTCATGAATCCTTACAAAACTATGAAATAATTGGCCACTGTTGTTGTTCCCTTATTATAGATGAGGAAACTAGGCTAGAAGGTTAAGTAATTTATTATCCTGTAGTCTTGGGCAAGCAGTGGAACTGGGATTCTTACCTCAAACCTTTTAGTTTTTTAAGTTAATTTTTTTATTGTACTTTAGATGAAGGTTTACAGAGTGAACTAGCTTTTCATTAAACACTTAATATACATACTGTTTTGTGACATTGGTTGCCAACCCCCCAGCATGTCAACACTCTCCGCTTCTCGACCTTAGGGTTCCCATTATTACCTCAAACCTTTTAATAAAAATTTCTGCTACCTAATGTGGTTATGTTTCAAAACTTCATCACCTTCCTTTAGTTCAGGTGGAGGCATTTGAGAAAGTTAGAATATGACTTATTTATAACATGGTTCATTTGTAATGTCTAGTAGATTATTATTGTTTTGAAGAAATTAAATTCAGTTTGGAAATTTGTTGGATTTCTGGCTAATGGAATTCTTAAGCTGGGACATGCTGTCGATGTCCTTCTGAAAATACATGTAAAATTGTATGTGCTTGTACATGCGTACATTTTTCTGGTCAGAGAGTGTCATAGTGGACCTGTGATCGATAACCACTGAAGTCTTTCTAAAGGTCTGTGAAGTCAAAACTGTTTTCATAGTAATACTAAGATGATATTTTCCATTTTCACTTTGTTGGCATTTGCACCAGTGGTGTGAAAGCAGTGTGGGTAAATCTGCTGGTGCTTAGCATGAATGAAGTCAGTGCCACCAAACGACACCAGTAGTCATGGTAATATTCATTCCCCACTAACTGGCAGTTTAAAAAGATGTCAGTTTTACTTAAGAATGTCCTTAATGAAGCAGTAAAAATAATTTATTTAATTTCAACTTTTTGAGTATGTCTTAAACTTTTGGCATGACAAAATGGAAAGTGCATCTAAAGCGCTTCTGCTATAAACCAAAGTACATTGATTGTCTGGAGGAAAAGCGTTTGTGCAGTTATTTTAGTTTTCAGCAGAACTGCTTTTTGCATGGAACATTATTTTGACTTAAAAACTGACCAACTATGGTTAAAAACTGACAAACTGTGGTTATTCAGACTTAAATATTTGGCAGATGTTTTCTCAAATGAATCGGTAACTATCACCTCAAGAAAAACAACTTTTGTTGCCTATAATAAAATTTTACTTTTCATGCAGTAAATTAGAATTTTGGAAAACTTGTATCTACCATTGTGAATGTGACAGCTCCCAGTAAAGATTTTTCTGATGAGATCAGTAGTGATATTAATAAATGTGATTTTTGATACCGTGTAATGAAATATGTCAGCATTTTGAAGATCTGCATAATTCAGTGGATCATTGTTTTCCAAAATCATGCATAAGTAACAGTGCAAGATAGAGCATCGAATGGTAATCTGATATGGTTTCAGATTCCACAAGCCTTTAAGAAACTACCACTTGTTGAGCCTTGGTGTAGTATCAAAGAATAATATCTATAGCTACCTGAAAAGACTATTAAAATACTCCTCTCTTTTTCCAACTACATATCTGGGTGAGGCTAGATTGTCTTCATATATTTAACCAACACAGTATATTGCTGCATATTGAATGCAGAAGCAGTTCAGAGAATCCATGCATTTTATGTTAAACCAGACAGTAAAGAGATTTGCAGCAATGTGAAACAGTGCCATTCTTCTCACTAATTTTTTTTTGAGGGGGGATATAGTTATTTTTAATACAATTTTGGCCTAATGTGTAGGCTTATTATTACTATTTTTAAATGAGTAAATATTTTAAAATTTAAAAGATGTTTGAGGGCCTCAGTTTTTAAGAGTGTGAAAGGATCTTGACATCCAAAAATGTTGAGATGTTGAGTCTGTTAAGGTTTGGTCTGTTAATAGATTTCATCGTACTAATCTGCTTTAAAAGAGTCTTACGAACCAGAAGATAATTGATCAGAATAGTGTGCTGCTTTCTTACATGAATGCCTGTAAAGCTGTCCTATAAAAGTTGTTACTGTGACTTGAGGTTGTTTTACCCTACTCCCTCACTGTTTTTTAGATACCAAATTAAACTATGTTAAGCTCTTTCATCTGATGATCTTTGGGAAGGAAGGAAACCTTTGGGACTTTTAAGTATTTACTTTTAAACCTATCTCTCCCTTACCAGAGATTAAATACTAGCAACAAGTTTACCAAAATACTTACTTTAGCACTAAAAGTTAGGTCACCAGGGCTTTTCCTTTGCTCAGATCAAACATCAGTAACACTTAATGTAGGATTACTGAACTCCTCAGACCCTCCTCTAGTCTCTAGTGCCATTTGTGGACTGGCTACCTGGTCATTAGAAGTGAGTTGGTGACTTTGACATTGTGTTTTATTTTGAGCCCAACATGTAGCAGTTTGATAAGTTGTTATTTCTTAGAAGAAAGGCATATAACTGGCATGGAAACATTCTATTTCCCGACTCTTAACTGTTGAATGCAGAAGAATGGAGAAGGAGCAGTATTTTCTTTAAATCCAACCTTAAACTACAGCATAATTTTATTTTAAAATAGTTCCCAGGTTTGCTATTCTAAGAATGTAGTCTCAACTATCTTTTATTGAGAATTTTTGGCGTTATTTTTCTATCCCTCTTCTTTTTAAAAAAAATAATATTTTATTGTGTTTTCATTGAAAGTTTACACAGCCGATTAGGTTCCCATTCAACAGTTTGTACTCACATCGCTCACTGACATTGGTTACATTCTTCACAGTGCATGAACATTCTCATTAT
>NW_004444027.1:2229186-2255703 GCF_000243295.1 Trichechus manatus latirostris
GTCAAATGCCTTTTCTGCGTCAATTGAGATGATCATGTGATTCTTTTCTTTCCTTTTATTTATGTGGTGTATTACGTTGATTGATTGTCTAATGTTAAACCGTCCTTGCATACCTGGTATGAATCCTGCTTGGTCATGGTGTATTATTTTTTTGATATGATGCTGAATTCTATTGGCTAGAATTTTGTTCAGAATTTTTGCATCTATCATATAGATGATTTTTTAAAGGAGCACAGTACTCACGAGTAATATTCCTTATTTTGTTAGCCAGTCTGTTGTTTAGCTAAAGGGTGACCTCCGGGGATAGTTTCAGTTGTAGGTTTAAAGAGTATCACAGGGCAGTAGTCTTGGGGAGTCCTCCAGCCTCAGTCGGTTCAGTAATTCTGGATTTTTTTTTTTTTAAGAATTTGAGGTTCTAATCCACATTTTTATCCCATTCTGATTATCAGGATCCATCTCTTTTGACCCTGATCTGAACAGTAGGTAGTGGTAGCCAGGCACCATCTAGTTTTTCTGGTCTCAGGGTAGATGATTAGGCTGTGGTTCCTATAGACTTTTAGTTCTTATAGACTGAATGCTTGGGTTCCTTCTTTCTCTTTTCCTTCAGATGAGTAGAGACCCAGTAGTTGTATCTTAGCTCTGCCCGCCCGCCCCCCTTTTTTTTAACTTGTCAAACTAGGACATTTTAAACTAGCTGTACCAATTTTCCATCCAGGTTTAAATAGTGGCTTATTGAAAGAAAGTAATTTTTTTTTATTAATAGGAATTTTTTAGTTAATATTAACAGTTGATTAAAATTTCATCTAGATCTTTGCCCTTCACATATGTGGATTTCTTGGCAAATTATTATTGAATGCCTGCGTATGCCACTATACCAAGTGATTTTAGTTTTTATTGCTTAAATTGTTCTCTGAATATTTAAATACTGTTAGCTGGGAGTTTCTCTGTTGAGATCTTTGAATGAAAGGTGGTTCATGACCCAGGGACCCTGTTTAAGAACCTCTGCTTTAATCTAAAGTTTTGCCTACTGAAACTGTTGTATTTGACTCTAAATTTGGAAGAATCAAAGATATTTTCTCTGGTAGTGTGATCGATTTTAGGCTATTAAGAGGGTATTTTTAGGAATCCTCTATTACTTGTCTTGATAAAATATTAGTGGGATGAATTTTCTCTAAGATAATGAACTTGACAGCTTTAGTATGTTCCCTGCACATAATAAGCATTCAGAAAATTTAGCTGATTCAGTTATTTACAGTTATTAAATGTTTGATTAAGAGATTAACAATTAATAGAAAGAAGCCTATTTTAGTTCTCAAATCAAAATCAACTAGTTGTTTTTGAGGTTTTGGACACATCGTATGCACTTAAAATAAACATGTTACGTTAATGAATACCACTTTAGCTTGGTTGGGTTGGGAGTTTGGAAAAGCCAGGAAAAGAAGTAGGAAGTTGGTTTCATAAGAATTGGGGTTAGACTAGGGTCTGGCACTTTTGACTGTCCTCTAAAAATTTAATGTATGGCAACAAAAGTTCATAGTTGTTCCTTTTTCTTTTTTTTTGCCTCATTTTCCCTTTTTTCTCAAGTTCCTCCAGTGTTTTTTTTTTCGGTTCCATGTTCTATAATTCTGTGTTTTCTTTCGAGAATGCTATAATTGGGAGTGGGTAATTTGAACTTGCACCAGGGCCCAGAGCATCCTTGATTATTAGTTTTAGTTCCTCACAGCAGATAGGTGTGGAGTTTGACCCTTAACTGCTGAGGTGCTGAGAAACCCTGTTCTTACTCCCCCTTGCTACCTAAGCCAACATGGGAAATGGGATATTCTTTTATTACAATATAATATAAACATTTTCTCCACTACACTCTTCATTCTTCAGCTGTTTTTATAATATGACTCCTTTACCAAGACCTTGAATAAGAAGACAAATGTATTTAGAATCCTTTAAAAAAAATCTGCAGTCATTCTGCATTCTACTTCGGTGAGTAGCATCTCGTGTCTTAAAAGCCTGTGAGCGGCCATCTAAGATACTCTACTGGCCTTACCCCTTCAAGAGCAAGGGAGAATGAGGAAAACTAAAGATACAAGGGAAAGATTAGTCCAGAGGACTAATGGACCACACCTACCACGGCCTCCACCAGACTGAGTCCAGTATAACTAGATGGTGTCCGGCTGCCACCACTGACTGCTCTGACAGGGATCACAATAGAGGGTCCAGGACATAGCTGGAGAAAAATGTAGAACAAAATTCTAACTCACAAAAAGAGACCAGACTTACTGGCCTGACAGAGACTGGAGAAACCCCTAGAGTATGGCCCCTGGACAGCTTTTTAGCTCAGTAATGAAGTCACTCCTGAGGGTCACCCGTTATCCAAAGATTAGACAGCCCCATAAAACAAAACGAGGCTAGAGGGACACACCACCCGGGGGGCAAGGACTAGAATGCAGGAGGGCACAGGAGAACTGGTAATAGGGAACCCAAGGTCAAGAAGGCAGAGTGTTGACATGTCGTGGGGTTGTTAACCAGTGTTATAAAACAATATATGTACTAACTGTTTAATGAGAAGCTAGTTTGTCTTGTAAACCTTCATCTAAAGTATTAAAAAAAAAAATCTGTAGGAGTTTGAAGAGAATAGAAAGCAAATTTTATTGTACCAGAGAACACCCTTGTTTCTTTCCTTGATTTATTATTTAGAGGTTTGTTACGTTGTGTTTTGTTTTGGCAAGAGAATTTTAGTAGCCTTATAGCAGTTCTTCTCCGATTTTATATGTCCATGACTCTCCTGGGAATCTTGGTCAAATACAGATTATGATTCTGCATTGAAGTATAGGGTAGAGCTCGGGTGATTTTGCATTTCTAACAAGCTGCTAGTAATGCCAGTGCTGCTGCTGCTGGTGATAGTGGTCCATGGACTACACTTTGAGTGGCAACTTGGCTTGTAGCTTTTTTAGGGGAGGGAGGGGAACAAGTGAGTTGTATCTTAATTCTTTTACTCAATGGTCTTGACAAATTGATTAGATTCATTGTGCTGTTCTCACATCAATTAATGTTTGCTCAGTAAATGAGTAAAACATTTCCTTGGGAGATTTGTACTAGCTGTTAAAAGAGCAGCTTGCATGGTAGTACTACACATTAAACCAGAATACCAAACCTGTTGCTGTCAAGTTGATTCCAACTCATAGCGACTGTTTAGGACAGAGTAGAACTGCCTCATTGGGTTTCCAAGGCTGTAATCTTTATGGGAGCAGACTGCCACATCTTTCTCCCATGGGGTGGCTGGTGGGTTTGAATCACTGAGCTTTCGATTAGGTGGAGAGCACTTTAACCCCTGCACCAGCAGGGCCCCTAAGCACTACACATTAAAAAAAAAAAAAAATCCATTGCCATCGAGTCAGTCTGACTCATGGATACCTTATAGGACAGAGTAGAACTGCCTCATAGGGTTACCAAGGAGCACCTGGTGGATTTGACTTGCCGACCTTTTGGTTAGCAGCCCAACTCTTAACTACTGTGCCACCAGAGTTTCCAGTACTACACATTAGCTATCTCTGATTGTTAGATTAAATTTGTGTTTGTGTTTCAGGTGTGACTCTGGTCAAGTAAAAGTTTGCTTTTGCGGGTAGTTTGCCTTTTTAAAGTAAATTGTACTTCAGTGTTATAAAAAGGATTGATTTAAGAAATGAAGTCTTAACTCCTTGATTGGGTTGTTGCATAAGCCTCTAGCACGGATTTTTTATTAAGTATAAATAGGAATAACGTTTTTTATCTGTGATTTTCTGTTTGCTTCAGGTAGCTATGAGTTACTTTTTCAAACTAATTGTTTCTTTCTCTTCCCAGCCATCTAATCTTAGTTTATTAATTTTAGACATCCACAGGTATAAATGGTAGATAAGAATCGAGATCTGTTCTGCCCTCCTTACTTCCCTTCCCCTGATTTCTCAGTACTGTTATTCTATTATTATTCATTAAATCAGTGTTCAGAGCAGGGCTTCAAACCGGTTCTTCTGGGTTCAGTCATGGCCGATGAAGTGACATCGGAACGGACTCAAAATTTTTTAAATTTGGGTGAACTGGAACCGGAAAAATTACAAGTCGAAGTTTTGCTAGAAACTTAATCTCCCTCTTAGAAAATGAGGGCAGTGTAAGCATTGCATAGCAATGACATCTCTTGCCCAGAGTCAGAAACAGCTGTGCCCTGCTCAAAGATTGCGGCCGACACGCTGTTTTGAATGTGTGTCGCTCTCCTCGGTTCTAGCAATAATCCAGTCACATATCAGGCTCCTGAAAGGGCTCACTATGCCTCTTCTAAATCTCCTATTCCAGGGCTTTAACCCGTAATTTTTCCCATTGCAATTATGGTTCTGGATCACCCAAATTTTAAAAATTCTAGTCCGTTCCAGATTTTTTTCTTCAGCCATGACTGAAACGGTTTGAAGCCCTGATTCAGAGTTGTGGTAGGCGGAATAATGGCCTTCCAAAAGATATGCATGTTCTAATCTCTGAAACCTGTGAATGTTACTTTTTATAGCAAAAAGGACTTGTAGGTGTGATAGAGGCTCTTGAAATGGGGAGATTATTCTGTATTATCCAGGTAGGCCCTAAATGTAATCTCAAGGGGCTTTATAAAAGGGAGGCAAGGAGGTAAAGAAGAGGAAGTAGGAGATGTGACACCAGCAGCAAGGTCCGAGTGAGGCAAGGAAAGTGTCACAAGCCAAATAATACAGGCAGCTCCAGAAGCTAGAAAAGGCAAGGAATCTTACTCTCCTGGAGCCTCCACAAATGGAACCAGCCCTGCAAACACATTGAAACCAATTTTGGACTTCTGACCTCCAGAACTATAAGAGAATAGTTTTGTGTTGTTTTAAGCCAACAAGTTTGTAGTAATTTGTTACAGCAGCCATAGGAAACTAATTAACAAGAGTGGACATAATGATATCTGTATAAATACTGTTCACAACCCCTGAGACTATGGCCCCCAGACACCCTGCTAACTCAGAACTGAAGCCACCCCTGAAGTCCACCTTTCAGCCAAAGATTAGACAGGCCTGTAAGACAATAACACACATGAGGAACGTGCTTCTTAGATCAGTCAAGTATATAAGACCAAGTGGGCAACACCTGCCCAAAAGTAAAGATGAGAAGGCAGGGAAGGGACAGGAAAACTAGACAAATAGAGAACCTGGGGTGGAAAGGGAAAGGGGAGAGTGCTGATAAATTGCCGTGACTGGAACCAATGTCACAAAACAATTTGTGTGTAAACTTTTGAAGGAGAAACTAATTGGGGTTGTAAACTTTCACCTAAAACGTAAATTAAAACAAACAAAAACTACTATTCACTACTGCCATGTAATGAATTATTGTTTCCTTTCTACTGTAACATTGTTTCCTCTAGAGTTTATAATTATCTTGTTTTTCATTTGTTTGGTTTTGTTGCTACCATCGCTGTTTTCTTTTTGCACCTTCCTATATGATTTTCTGTATGGTCAAAAAAAATCAGATAATTTATCAGGCCAGCTGGCCGACCAGCCTGCCTGCCTTTTTGTTTTGTTTTGTTTTGTTTTTGTTTCAATAGGAGCCCCCTTCCTGGGGTTCTCCAGCATCTTGTTTCGGTTTGGACTGATTTGTTTCTTTCTTCTCTGAATCTACCACTAACTCATCCCCCAAATCTTGTGACAGGAGACTAAATTTCTTCTTAATATATTTTAAGCCCATCAGGTATTCTGTTGGTTTCACTTTTGTCTTGAACTATTCCTCCAATACTCCTGTTTTAGTCTGGCCTGGGAGTTTTCTAAGTCTCTTACACAGCTGTTGTCCTGAGATTTTCCCTCATTATTACCATAATCACCACCATCATGAGAGAATTCCTTTTGTGTCTCCTGTGTTGGATCTCCTTATTCTTGGATCCCTTGCCTTTTTCTTTCCTGGTTTTCTCCCTGATTTTGGTGGTCCACATTGTCCAGTGTTTCATGAGAAAGTTTCATGGGAGGTAAAATTTTTGAGATCTTGCCAGTCTGGAAAAGATGTCTTTATTCTACTTTCTCATTTCCAAGTTTTGCTGAATATTGGGAACTATTTTTCCTCAGAATTTGGAAGGCATTTCTTCTATCTGCTGGCTTCCAGTGTTGCATTTGAGGAGGCCTTTGGTGTGAGTCATTATTAATAGGGCAGGTATTTACTGGGCCCTTTCAGTTTGTAGATTCATTTCCTTGAGTTTTTTCCTTCTCTATTTTGTTTGTTCTTTCTAGAACTCCTATTATATGGATCTTGTCCTCTGATTTTTTTTCCCCTTCTGTTTTCCATTTCCTTTTCTTTTTGTTCTACTTTGTAGTAGTGTTGGCATTCTATTTCCTTAGAGTTCTTTTTTTCTGTTCCTTACTTGTGTTTGTTTTTTTCATTTTTTAGACTTCAGTATCTAGTGATCCTTCGTTGTTTATTAGTATTGAATAATGAGGTGCTAAAAAGTAGATTGGAAGTCCTATGTTTGTTGGCAGGGCTAGTGGGTGGGGCTTCACTTTAGGGTGATCAGCCAGGGACTGCAGTGTCAGTATCTCTGCATAAGAACTTTTAGTGTCCTCTTTCAGAGAGGAGTGGCGGATGTCATGCCTGAAGCATGACTGCTGACATTCTGGGAGCCAGGAAAATAGCTGAGCATCTCATTATTTAGTATGTAGTCTTTTACTTAATCTTGATTTTAGGTTGGTACTTCACCACCAACCTCAGCTTTAAGTGATTGTTGTCTTCTCTGGTTCACTTTCTCCAGAAAGTAAACTTGTTCCCTCCTTCAGGGTGAGACTACTACTTAGATCTCTTTTTTTCTTTTTTTATTGTGGTGAAAATATACACAATAAAACATACACCAGCTGAACAATTTCTATACGTGTAATTCAGTGGCATTAATTACATTCTTCAGGTTGTGCAACCATTCCCACTCCTGGTACCCACTCATAATCTTTGGTTTCTATATATTTGCTTATTTCATGTAAGTGAAATCATACGCTATTTGTCTTTTTGTGACTGATGCATTTCATTCAGCATAATGTTTATCTGTTAATCTGTTGATGGACATTTAGGTTGTTTCCCTTTTTGGTTGTTTTGAATAGTGCTGCAGTGTACATTGGTGCGCAGCTTTTTATTTGTGTTCCTGCTTTTACTTCTTGTGGGCATGTGCCTAGGGTTGGGATTGCTGGATCATATGGTAGTTCTGTGTTCAGCTTTATGAGGAACCGCCAGACTGTGTTCCACAGTGGCTGTACCATTCTACCTTCCCACCAGCAATGGTTGAGGGTTTCAGTTTTTTCCGCAACTTTGCCAACACCTATTGTTTTCAGTTTTTTTGATCATTGCCATTCTAATGGGAGTGTGGTGTAATCTTTCTCTACCATAGAAGAGAGGAACTCAAGAATGTACATTTCTTATTTTTTATATTAAAGCAGATTTATTTTAATTGTTCCCTTAGCTCTAAATTCCAGAGTTGTGCGCTGTTGTTTTTAATGTACTAAGCCTTGGAAAGCTGTGGAATTCTTTTCCTCAGTCATAGAAAAAAATGAGAGAAATTAAGACACTAAACTGAATTTTCAACCCTAAATATTAAGCATTAAGGAGTTGGCCAAAAAGCAGTGAGATTTTAAAAAATCTATTATTACCATTTTTAAACTTTGAAATGTATTCTGGTATATTAAACCAAAGGGCCAGGTCTTTATTTAAATAATCTTCAGCACCTGCAACAGTCTGATGTACATATTAGGTGCTCATTAAATATGTATTGGTGGAATGCGTATGTGAAATTTGCTCAGGTATTTAAAATACCAGAGAAAGCATTAGCTTTATTAGGTATTAATTAGTTTCTTAAGTTTTTTTTAACCTCAGAAATAATTTTTAATTAATTAAAATGTCTGTCTCAGAATAAATACATTTATAAAGTAGAATGTAAGATTGTAGTTAGTTACTGACAGCCAGGCCTCTAAGGTCCTAATTTTCTGTTAGGAATATCACTTGTTCCTGAAACTCGGAATTAAGGGGGTAATAACTTTTCTTTGTTTTTCATCAGAAACACTCATTCCCTGATAGAAGTAATAATACCATTTGTACATTTAAATGCCAGGCTGATTCTGAGTACCTTTCAGATCTTTTCTGTCATTCTCGCCCTTGCTCACTAGTTACTCCAGCCACAGGGGCTTTCTTGGTGTTCCATGAACATACATTGTTTTGTTTATGCCTAGGACATTGAACTTGGTCTTTTTTTTAACCTGGAATATACTTTACCCAGATTTTTCCATGTCCTGACCATTCTGTGTAAATTAGGTAATTGCCATCCCAACCCTAAAAGAGATACACAGTTACTGTTAATCTGCTTTTTTCACTTTTTAGATGCCCTTATTACTATTCGAAATCATCATGTTTATTGTTTGCTTGCTTATGTATGTTTTGTCCTCTAATTTGTAAGTTTGATGTAGTAGGGACTGAGCCCTATTTGTTTTTTTCTACCAACTTTGGCTTGTATGGGTCGTGCTTGATGGGGAGAGGAATAGGTGTGAGGAGATTGGAGCTTGCCTCCCCCTAAATTGTGAGTGCCTTATCCTAGCCTGGTTAGAAAGGGGAGATTATCCTGCTCAGTGATGGTTTGGAGGAGCATGTCAGCATCGATCTTGGTTTTCACACTGCGTAGGTAGGTAGGAATAAGGTTTAGCCAGTCTGGCATTTTTTCATTATAGGTGGATTTATGATTTTTATGACTAGGCTAAATATAAAACAAAGTCAGACAGATTAATATTAGATCTATACAGTGAAATATGAGACACTCTCTGCTGGGGGCAGGAGCCTGGGGTAGTTCCGTGAAGGCTTCTCAGACCTTTTGAAAGAGACCCAGGAAAGGAGGCCCCCCTCTCTACTTTTTTTTGCTGTAGTATATGAGGATATGTCTGGAGCTGTTATATTCCCTCCGTCCATCCCTTCCCCTCAGTGTTTTACCCCAACTTTTTATTTTGAACAACTTTAATCCCATAGAGAAGATGAAAGAATAGTACAATGAATACTACAACTATTTCTTTTAATTAGATTCACCAACTAGAAACATTTTGCCAGATTTGCGTTCTCTCTCTTATATACACACCTACACTTTTCCCCCCCAAACCTTTTGAAAGTAACTTGGGACAGGACAACATTTCACCCCTAAGTAACTCAGCATGTATTTCTTAAGAACAAGAATATTCTCTTATATAACCACAATACCATTATTATACCCAAGAAATTTATCATTGACTCAGAAATGTTCTCTAATAATATGACAGTCCATATTTTAATTTCCCCACTGGTTCAAAAAGAATTCTAAAATTTTTTTTTTTTTTTTAAATCCAGAATCCAGTCAAAGCGTTCCGTTGTCATGTTGCTTCAGCTTTCTTTTATTTAGAACAAGCCTGCCTTCCCCCCACACCCTTTCTTTTTCTCTTCTGTACAGATATTTTAAAGAGTCCAGACTTCTCACTTTCTGGAATTGACTGATTGTTTCCTCTTGATTAAATCCAGGGTAAACATTTTTTGGCAAGACTTCACTACACAAGTAATGTGTACTTACATTGCATCAAATAAAAAATTTTGTTACTTAAATTCCATAATAGAAAATGGCTTAGTAGTTGATGATGAGGATTTAAAATCTTTGTTTTATCCAACAAACTTTATCCCATTATTGGTGATTCTAAGTTTGATCGCTTGGTCACGTAGTGTCTTCCAGATCGCTTTTAAAAGAACCTTTTTCTCGCCTTTGTAATTAATAAGTGTTACTGATTGCCTAAGTCAGTTATTACATTGGTGAATGCAGAATGGTGAGTTTCTACTGTCCCAACCCCCCCCCCCTTTCTGGTGTCACTTTGCACTCATAGATTTTTTTTTTTTTTTTTAATATTTTATTGTACTTCAGGTGAAGGCTTACAGAACAGATAGTTTCTCATGTAACAGTAACACACATGCTGTTTTATGACATTGGTTAACAACCCCACAACATTTTAACCCTCTAAATTCTCAACTTTTTTTTTTTTGGTGAAAATACACATAGCCAAAGATACGCCATTTCAAAAATTTTTTTACATACACATTTAAGTGACATTGTGCTGTTATTCTCACTTAAGATGAAGGCTTACAGGACAAAACAGTCTCCCATTTAACAGTTACTACAAATGTTGCCCTATGACAATGGTTAACAATCTCACAACACATCAACAATATCCTTACTCTACTTTCGTGTTCCCTATCATCAGCTTCCTACTCCCCTTCTGCCTTCTGGGCCTTATCACTGGGCTCCTGTACCTCGTGACTCTCATGGTTTTACTGGGCTGTCCACTCCCAGGCTGAACAGTGAATCTCGAAGGTAACTTCACCACTGAGCTAAAAGGGTGTCTGGGGGCCATACTCTCGGGGTGTCTCCAGTCTCCTTTAGGCCAGTAAATCTGGTCTTTTTTTTTTTTTTTTTCTGTGAGTTAGAATTATGCTCTACATCCTTCTCCAGCTCTGTCCAGAACCCTCTGTTGTGATCCTGGTCAGAGCAGTCAGCGGTGGTAGCTGGGCACCATCTAGCTGTACTGGACTCAGTCCGGTGGAGGTCTTGGTAGCTGTGGACAATTAGTCCTTTGGACTAATCTTTTCATTGTATCCTATTCTCTTCATTCTCCCTTGCTCCCGAAGGGATGAGACCAGTGGAGTTCATAGATTGTTTTTTTATTGATTGTACTAAAATCTATGACTGGCACCATTCTTTTTGATGCTCAGATTGTCTTAAATTTAGTCAGTGAGAGAGTCTTTAAGTCCACTTCTGTGTTCTCTTTATATATCCCAGTCAGTCTTTGATCAACTCCCTTTTTTCCTAACACAAGGTGTTCCAGGTTGGACCTTCATCTGCCCCAGACTTGGAATCAATCATTTATCTAAGGAGCCTTGAGTTCTTTTACAGGAATGGTATTTAGAAACCATTTTGTGACAGGATGGCTGCTTATATAGGTTAGTTACTGTGCAACCATATGTGGTGGCCTTGTGTATGTTCAGTGTCATTTATATTAAGTCCCTTAATTCTATTTCCCTCATATTCATCAACAGAGGACAAAGAATCTAAATTTTGAGTATAAAGTAGATTATATACTTTGTACTAGGGTATCAGGTCAGAAAATTTGTAGAGGCCTAGTTCAGTTTTTGTTGACCCTCCCCTTTTCCTTAGTAGTCTCAGGAAGTGAATTGTTTCCAGGGAGATGAGGGTGGAGACAGAGGAGTAATACAGTGTGGGGGAGAAAATCTTTTCATTGTAAAACCAAAAATGGATATTTTGGTTTGTCAGTTAGAATACTATTGGTATTTTTATTCAAGATTTGCCCTTAATTAAATATTATGAACAAATCCACAAGCTAGGTGCCCATTACTGGGCACATAGTTGTAGCGGCTTCTTTAAGACAGTGTGTGAATACTTCATCCTGCTTGAACCTTCTGCCCCCAATACTGAGCAGCATGTATCTGACTCCTTTTTTAAGGTATACTAATATTTAGATATATTATTAAAGTGTTGCTATGTTTACTAAGGAGTTCTTGGGTGGCACAAATGGTTAAGCACTTGACTACTAGCTGAAAGGGGGGCATTTCAAACCAACTCAGAGGAAGACAGGCCTGGCAGTCTGCTTATGGAAGGTCACAGCTTTGAGAAAACTGTGGAGCAGTTCTACTTTGCACACACGGGGTCACTGTATGTTGGAATTGACTTGACAGTAACAACAACAACATGCTTACTAAGTTTTGTGTTAGTCACATTTTCAACTGAACTGAGTCTGGTGACGTTACATTTTTTAGAAATCAAAGCAAAAGTTAGTTACTTAAATTACCATAGTAGAAAATATCCTGGAAATTGATGATGTGGATTAAAAATATTTGTTTTATCCAACAATAGAGTTGAATTATATTGCTAGGAAAGCCAAAGCATTTCCTGTCATAGTTATCAAAACAGTCTTCTACAAAATGTGTAAAGTGCCTTACTTAAACAAGTAGCGCTGTTGACATCCAGTGGAGGATGGTGATCTAAGCCCATGTGTTAAAACGAACAGATAAACACACACTGAAATGACCAACACGCACAGTGGGGAGAGTTCAGTATCCTTGGAAACCATGGAAGGGTGCCGTAACTAAATTAAAAAGAATTTTGGCAGGAAACAGTACAAATGAGAAACATAGTGTGAGAAATACTTACTAACTTGCTGTTCCTTTTTGTGGTTAGGAAGCCCTCCTGGGGAGTAAATAAAGGCTTCTACTTGAAACAGCGAGAGCCATGAGTGGGCTGTGGGGCAGTTGGTTAGTGTTATATTTTGTACTTTGAATCAGGGATTAAAAACTGAATGGTACACTCAGAATGGTTCTTACCCAAGGGGAATATGACCATCAGGAGAGGGGTGGCTGCCCTTGATAGAAGGAGAGAAACTAACCATGAAGTACCAGGTTGAAACTTCCTGCTCCAAAGCTGCCTTCTTTGGTCTATAGCCCTGCTAAACAAACAAAAAACTCAAACCCATTGCAGTTGATTCCGACTCATGGCATGTGTTACAGGGTAGAACTGCTCCATAGAGTTTTCTTGGCTGTAATCTTTATGGGAGTAGATTGCCAGACCTTTCTTCCGTGGTGCTGCTCGGTAAGTTTGAACCACCAACCTTTAGGTTAGGGACCTGTAGCCCTGCTACCTGATTATATATTACTGAATCTATAAACTGACCAAGGATCTATGGTAGGCAGCCTGTAAGATGGCCCCCAGTGAACCCTTCCTTCTGATATTCATGTCCTTGTGTAATCCCTTGAGTACGTCTGGACCTAGTGACTTGGCCTCTACAAGTATGGCAAAAGTAATAGGATGTCACTTCTGAGATTAGGTTACAAAAGGGCTTCAACTTGCATGTTGGCCTGCCCTCTCTCACTTGCTCTGAAGGAAGCCAAGCTGTCGTTTTATGAACTTCCCTATAGAGCTCATGTGGCAAGGAACTCTGGTGTCTCCGGCACAAGCCAGAGGATCTTCTCCCAGTCTAGCTTTGAGATGACTGCGGCCCTGGCTGACACATTTACTGCAACCTTGTGAGCTGCTGAGCGAGAGGCCCCCAGCTAAACCACACCCAGATTTCTGACCCACAAAAACTGTGAGATAATAAATGTTGTCTTAAGCCGCTGAGTTTTGGAGTAATTTGTTAGACAGCCATAGAAAACTAATATAGGAAATAACATTGTAAACAATTTTGTTGTATGGTCTGAAGGATTTAAACTTGGATCTGTTTTCTGATTGAACCCAACACAATCCTCAATATTACATAAATATGGGCCTTTCTTTTTAAAGTTGCATACGCAAGAAAATAGACACACAGACTCAGTAGTCTAAAAAAAGGTGACCAGTGTGAGCAAATGATTTTCTGTTAAACAAACTTACTGCAATAAACAAGATAAGATGTTGAAATTTAAAGAACAACTAATTGGTATTCTCAAGGAGACTCATGAACGTTTGAAGAAAAAGAGAGCCTGAAGCAGTTCTTAAGAGAAATTTTTTTTTTATTGTACTTCAAGTGAAAGTTCACAATTCAAGTTAGTCTCTCATACAAAAATTTATACATACATTGTTATGTGACCCTGATTGCGCACCCTGTACTGTGACAGCACACTCCTCCTTTCCACCCAATTTCCCGTGTCCATTTAACCAGCTCCTCCTACCCATCTCACCTCCAGACAGAAGCTACCCATTTAGTCTCATGTATCTACTTGAGCTAAGAAGCACACTCTTCACGAGTATCATTTTATGTCCCGCAGTCCAGTCCAATCTTTGTCTGAAGAGTTGGCCTCGGGAATTGTTTTAGTTCTGGGTTGATAGAGTCCAGGGGCCATGCTTTCTGGGGTTCCTCCAGTCTCAGACCATTAAGTCTGGTCTTTTTGCTAGAATTTGAGTTCTTCACCCTGCTTTTCTCTTGCTCCATCAGGGACTCTCTGTCGTGTTCCCTGTCAGGGCGGTCATTGGTGGTAGCTGGGCACCATCTACTTCTTCTGGTCTCAGGCTGATGCAGTGTCTGGTTTATGTGGCCCTTTCTGTCTGGTGGGCTAATACTTTCCTTGTGACTTTGGTATTCCTCATTGTCCTTTACTCCAGGTAGTTGGGACCAATTGATGCATCTTAGATGGCCGCTCACTAGGTTTTAAAACCGCAGAAGCCACTCTCCAAAGTAGGATGTAGAACATTTTCTTAATAAAGTTTGTTATGCCATTTGACCTAGATGTCACCTGAAAGCATGGTCCCCAGACCCCTGCCACTGTCCCTCAAAGTGTTTGGTTGTATTCAGGAAACTTCTTAGCTTTGGTTTAGTCTACTTGTGCTGACTTCCCCTGTAGTGTGTACTGTCCTTCCCTTCACCTAAGATAATTCTTGTCTACTGTCTAGTTAGTGAATAACCCTCTTGCTCCCTCTCCACCCTCGTAACCATCAAAGAATGTTTTCTTCTGTGTTTAAACCTTTTCTTGAGCTCTTATAATAGTGATCTTGCACAATATTTGTCCATTTGTGACTGACTAATTTCACTCAGCATAATGCCTTCCAGATTCTTCCATGTTATAAGATGTTTCACAGATTCATCATTGTTCTTTATTGTTGCGTAGTATTCCTTTGTGTGAATATACCATAATTTGTTTATCCGTTCATCTGTTGATCGGCACCTAGGTTATTTCCATCTTTTTGCTATCATGAACAGTGCTGCAGTGAACATGGGTGTGCATGTATCTATTCATGTGAGGGCTCTTACTTCTCTAGGATATATTCCAAGGAGCTGGATTGCTAGATCCTATGGTACTTCTATTTCTAGCTTTTTAGGGAAGCACCAAATTGATTTCCGAAGTGGTTATACCATTTTATTCTCCCCAACAGTGTGCAAGTGTGCCAGTCTCTCCACAGCCTCTCCAACATTTATTATTTTGTGTTTTTTGGATTAATGCTAGCCTTGTTGGAGTGAGATCATATCTCATTGTAGTTTTGATTTGCATTTCTCTAATGGCTAGTAATCACGAACATTTCCTCATGTGTCTGTTAGCTGCCTGAATGTCTTCTTTGGCGAAGTGCCTGTTCATATCCTTTGCCCATTTTTTAATTGGGTCATTTGTCTTTTTGTTGTTGAGGTTTTGCAGTATCTTGTAGATTTTAGAGATTAGACGCTGATCGGATTTGTCGTAGCCAAAAATTTTTTCCCAGTCTGTAGGGTGTCTTTTTACTCTTTTGATGAAGTCTTTTGATGAGCGTAAGTGTTTAATTTTTAGGAGCTCCCAGTTATCTAGTCTTTCTTCTAGCGCTTGTGCATTGTTACTTACGGTTTGCATTCTGTTTATGCCATGTATTAGGGCTCCTAGCGTTGTCCCTAGTTTTTCTTTCATGATCTTTATCATTTTTGATTTTATATTTAGGTCTTTGATCCATTTTGATTTAGTTTTTGTGCATCGTATGAGGTATAGGTCTTGTTTCAGTTTTTTGCAGATGGCTATCCCGTTATGCCAGCACCGTTTGTTAAAGAGACTGTCTTTTCCCCCAATTAATGGGCTTTGGGCCTTTGTCAAATATCAGCTGCTCATGGGTGGATGACTTTATGTCTGGATTCTCAGTTCTGTTCCATTGGTCTATGTATCTGTTGTTGTACCAGTACCAGTCTGTTTTGACTACCGTGGCAGTATAATCGGTTCTAAAATCAGGTAGTGTGAGGGCTCCTACTTTGTTCTTCTTCTTGAGTAATGCTTTACTTATCTGGGGCCTCTTCCCAAGAGAAAATTTTGATTCTTTACTATTGACTCTTTGGAAGCAGGTAGCAGCAGGGCTTTAGAAATATTCCTACAATTTAGAGGAAAAAATAAGATGAAAATTATGACAAAAGTATAGGAAACATGGAGAATAGCTCCAGCATATAATAAAATTCAGAGTGAGAGGTCAGAGCAAACAGATCAAAGAAATAATAAGAAATTTTCCCGAGCTAGAAAGGGCAGATCAGGGCAGAAAAGGTATAGCTAACATTTATCGAGTAGTTATTATATACCAAGTATTTGATGTGTTTAAACTCATTTAATATTCCCTACAACCCCCATGTGGTACAAGCCCTGTTAATATTATTCTCTTACAGTTACCTAAAGTGAATACCAAGCAAAATAAATGAACTTTGCGCCTAGGAATAGCAGTTGCCACTGGGTTGATTCTGACTCATAGCAACCCTATAGGACAGAGTAGAACTGCACCATAGGATTCCAAGGCTGTAAATCTTTCTGGAAACAGACTGCCACATCTTTCTCCCATAGAAGGGCTACTTGGTTCGAGCTGCTGACCTTTTGGTTAGCAGCCGAGCTCTTAACCACTGCGCCACCAGAGCTTCTCTACCTAGGAGTAACCTAGTAGAAATTTTGCATTTTAGGACATAGAAATCAATAGTACAAGTATCCAAACAAGAAGCAGGTTGTCTTCAAAGGAAGGAGTATGAAGTTAGCATTGCATTTGTGTTCTGAAATTAAATGCTAGAACTGTGCTGTCCATTATGGTAGCCATGTGGTTATTAAGTTAATTAAAAGTAAATAAATTCAATTCCTCAGTTACACTAGCTGCATTTCAAGTACTCAGTAGATACATGTGGCTAGTGGCTACTGTATTGGACAGTGCAGAATAGAACATTTCAATTATCACAAAGTTTTAGTAATGCTGTGCTAGAAGATGGTGGAGTGACATCTAGAGAACTCTGAGGAAAATCTGTTAAAACTAAGGCTCCTGTATCAATGAAACTGTGCTTCACATAGGCAGGACAGCAAAATGGCATTTTTCAGACTTGCAGTGACTCAGAAAGTATATCTCTGAAGTACATTTCTTGGAAAAATACAACTCTCAGTATACCTAGCTAACTGAAAAGTCAGCAACTCAGAAGCGTGATAGTCAACTTCAGAGTCCTGTTTAACTCTCTCCTGTCCTGTTTCTCAAAATGACCCAAGAAATATAAACTAAGAGAGAGTGCCCTTCATAAACCAGATTTCAAACTGTCGAAACAGTGATTTCAGCCTAGACAGTTTGATTCCAGAGTTCCCTTCCTCTTTCTGACAGCTGTAAAATAAAGCCACAGAAGAAAACAACTTTTATTTTAGGAAGACTAATCCACTGAAATCACCTTTGTCAAAATCAGCCCAGCCCCAAAATGTCCATGTTGCCAAATCATACTCCTTACTTGGTCTCTGTGCATCTTTTGACACAGTTAATTACTGCCTTCTTTTAGAAACACTTCCTTTGCTTGGCTTCCAGAAAAACTTTCCTACCTCATGGATAGTTCCTTTAGTCTCCTTTCCTAGTTGTTTCATCAACCTCTAAATGTAGGAAAGCCTTATGGCTCGGTCCTCAGACCTTTTTTTCTTTATCTACACTCACTAGGAAATCACATTTAGTCAAATGACTTTAAATGCCTTCTGTTAGCTGGTGATACTCTATATCTCTTTTTTTCCTAAACTTCAATCAAATATATCTAGCTGCCATATGATACTTCTAGTTGGTATCTAGTTGCAGTCTACACCAAAGATGTCAAAATGGAATTTTTGGTTCCCTGCTTACCCCATACTTGCTCGCTCTCTAGTATGTCTCTTCTCAGCAAATGGCACTGCCATTTTCCCCATTTGGCTTGGCTCTAAAACCTTGGAATCATCTTTTGATGCCTCTGTGCACCAGCAAGTTCTGCCAGCACTCTCTTCAGAATGTGTTCTGAATTCATCCATTTCTTTGTGGCTCCGACCATCATTGCCTCTTGCTTAAGGTAATGCAGTAACTTAAGGACCATTCTTCTTTCATCCAGTTTTATACTGTATTCACATAACAGATAATCGATCACTTTAAAACATAAATTAGAACCTCTTATACCTTCTTATCATACTTACACCAAAGCTCACAAGGCCCTATACAGTCTTGCATCAGCTAAATGATTCTGTCTCCTCTACCACCACTTCTGTTACTTATTCTGCTTTATTCTTACTGACTTTCTTGCTTTTATCAAGTTTACCAAGCTTATTCACACTTAGGCTTTCTGCTTCGAATACTTTCCTTAAAAGTTTTCGTGGCTTTTTCCCTATTAAATTTTGGTTTCTCTCTTAAGTCAGCTCCTCAAAGTTTTCTCTGCCACTCTACCTGAAATGGTATCTCTCCCCTCCCTTTACTTTCTTATTGGACTTTATGTTTTTATTGGAGTTAGCATTACCTGATACATTTTATATTTATTACTTATTTGTTTATAATATGTCTTCATCACTGGGTTGTAAGATCCATGAATGAAGACAGGGATTTTTGTCTGTCTTATATACTTTTGTATCCTTAGCACCTAGAAAGAGTGTCTGACATGTAGTAGATGCTTAGTAAGATATTTGTTGAAGGAATGCCTTAAGAATGAGCAAAACAACAAAAAGTCATAAGATTTATAAAAAGTAAGACTAGTGTTAAGAATCAGTGGAATAAACTTAGTCCAAGTAAGTGGGAAAAAAAACCTTTAATATTTAATTCTCTTTCTATGTGATCGATGAAAGAAATTATATCTTTTAAAATGGAACAATATGAAAATAATTTCAAATGATGAGAAACATTACATGATTGTTTAAAAAGTTTAGTGGAGACAATGAATTCCAGTTCAAATACAATTGAAAACAAGATCAGGAAGTTATCTTTTTTTTTTTCTAAAGGAAATTATCATCTTGGCCTAACTAGCCTACCAGAACTGAGAAGGAGAGGATAAAAAAAGAAAGATGAGCAAAAAGAATTTTCTGAACTTTTTTTTTTTTTAAATAGTATATGATGCATTCCTTTTGGTTAAGAGTTCTGGCTCAATCCTTTGGATGATTTAGCCAATTGATCTTAGCTTTTTTTCTTTAACCTGAAGTTGTACCTATCATTTAGATGCTGTTAAATAATACTAATATAAGTGAGATAATCTGTTAATGATATTAAGTGCATTTAGTCAATGGGAGAACCTAGACATTATTCTTGCATTTGTCTTCTTCTCTCCACACCCTACCAATTATCATGCGTTGCTTTATATGCTTCGTAAATGTATTTTAAAACCTCTGTCTACACTTCATCGCCTCTTTTGCTTCTGTGTTCTAGTTTGTTTATCTGTTAAATTACTGGGGCATTGTGAGAAATAAGGAGCCCTGGTGGCACAGTGGTTAAGCATTTTAACCACTACTAACCAGAAGATTGGCAGTTCAACTCCACCAGCCGCTCCTTGGAAACCCTATGGGGCAGTTCTCCTGTGTCCTGTAAGGTTGCTAAGAGTGATAATTGACTAGATGGCAATGGGTTTGGTTTTGGTGAGAAATAAATCCTGACATATACTGCAAGTGCATCTTAAATGTTGGCTGTTTCTAATAATATTGTTATTGTGCTATACTGGTTCAGATCACTGTCATTGCTTACCAAGATTTTTGGAGTAACCTCCAGATTGGCTCCAGTTTTCTCTCTACCTGCCCTCCTGCCAATTCCCATTTCTGTTTACTGCAGCTTGAATAATCTGAAGTGCACATCTAATTGGATTTATTATTGTTGTTAGTTGCAGTCAAGTTTTCTCCTTCTCATGGTGACCTATGTAGATTAGAACGAAGTGTTGCCGAATTACTCCTACTTAGCATCTCCCTTTTGCCACTGGAATAAAGTATAACAATTTTTTAACTTCTTTAAAGAACTCTTTAACCTCCTTCTAAATAGTCTTCCCTTTTTTACCCTTTGGAGATGAGCTACAGGAATCCTATCAGGAAACAAAAAATTAAGTTGGGTGTGACTCTCCCAAGACATGGGCAATGAAGTGCTTTCTGGTTCTTGCAGCATGGTCATAGTAATCATAGTTGGAAATGATTTTAGGCAAATACTAATAGCCAGATATCCATTCTGATTATAAAAATATTTTAATAAGGCATGTATAGATGCACTAGCTTTGTGCAGTACTACTTGTTTGTATACACAATCTCCCCGAGAAACTATTTCTGTTGGATAAAGCAACTGAATGAGGTGAGTTGCTTTGTGGAATTATTCATTGTGAGTCAGCTAAAAGGTGTTGAGCATCTAATGAAGATGACATCTGTAGGATTAGAATAGTCAATTTAGCTCTCTAGCCTAACATTGTATATAGCATTTTTACCCAAGGCTTGTTGTCTGTTAAGATCACAGCTGTAGACTAAACGTATTAGCAACTGTTTATCTTTCTGTTCTTTGTTGCAGGAGGGTATGGTTCCATTCCATTTTATCCAAACATGATATCAGATTATCCAGGAACAAGTTAAAAAGAAGGGAGACTGGTTCCAGAACACATCTCTGGAAATTACCCTATGGACCCTGACTCTCATGGCAGGATTACAATGTAGGTTCTGTATGAGCATCAATAGCCAGTGGTCTTTGTTCAGCTTTTCACATACATGTTCCTGTTCACTGAGTCAGAGGCTGAGGAAAGGTTATTTTAAAGGCCAGTAGCACATATATTATTCCTTGCGGATTTCTCCATAAGCTGATATTTTGACCAAGGGGCACAGGAATACAGAATCCTGTTCTTGACCAGTCATGCTTCTGCCTGAGGCCTCTTGAGTGTCTATGCAAAGAGGGAGCGAAGCAAGGTATGTTTGTTAGTAGCTTGAGTTTTAGCCTAGACTCCCGTAAACTAAGATGGACCATTTGGAGAACTTTACCTAGGCTAGATTGACCTGAATAGCCTAGAAACAAATAAGGTTAAAAGTTTCTGCTTTTTGCAACAAAGCCCAAACCCCAGCAGAAGTCTGCTGCTGCTTACCAATGTGCTTACCGTGTACCCAATACAAGGCTTATGTCTTTGCATTTATTGCTCATTTAACATTCATAACAACTCTATGAGGTAGGTGTTCAAAGATGAAGAAAGCTTAAGGAAGCTATTTTCTCAGGGTTACAGACAGACAGTGGTAAAGTGGGGATTTGACAACCTGAATTTAGGCACTTTCCTACAGAAATTCCCTACATGAGAATGTGTTACAGATGTGCTAAGATAATGATTCCTCAACCCTTGGGAGTGAGTGGCTGAGTAGGCCCTTAGCTGACTATAGAGTTCCTGGGCAGACATGGGCAGCCTTACCATAACTTTGTACTAGTGTGCCATACAAATATTCTGTGTATTCCGTGGCATGAAAACGGTAGAGAAGCAAGGATCGGCTACACTAAAAGTATCAGAAGTTAGCAAGAGAGAGCATTTGCCCCAGTGCCTGCAACTGTATCCTCCCTTTAGGCTCTCAGGCTAGAGTAATAACGTTGTAGTCATTGCCAGGTGGGAAAAAAATATTTGAAGAGAGATTCACAGGAGTCTTAACACTGGTAAGGAGAGAGAGGAAGAAATGGTAGGGAGTTGCTTCCCAGGAGCAGGTGAGCAGAAGACCAAGGCTTATTTAGTTCCTGGGAAGAAGAAATTCCTAAAGGTACAGTACAAACAACTGATTCTTCAGAGTGCCACAATAAAGTGTTCTTAAATCTTGAACATACTGCTTTCGTGGGAGAAGTGTTCTGACTTTTGGGAAAAATAACAAGAACTTTGAGCTCCCTCTAGAGGAGGATCATAAAAGAGGATCATAGTGGTCTGTAGGGAAATAACTGCACATAAAGCTAGCCTGTCCTTTTAGCAAGAAACTAGCATTTTATAGCTGCCATATCCAGTAAAGTACTTTTTTATATTGGGGAGTTATTAGTTACCTTTTGAGAAAAAAAATTGGGTTAATCATATTCTAATTACTGTATGGGGGCAGTCCTAAAGTTCAGTGTTTGTCATGTAGGGCAAATAAAGATGAAAGATCATAAAAATGGATCATGGGTCCAAACAAAATAGCATGCTTCCTAATGGGAGCTGTAAGTGTTGAAACAAACTAGGTCACAGTGAGAACTGATTTGCCCCATATTACCTGCTGGAATGTTTTAACAGCAGACCCCTAAATTTAACAGATAAAAGTGATCGGTACACTTGCTATGTTCTCACCCGCCCAAAAAAGACATCTGGAAAGAAAAGAAGAACAACCAGAAGATTAAATTATGAAAACCAAGTTGCAGGCAAATGTAAGAACTTCTCAGAAAGTTAACACATGGTGTTTCTTATTTTTTAGAACCTCAGCTGATCAAATGAGAAATCTATTCCAGGACAGAAATCTTAGTCACGTTCGGATCCTCTTCGAGGATGAGAATTTGTTACGGTTCTAACCTTTAGCGTAGTTACTCTTTTTGTTCTTAATATATTTATATTTCTCTTAAGAACTTACTGAGAGAGATCAATTCTTAAATCTTAGTATGTAACTATAAAGTATAAGAGTTAGAAGTAGTGTTTAATTTTGTGATAATAATAAGAACATACGAAAATACTTAATTAAAAATGTTCCAAAAAACCAAAACTCAAGCCCATTGCTGACTCATAGTGATCCTATAGGACAAAGTAGAGCTGCCCCATAGGTTTTCCAAGGAGCGCCTGGTGGATTCGAACTGCCGACCTTTTGGTTAGCAGCTGTAGCATTTAACCACTACGCCACCAGCAGAAGTGCTCAAATAACAAGAACGGGACCATGTCAAAGGGACACAGGTGCCAACCTGAAAGAGCTCTTAGGTCAAATCTGCAGCAATTTTTATCAGCAAAATAAATTACATAGTATTATATTACAACCCAGAGTATGAAATAGATATCCATGAGTCCATATTGATATAAATAAATGGTTGAAAGAATTTGAAATAAATTACATAGGTATTCCCCCCTGAAAGAGGCGGAGCTTAATGACACCTCTCCCCCCAGTATGGGCTGTGCTGAGTAAACTTCCTTATAAAGAGTAGGAAGGGGGATGAGGGAAAGTAACTTTACAGTGGAGAAACCTGGCAAACCCTACCTTGGCTAGGAAAACGAGGTTATCATTAATGGTAAGTCATTTGATAGCACGTACCTTTGATATGGTGTGATGAAAATGGTACTTCACCTCCGTGGTCTTTGTGTCCCAAACCTATAATTATAGTGCCATATTGAGAAAAAAAATCTGACAATCGCAAATTGAGGGACAGACTGCAGAGTACCTGACCAATACTCCTCAAAACTGTTAAGTTCATCAAAAACAAGGGAAGTCTGAGAAACTGTCACAGACCAGAGGAAGCTAAGGAAGTTTTATGACTAAATGTAAAGTGGTATCCTGGATGGGGCCCAGAAACAGAAAAAAAGCATTAGGGAAATACTAGTGAAATCTGAATAAAGTGTGGAGTTAATAATGTTCCAGTGTTGATTCCTTAGTTGTGACAAATGTACCATAGTAATACCAGGCGTAAACGGTGCAAACCAGGTGAGGGGAATACAAGAACTCTGTTATCTTTGCAACTCTTCTGTAAATCTAAAGCTATTCTAAAATAAAAAGTTTATGGAAAACAAAAAGTTTCATTTCAGTAACTCTTCTCCTATGTGGCTTTTGTTCAGTAATGTTTTTAAAAAAAGGAGGGGGATCTTTTTAGTTATATGTATATATATTATCACTTGCATTTAAGTGGTTTCTGACCTTTAAAAGTGAGAAAAATCCCATCTCAAAGAAGTATAATAGTGATAGATGGCATCAGAATCTCCCGTACCTGTTTCCTGGGTTACAGCAGTAGTAGTAGTTGAACAGAAAGGATCATGCTTCATTGTCTCAGTTCCATTCTGATTTCTTCATTGATTGACTTTTAAGTTACCGAAAGAATCTGTCATTAAATCACTATTGTTGATGAATTCCAGGCTAAAAAGAAGAGATCCAGAATCCATTTTTGTCAGAGTGAGATCTCTAGTGGACGAATGACTGTAAAGTTACTTACATTTTGCAGATGTGTTGTCCCTTCGGGTCCTTATCATATTGGGAGTTTCCTGATAAAAGTATGTTACTTCCCTCCAGCCATTATTCTATTTTAGTTCCTCTCTGAGATGTATTCAGTTTATTTAAGTATCTGAATAAGATGTTACATATGCTCCGTGAAATCCTCAGGGACAGACCATCTATCCGTATTTCTTTGCAAATGAAGAAACTGAAGAATAAAGATTAATTGACTTACTCTTGGTCATATTATTAATAGCTGAGCCGAGACTACATACTCTGGTGTCACGTCCTTGCATGATGGTTAATAAAGAGATGGCTTGTCGGGAAAGAGGTAAAAAGGGAGAAGGATTTCAGAAAAAATGAGAGCAAAATGTGGAAGAAAGAATATTTGTAGAGTAAGAACATATGATGTTTGTTTTATATTCTCTAATACTTTTTAATAGGGAGCATTTTTATGCATGGTTTTTTTTTTTAAATTTTGGATTATTTAAATAGGATAACTTCTGAAACAAAGTTCTAAGAGTATGAATCCTTGTGGCTTTTGCTGTAAGTTGTAAAATAGTTTTCCAAAGGATTGTGATGATAAAACACTGCTGTCTACAATGTAGACGAGTATCACAGTCTTCCTCTAGTTCAAGAGATAGAACATGGTATCTTTTTTTTGATTGGTCTGGACATTTCCTTACATTTTAGAAGTATCCTCTTCTGTCAGTTGTCTTCCTATGTTGTATGAACTGTTTCTAAAAATACTTAAGTCTTTGCCATGTTTACAAGTATTTTTCCTACTCCTCGTTAGCTATTGTACAAACTACTTTTGTTAAATGTCTATATATTATCCTTTTGGTGTATTTCTATCTCTCCACAGATCTAATATGAATTTAATTCTTTCTTTTCTGGTGGGCCAAATACAGAAGGGCTAAAGTGTTGGAGAGAGGAAAAGTGTTATTTCAGGAAAGATAAATAGTACTCCCAAGCTAAAAAGGTGATGTGATGGTGGACATTAAGTGTGTGTGTGTGCGTGCGTGCGTGCGTAAGATGGGAGGTTTAAAGCATTAGCCTTACTGGAGAATTTGTGGATGCTATTGTACCTGAAAATAAGGTAGTATAGTTAAGGGACGTGTTCATATTATGGAAAAGATTGAAAACCAGAGAGTACTTTAAAAATGTTACATTCTTAGAGGACCTTTGAAGATTTTGGATTGGGAAAGTATTGTTTAAAGAATAGTAGATTAGTATTTTAGCATGTCTAGTATGTGATTCCAGGATCTGGATTGTGCTGTTGCTTTCTTATGGTGTAATTTACATACTGTAAAATTAACCCTTCAAGCTTTGACAAAAAGCATACAGTCATATAGCCACTATCACAATCAAAGTACAAAACAGTTGTTTTCAGCACAAAAAGTTTTTCCCCGTGCCCTTCTGTAGCTAGAGTTTGCTTTTAAACTCAACTCCTACCCTACTCATACCCCCTCAAACCATTCCGACTCATAGTCCCTAGCAACTACTAATCTGTTTTCTGCCCCTGCAGTTTTTTCCTTTTCCATAATGTCATATAAATGGAATCATAGTATGTAGCCTTCTGAATCCGGCTTCTTTGACTTAGTGTAATCCATCTTAAAATTTATCCATATTAGTAGTTTTCTTTTTTTTTTCCCCCTGAATGTTATTTCATTGTACGGATATACCACATTTTGTTTATTCACACCCCAGTTGAGGGTCATTTCCAGATTTGGGCGACTACAAACGAAGCTCTTATGAACATTTCCATGTTTTTAGTGTGAAGAAAGATTTTTGTTTCACTTGGGCAGATGTCTAGTAGTGAGATCGCTGGGTCACATGGTAAGTGTTCAACTTTTTAAGAAACTGCCACACTTTTTTTTCCCAAAGTGGTTGTGCCATGTTGCCTTCCCACCAGCAGTATGTGAGGGTTCCAGTTGCACAGTACCAATGCTAGGTGTATTGTCAGTTGTTTCTTGTGGGTTTTGTTTTTTTTTTTAATCTTAGTCATTTGGATGGTGTGGAATGGTTATTTAATCACTTTCTTCACCTTGTAAAGAGTCGTCTATTAAGTTTTCCACTCTTATATGCCAATGGCTGTCAAATATGTAATCTGGTCTCCCTCTCTAAACTCTTGTAGCTATTCCATAATTCCCTGATTGTTTAATTTATGTTATATAAATAGGTTCAAACACATTTTGTAACTTGGTGATATATTATAGGGAACATTATTTCTTAATACAAATAGATCTGTTGTTTTTATACTAAATATATACACGTACATGTGGGCAAATTTTGGAAGGGTATATACTAAAGTGACAGTAGTGGCTCTATATAGACTAGTTTGTGTGATTTTTAAAAAATGTTAATTTTAGCTAAAGACCATTTACTGAAAATGATCTTTAGGAAATCATTTTGTTGTTCTTCTGTCCCGGCGAATCCTTTCTGACTCATAGCAACCCTATATGACAGAGTAGAACTGCCCCATAAGGTTTCCTAGGCTGTAATCTTTAGGGGAGCAGATTTCCAGGTCTTCTCCTGCAGAGCTGTTGGGTGGGTTCCAACGCCAACCTTTTGATTAGCCGCCAAGCACTTAACCATTGTGCCACCAGGGCTCCTTAAACAAACTATTTCCTGTGGTTACCTCTCAGTAATGGGATTTCAGGCTTTTTTATTCTTTGAATTTTT
>NW_004444027.1:2255803-2264703 GCF_000243295.1 Trichechus manatus latirostris
TTTTTTTTTTTTTTTTTTTACAAAAACAACACTGTCTTATGTACTCATGTTTCTGTAAATTTTTTTAACTCATTTAAAAATAATAGACCTTATTTTTTAGAGCAGTTTTAGGTTTACAGAAAAATTATGCAGAAAGTAGAGAGTTCCCGTATGCACTCTCTCCCCCTGTACACTGTTTCTGCTGTTATTAACATCTTGCATTCATGTGGTACATTTGTTAAAATTGATGAGCCAATATTGATACATTATTAATAACTGAAGTCAGTACTTTACATTAAGGTTTACTCTTTGTGTTGTACAGTCCTCTGGGTTTCGACAAATGCACAGTGTCACGTATCTACCATTACATTATCGTACAGAGCACTTTTTCTGCCCTAAAACCTGTAAATCTTTTTTTAAAGTACTTTTATTGCAGTATTGATTTTTACCTTTGCCCTAAGGGTTTTAAGATTACCAAATGGTTGGTTAGAACCATTGATTATTAATCTTTAGTTAATATTTTTATGGTTAGAGAATCTGATCTTTAAATTTATAGTTAGAATTCTTTAAGGGTTTGCCTGTGTTTCAGTGTATGAATTTTTAAAAAATTGGGTAACTCTTTGGAAGAAATACATACTTTTTATATGGTGTAAGTTTTCTGTATCAATTTTATTTTTCAGATGTCTGTTTCTCTCCCTTCCTGCTCGTTTTTATCTGTTGGGCACGGAGGAGGGATATGTCAGTCTTCTACTGTAATTATGATTTTTGTCAACTTTTCTGTACCTACTAACCCTGAAATATATAAATTAAAAATCTTTGGGCATAAAGACTTATGACCATTACCTCTTTACTATACTTTTTATCAATATATAAATTTTGTAAAAACGCTTTGTCCTATTGAATTCCTTTTTTCTTAACTTTACTGATAATTAGAGGATCTAACTGTTATTTACTAGGCACAGGCCAAGTGTGTTAGACACTTGGCAGTTTGCAGGACAACCTTGAACAACAAAAAATTGCCTCATCGTTTAGTGGCTTAAAAGCTCGCGAGTAGCCATCTAAGATACATCTATTGGTCCCATCCCATCCAGAGCAAAGGAGAATGAAGAAGACCAAAGACACAAGGAAAATATTAGTCCAGAGGACTAATGGACCACATGAACCACATCCTCTACCAGCTTGAGTCCAGAAGAACTACATGGTGCCTGGCTACCACCACTGACAGCTCTGACCGGGATCACAATAGAGGGTCCTGGGCAGAGTGGGAGAAAAATGTAGAACAAAATTCAGATTCACAAAAACAGACCAGACTTACTGGTCTGACAGAGACTAGAGGAACCTCTGAGTCTACGGCCCCCAGACACCCTGCTAGCTCGGAACTGAAGTCCACCTTCAGCCAAAGATTGGTCAGGCCTATAAAACAAACAATAACACGTGAGGAATGTACTTCTTAGTTCAGTCAAGTATATAAGACCAAATGGGCAACACCTGCCCAAAAGCAAAAGACAAGGCAGGAAGGGGCAGGAAAACTGGACAAATAGTCACAGAACCTGGGGTGGAAAGGAGAAGGGTGAGAGTGCTGACAAATTGCGGGGATTGCAACCAATGTCACAAAACCATTTGTATATAAATTTTTGAATGAGGGAAAAACTTTCGCACAGTCTTCATAACTTAGAATATTCTGCTAAATGTTTATGGTGCTGACAAGTGCTTTATTATTTTCTGAGCCTAAAACCCAGTGCCATTTTACATATCATGTATTTTTTGCATGAGTTTGATGTATGTACTAAAGTTCACCAAGTAAATCAAGGGATTATTTTATTTGAAATGTTGGAATTTTACCAAGAATTCTTCACCAGTTTTAAAAAATCACATCATCAGTGCAACGCTACTGATGGTTTTTGAGTTGCCAGTAGTGTATAAGTCTGCATTTTTAACTGATTCGTTTGTTATTAAGGGGTTATTGACCCTGGGTGTAGTGGTTAAATGCTACAGCTGCTAACCAAAAGGTTGGCAGTTTGAATCCACCAGGTGCTCCTTGGAACTCTATGAGGCACTTCTACTCTGTCCTATAAGCTTGCTGTGAGTTGGAATCGACTCAGTGGCAACGGGTTTGGTTTTTTTGTTTTTGGTTTCTTAAAATAGTTCCTACCCTTTTTTCCCCAGGGACTGCAATCATACATATGCTAGAACAGTGGATATTATCCCACAGGTCAGGGCTCTTCTCTTTTCTCCCTTTGTATCATTTTGTTTTGATTCTGTTGCTGTCTGTAAGTTCATTGATCTTTTCTGCTCAATATCTAATCTGTAATCCTATCTGATGTTATCTCTCATTTCAGAGAGTGTTTCTTTTTTTTAATTTTTAGATGTTTCTTTTTTATCTTTTCCATTTCTGTTATTGTGTTCATGATTTATTCTTTATTCTTGCGCATATGGAGCTAAATATTTACAATAGCTGTTTTATAGTCCTTGTATGCTTATTCCATCATTTTGTCATTTCTGGTTCTGTTTCTATTAGTTTATTTTTCTTCTGGTTATGGGTCATATTTTCCTGCTTTTTTACATTTCTGGAAATTTTAGATTGGATGCCAGGCGTTGCGAATTTACATTGTTGAGGGCTGGATTTTGTTGTGTTCTTTTAAAGAGCATTTAATTTTGCCGTAGCATGTAGTTACGTAGAATCATTTTGATCCTTTCAAAATTTGCTTTTAAGCTCTGTTAGTGTAAGTTCAGAGCAGACTTTAGTCAAGGGTTCATCTCTGGATGGTGCACATGGTTAATACACTCCTTTGCTAACTGAAAGGTTGGAGGTTTGAGTCCACCCAGAGGTGCCTCGAAGGAAAGGCCTGGCAATCTACTTCTGAAAAATCAACCATTAAAAACCAACTGTATGGAGCACATTCTACTCTGACACACATCTATGGGGTTGGCATGAATCAGAATGTACCCGACTGTTTTTTGTTCTTGGTTTTGTTTTTCGCTAAGATTTAAGATAATACTCTTCTCATTATGAGGTTTCTCTATTCTGACTTGTGGGAACCTTAGCTGCTCTGAGCCCTATATAAGCTTTCTGGTGATTCTTTCCCAAGTTTTGTGAAGTTTTACTCTATATGTGCTCACATCAGTATTAAGCCAAAATCCTAAGCGATCTTTTTGTAGATCCCTTGAGCTTTATTTCTCTGTGCAGCTCCTTTTCCAGTTACTCTGCCCACAAATTCTGCGCCTGCAGGGCCAGTTTCTGTCTCCAGAATTCATTGAGGTTATTGGTCCTGTTTGGATTCTTCCTCACTGCACTGTGACCTGGAAACTCCTTCCAGACAGTAAGCTGGGGCATGATATTGGGCTCACTTTATTTCCCTTTTCTCAGGGTTCACAGTTCTACACTGCATGTTATCCATTACCTGAAAACAGTTTTTTCATATATTATGTTCAGTTTCCTAGCTGTTTACTGCAGGAGTATAAATCTAGACTGTCTGACTCCCTTAAACGGCCAGAGCAGAAGACCAGTTACCTGATTTTTAATTTTGATTTTTGTTTTCCACTTCAACTTCTTAAAACAAGAAGTGCTCAGTTATTGCCATTTTTATTGGATACTTGTTCTGGATGCCTTTGTTTATGTCATTAGTTGTTACGTTCTGTGTTAAATCTTTGTTATTGCTGAGATACAACCAAAAGTAGAGAGGACTGATTACTTGATACAGTTTTGTGGGAAAATCAAACATGGTTTGTAAAAAGGTAAGATTACGTATAGCCAACTTGATAAATGTATTATTTTCCAGGTATGATAGTTTAATTTCACATCTAGAATACCACACTGGGAGTTTCTTTTGTAGTAGTGTTTGCATGCACTTGCTCTTTTTACCAGAGCAGTCCCTTTTGTGATAGTGTTCATAATGCAGATTTTTAAGAAACAGTGGATTCATAGGATTTTTGTGAACCGTGTGATTATGTCTTAATATTTAGGTTGTTTTGTGTTGCCTGAGGCAGATACAGCTGAATTTTTAAGATTGCTTATTTGCTGCAGTAATGTTTACAGTAGTTTATGAGACTTTTCACTTCTTAAATTTTCTTCACTGGTATTTAGCTTTAAAGCCTAATCATATTGAGAAAAATCTCAGAATCAAGCTGGTCAGCATACAGTGGCTCCTATGTTAACTGTTTCAAGTGGACCTTTTAGGAATCTACAGTGCAAATAGCTAAAAATACTTAAGTTTTCTACCAGTTATCCCCTCCCCCCACATTTTAATTTATTTTTTAAAAAGGAGGGGGCATATCTACATATTTACTTGGTCTTTATGTCTTAGAATTAATTTTGTAATTGTTTTGCTTTATGATAGCCCTTCTTTGGTTCTCTTCAACAGTTTACTAAATCCTTTATTGGTTAGCTGTTCATCTGTTATGATTACATTTCTACTTTATTGTAAGCCTCTTCAGGGGTAAAATTTAGAATATGCCTTGAATGTAGCAGATGTGGAATAAATACTTACAGCTTTATTGTAGGGACAGGCAGTAACTGCAGTGTGGTCATTAGTAAATAGTATTAAGTCGACATCGTTTGTCTCTAAATGTTTTATTGAACATAGGCATTTTGATAGTAAAAAAGAGACAGACTGAATATGTGCGCATTATTCCTTTACTTATTATATCACCACCATATCCATATGGCTGTTTCATACTTGCTAAATTTAAATCCTGGCTCTGACACTTGATAGTTGTGTGATTTTTCTTAGGCAAGTTACTTAATCTCTTAGTGCTTCTCTTTGCCCTTCTATGTCTATATCATAGTGGTTGTAAAGATTAAATGAGAATGTAAAATACCCACTTAACACAGTACTTAGTATATTATGGTTGTATGTATCTGTGTACATTTTGTGCTTTGACATTAGTTTGAAATGGCTTTGCATCCACATAAACCATGTTTGTTAATTTAATGTCAATATCCAATTGTATTAATACGCTAACGTTGGGATTGGCAAACATTTTCTGTGAAGGGCTACATACTCTTTTCAGTCTGTCCCAACTATTCAAACCTGTTCTTACAGAGTGAAAGCAGCCATAGACACTACGGTTGAGTGTGGCTGGGTTCCAATAAAACTTTTTTTACAAAAACAAGTGGTAGGCCTTAGTCGTCCAACCTGTGTGCTAGAGGTTGCTTTCATGTTTTTTAATTACTATGTATTTGAAATATTTTCAACTTTTCATTGCATAGATAATGCAGTTATGTCCGTATTAATTCTAATTGGTTTCTTTCAAATTATTTATTTCAGATATAGTCCTCAAATGGAATTATAATGAGTAAACCCCATAACATACCTCACAATGCAAGACCCAAAGTATTTAGAGAGTGCTAGGGCTAATAATAATTTTGTTTAATTTATAGTAATTGTGAATTAATTACTGTTAATTGCCACCATTTATATGCTGTCTGTGAATTTTCCCTTGTCTTTTATCCTAAGAGTATTTTATATTTTTGAATCCTGGTCTGATTGTGTCCTATTCAGTTTTTATTGTAGCACATACACATACATGCAGGTAGGTGGCAGGAAGGGAAGAGAAAGTGATGACGCAGTGTGCCTAATGAAGTAAAAATAGACCAGTAATATTGATGTCATCGTTCTCCTCCTCCCACTACCACTCCACCCCCAAAAGAAAGCAATTATTTCACCTTCTTAGGGTGAAACTTGGGTGCTGAAAACTGAGCGGCTGGAAGAAATAAGAAATTTGTTTTATATAATACATTGTAAGTTCTTTGTTTTTTATTAATGGCATATAAAATTTAGCAACAAAGGTGAAAATACTAGATTTTCTTACCAAAATTTGATCATGCCTTTTAAACACTGCCTCTGTGTTATACCATTTGGACATGAGCTTGTGCCTAGATTTGCTGTGTTTTGACTTAATACGTAATAGGTCAATTGACTAGTGTTCGGAAATGGGATCCTCCCTTTTTATTAAGCACATCAGGATGTGCTCTAATAAGATTGACATAGACAGGTTTTCTTTGTGAAATGACATTTTTATTGTCATAGAGAAGATTCTTATTACTCCTTTCAAAAGAAGATTTTTATTCTCTGGTGTTTGTTATTGGTTTATGAGAACATAAATTATTGTTTACTAGACCGTGGCTCTAGTTCAGAATTATGGTTGTGAAAGTGATACTAATGTTTTTGTTATTAAAGCGTGGTATAGCTGTTTTAAACTTCAGAGTAGAATGTTGACACGTATTCGTAGCTTTCATTAATAGTTTGTTTTAAAACTAGTATATAGGAATCTAAATTTTTATAAAATCTATACACCCACTCCTCACTTATCGATACAGCTAGGATGCAAAGACCAGGTCATTGTGCGGAAATCGATATTATGAGAAAATTGAGGATGACCATACCAGATCATCCACCACGTGTCTGTCAGTTTGTTGTACTGTGGTAGCTTCCGTGTTGCAGTGATACTGGTAGCTTCGCCGCTGGTATTTCAAATACCAGCAGAGTCACCCTTAATGGACAGATTTCAGCGGAACTCCCAGACTAAGACAGACTAGGAAGAAGGACCCGGCAGTCTACTTCTAAAAAACTGGCCAGTGAAAACCTTATGAATAGCAGTGGAACGTTGTCTGATAAGAGTGCCAGAAGATGATCCCTTCAGGTTGGAAGACACTCAGAATACGACTGTGGAAGAGCTTCCTCTTCACAGTAGTCGACTTTAATGACGTGGATGGGGTCAAGCTTTCAGGACCTTCATTTGCTGATGTGGCACAACTCAAAATGAGAAGAAGCAGCTGTAAACATCCATTCATAATCGAAACGTAGAATGTATGAAGTACGAACCTAGGAGAGTTGGAAGTGGTTAAAAATTAAATGAAAGGCGTAAATGTCAATGTCCTAGGCATTAGTAAGCTGAAATGGACTGGTATTGGCTTGAATCAGACAATCATATGGTCTACTATGCCAGGAATGACAAATTGAAGAGGAATGGTGTCCCATTCATCGTCAAAAAGAACATTTCAAAATGTATCCTGAAGTACAACACTGTCAGTAATAGGAGAACATCCATACGCCTGCAAGGAAGACCGGTTAAATACGACTGTTATTCAAATTTATGCACCAACTGCTAAGGCCACAGATGAAAACTGAAGATTTTTACCAACTTCCACAGTCTGAAATTGATCAAACATGCAATGGAGATGCATTGATAATTGCTGGTGATTGAAATGTAAAAGTTGGAAGCAAAGAAGAAGGTTTGGTAGTTGAAAAATGGGTCCCTGGTAATAGAAACTTCGACACTGGAGATCACATGATAGAATTTTGCAAGACTAACAGATTCTTCATTGCAGATACCTTTTTTCAACAACATAAACGGTGACTGTACACGTGGACCTTGCCAGATGGAATGCACAGGAATTGAATCAACTACATCTGTGGAAAGAGACGATGGAAAAGCTGAATGTCATCAGTCACAACAAGGCCAACGGTCGACTGTGGAACAGACCATCAATTGCTCATATGCAAGTTGAAGTTGAAAAAAATTAGGACAAGGCCACGAGAGCCAAAGCACGACCTTGAGTATATCCCACCTGAATTTAGAGACCATCTCAAGAATAGACTTGATGCATTGAACACTGATGAACAAAGACCGGATAAGTTGTGGAATAACATCAAGGACATTATATATGAAGAAAGAAAGAGGTCATTAAAAAGACAAGAAAGAAAGAAAAGACCAAAACGGATGTCAGAAGAGACTCTGAAAGTTGCTCTTGAATGTAGAGAAGCTAAAGCAAAAGGAGAAATGATGAAATCGAAGAGCTGAACAGAAGATTTCAAAGGGCAACTCGAGAAGAGCAAGTATTATAATGACATGTGCAAAGACCTGGAGATGGAAAACCAGAAGGGAAGAACACGCTCAGCATTTCTCAAGCTGAAAGAACTGAAGAAAAAATTCAAGCCTTGATTTGCAATATTAAGGGATTCTATGGGTAAAATATTAAATGATGCAGAAAGCATCAAAAGAAGATGGAAGCAACACACAGAGTCACTGTACCAAAAAGAATCGATCGATGTTCACCCATTTCAATAGGTAGCATATGATCAAGAACCGATGGTACTGAAGGAGGAAATCCAAGCTGCCCTGAAGGCGTTGGCAGAAAAAAGTCTCCAGGAATTGAGGGAATACCAATTGAGGTGTTTCAACAAACGGGTGCAGCGCTGAAAGAACTCACTTGTCTTTGCCAAGAAATTTGGAAGACAGCTACATTGACAACCAACTGGAAGAGATCCATATTTATACCCATTCCAAAAAAGGTGATCCAACAGAATGTGGAAATTACTGAACAATATCATTAATATCACACGCAAGTAAAGTTTTACTGAAGATCGTTCAAAAGTGTTTGCAGCAGTACTTCTACAGGGAACTGCTGGAAATTCAAGCCAGACTCAGAAGAGGATGTGGAACAAGGGATATCATTGCTGATGTCAATTGGATGAAAGTAGAGAAACCAGAAAGATGTTTACCTGTGTTTTATTGATTATGCAAAGGCATTCGACTGTGTGGATCATAACAAATTATGGTTAACATTGTGAAGAATAGGAGTTCCAGAACACTAATTGTGCTCATGAGGAACCTGTACTTAGGCTTAGAGGGAGTCATTCAAATAGAACAGTGGGATACTATGTGATTTAAAGTCAAGAAGGGTATATGTCATGGTTGTATCCTTTCATCATACTCAGTCTGTATGCTGAGCACATGGAACGCAGCATCAGGATTGGAGGAAGATTCATTAACGACCTGTGTTATGCAGATGACACAGCCTTGCTTGCTGAAAGTGAAGAAGACTTGAAGCACTTACTGATGAAGATCAAAGGCGACAGCCTTCAGTATGGATTACACCTCAACATAAGGAAAACAAAAATCCTTACAACTGGACCAGT